>NW_026020308.1:683644-1213644 GCF_900185275.1 Solanum verrucosum | reverse complement strand
ATCCGCAAATATCTAAAGATTAGATAAGACTATAATTTTTAATTATTTTTTTAAAATACCGTATCTAATCAAACACGCTACATAAAATAAAATGGAGGAGTAGTATACTTTTTTTCGTATAAAACCAAATAAAATAAGACGGGAGAATTTATATACTACTTATATACTCCCTCTGTTTAAGAAAGAATGACCCCTTTTTTTTTTTGTCTTGTTTAAAAAAATTGGTTTCTTTCCTTTTTTTGGCAATAATTTAACTTCAACTTTCCACGTGACATATTTAAGATAACAAATGACATTTTGATATTATTGACATAACTTTAATTTAGAATCACAAGATTAAAAAATTATTTCTTTTTTTAAATTTCGTTTCAATTCAAATTAGGTAATTCTTTTTTAAACGGATGGAGTGACATAATTCACTGCTTCAACTTTATTGAATGGCCATTATGTTATTACTTTTAGCCCAAGTTTTTGAAAAGTGTCTTGGCAGTTGACACACCGCACTATGCAGGTAATGACGTTGATCATTATGCAAATTATCGGCCCATATTCATAGTATTTCTAAACAGGAATGTTTTATTTAATCCGAGAAATCTGTGATCGTCTGCTCTAGCCTTTATTTTTTGGATGAGCACTCTGTGTTGAATATTTGTGTGTTTAGTAAATTTCTTATTGTGAAATAGTTTGTAAATTATATTGGGAATGTAAATTGTACTAGACTAGTTTTATACTACATGTTCGATTCAGAAGACATTGATGGAAATTGATCCCGGATCATCTCACCCTCCAAACCAACTGAGTCATCTCGAAGGACAAAAAGTATATGACATCGCTCGAATAAATAGCACTAGGCAAACCCAAAATAGGAATGTTGATAACTATATTTTCATATATTCATATTGTGGCGTCTGTAGAGAGCATAATTGATTTGCTAACTTAACATATCACCTCACATTTAAGATATGTTTTAATGTAATAGGAATTATATTTTTGATTTTAGATAGGTAAAAAGAACTTATTGTAATAATTTAAGTTATTTTTCACAATTATGTTTAAAACTCTTTTTGTCACAATTTATATAATTTACTTTTTTTTAGTCAATCTACAAAATAAATAAATTATAGGAAGAAGGCACAAGTACTCCCTAGACTAATGACCGAAATTCTAGAGACACACCTTAACTAAACTAAGGTCCTATTACCCCCTGAACTCATTTTATATATAATATTGTACACCTTTTGGCTTGTGTGGCACACCCCGTGAGGAGCGTGGGAGATTTGGATGTCACGTGTAACATCTCGCAATTTGAAATAACTAGGAAGAAGCTAATAATTGGAAATAATCATTTTTGGAAAGAATGAAAATCTGGAAATTTTGTTAAGTTAGAATAAGTTGAGTTTTGGCCTACTTCAAACGACCATAAATTCTAGCTCAGGATGAGTTAGAGGTACTTTCAGATATGGTAGGAAAACTCTTGGAATGATCTTTCCAACGCCGCTGAGTTTGCGCGATTCCGAATTCGTATGAGTGAGTTATGCCCTTTGGAAGTTAGGTTGTTGGAATAAGGAAAGTCCAATCCGGATTTTGAAGGGTAGTTCGGTCTTTTCGTTGCCCAATTATTTTATTTCTTTTTTGGTAATTAAGTTAGGGTCTAATCAGAATTAGATCAATTTACGCTTTTACCAAAATACACTAGGGCTTGGAGAAAAGAGAAAAGAAGAGGAGAAAGGAGAAGAGAAGCAAGATTCGTCAAGATAGTCGAGCTTAGCTTGTTGATTTCGTCAGGGTGATCCCTACAAGGTATGTGAGAGATCACATAGCATTGGTTTAGTTCACCCACGCGCCCAACTTGATTCAATTTCAGCAAAGTATATTGATTTGAAAGTAAATCCCTTGAATTCTTGATGAAATTCGTTTGAATCCTTATGGTTTGTGTTGTTGGAGTTTTCTTGAGATTAATTCATGTTTTTAGTTGTGTTTTCGAGTGGAATCTGATGTTATTTGAGGATATAGATGATTCTAAGTGTTTGGGGAAAGAACAAATGGAGTTTAGAGCTGAAAATCGAAGAAGAAATTTCGTCCGGGAAATCTGGTCAGTGCCTCCGCGTCGCGGACCTGCTCCCCAGATTTGAAAAAAACTGTTTCGCATCGCAGAGCAGTTACAGACCGTTCTGCCTTGATACTTATCGTGACCAACGACACTAACCTACAGAATGAGTGTCTACGATCGTCGATAGTATAGTAACACAACTAAAGGTTGGGGTCGTGTCCCAAATGAGTGGTTTTGAGAATTGATAGAAAAATAAAATTTAGCTCTAACTAGTCGTAGCTAACGATATTAACGAGTAAAAACATAGTAAATAAAAGGGGGTTACACAAAAGTGTCAAATAACGATTTGGGGGTTTTGTCACAATTAGTAAAAATAACAAAAATTAACAAGAAAATCAAGTTTGGGGAAATGATCTTGGGGTGTGACCGCAATACAAGTTGAGATAAATAGTTGGGTACACGATTTTGATAAGAAATTTGTAAGATAATAGTGACTAAGCTAAGATTTAGATAGAAATAAGTTCCCTCTCGGGCAACTTACCCCGTTTCAAATGCGTTCCTCTCGGACACCCATTTGCCGCATGAAGACCAGCCTATGCCTTACCTCACTCACTTTCTCGAGCTGAATGTTAGGATATGGGACTAGGGCTCACCCTCTCGGGCTGAACCTCATGTCGACCCACTCCTTAAGCCATCAGTATAGTGGTCTTGGTTTTGCGACCTCCCTCTCGGGCAAGCCGAAAACACATGAGTGACTTTGTATTTGCAACTACAAACCCTTTAGATTAAACCACAACCACTAGGTGAAATCACCATTAAACTACATCTAACCTATCAGCAAGCAAGACCTAACAATAATATCAACACATATTTGCTAAATCACACTCTAAGAATGGAGTTTTTTAGCCACACATCAAGAAATAACGAAATACACCTAAAATGATAGTAAAATCAAATGGGTATAAGAAATTAAACCTTAATTTAAGCAAATGAAGAAGAATAGAGAAGACCCACTTCCAACTTGGGGAAGATGAACTTCTTTCTTCAAGTTCCCAAAAAACCCTCTCCAAACTTGAGAGAAAATATCTAAAAAGTACTATTCTATTCTGAAAATTAAAATAAAAGTTTGACTCTTAAAAATAATAATAAGTTCAATATTTATAGACTTCAGAAAATAGAGCTGGCGAATCTTTCGGCGAAGTTAGTCGATGTCGCCGAATGACTTCGGCGACTCGCCCTTCGTCTGTCTCATCGTCGTTTCGTGCTTGCCTTCAACACCTTCACGTTATGGACCATTGGGCGGTATAATACTGCTTCGCGGAACTATTCAGCGAAGCGCCGACTGTTCCTTTCATCGTTTTTTTTTATCCTTATCCATCATGGCTTCGCATACTGGAACAAAGGGCAGAGTAAATCCCTTCAGCGAATCGCCAAGTGTGCTTGGCGATGCTCAGGTTTCAGTTGCGTCATTCTTTTCAGCCCTTTTGTTTCTTTTTGCGCCTAAGTGTCCATGCTTTAACTAAAACTTCAATACCTGAAACTTAAGAGTATTTATCAGATATTTAGACAAAATAAGCATTCGAGGACACTATTTTTATCAAAATAAAGTCCTAAATGAGTCCAATTTATGGACTCATCATGCCTCAAAATTTGTTTTTGAACAAAAAATTTAAATACTTCTCCATGTCGCAGACCCACCCTCAAACAGTGATTTCTTAATATTTTCTCATATTTAGCTATCAAAAATCATTTCTAAACATTATGAGATCTTTCCTATCACAAATCACAATCCTTGAATCCATAATTCAATTCAAGGAAAGTTAAGAGTGAAGTTAGAAGTTAAGAAACAAGTTAAGAGAAGTTCTTTAAAGTTTTCAAAAATTCTTTTCCAAATGATTTAACTTTGTTTTAAGACTTAAAGTTCAAGTTGAGTAAAGATTAAAGAGTAAAGTTTGAAGTTCATTTCTTCAAAAGTATATGGGGACTATGTATTCCAAAAGGGTTTAAAATGTTTTCACATTTAAACAAGAAAGGAAACCTCGATTTCCAAAGAACCTTTGGGTTAGTTTTCAGAAAAAGTAATTGCTTTCTAAATGAAGCAAGAAAGGAAACTTTGATTTCCAAGATAACTTTGAGCTAAGTTTTTGAGCACTAATCTCAAATTACAGAAAGAAATATGTTTTAAACATAAGAGCTAATATCATTTTTTTCGGAGTAATATTGAGCACCGATATGGGGGAAAGTTCAGACAACTCATAGCCCCCATAAACCATGTAGCCATCATGGGTAGAAAAGGGTCATACTTTTTAGATGATTCATTTAGTGTTTGTTAGCATAGACTAGTGGATCCACTTAGTAGTTTAGGTTCTATATCCCCGGCAAGGTATATGACGGCCCTGACAGCGTAAGGCAAAACGATATATCATCACAATTGCTCTTACGTGATGATTGTCGGTTAGAGAAACTCCCATAGAAGTAATTGTATTATTATATACACAATTTATTGTATTTTTACATATATTTCAGAGTTATATGTATCTTTGCATACACACAGAGTTAACATCATATTTTAAACAACTTTTCTTTATATTGCACTTGTTTAAAACTGCTTTATATTGAAATGAGTTCAGTTATGTTGAGTTGAGTTGAGCCAGGTAAGATTTTCAGATTCTTTTCAAGCCTATGTTGTGTTTAACATTCCAATTCGTATACTCGTACATTCAATGTACTGATACCAGTTGACTTGCATCTTATTATGATGCAGACACATGTAACTAGGGTCGTCATCCAACACATTGTTGATCCAGTGAGCACTCCAGAGTCAGTTGGTGAGCCTCCTTGCATTCCAGAGGACTCCTTTTATTGCTTTCAGTTACTTTGTTAGTTCATTAGGATGTCGTGGAGTTTGTCTCGACATCCATCTCAGTTGTTTTAGAGGCTTCATAGACAGTCAGATATTAGTTCTTTAGTCTTTTCATATGTTAAGACTTGAGTTGCCATTTTGGCCAAGTTGAATGTTTGACTTTTAAGCATTCTCAATATTTTATTATTCATGTGAGTATAGTGTTTTTTATCATTATAAATATGCATAGAGTCTTCCACTAAGTTAAGTAAGCCGGGCCAAGAGTTTGCTTGGGGCCAACAATGGTTCTTGAGTGTCAGCCACGTCCGGGGTGTAGGCTCGGGGCGTGACAAACTTGGTATCAGAGCCCAGAGTTCAAGAGTCCTAGGGAGTCTATGAAGTCATGTCTGTAGAGTCCTAGTTATCGGTGTGAAGCGCGCCACATCTATAATTAGGAGGCTGCAACACTTAGGAAAATTATCTTACTTCTTTCACACTCATTTCGTGCGTTAGAGTTTGATCTCTAAAAAGTTTCCTTCTAATTCAAGCTTGCGCATGTTTTCAGATAATCATGCTTCCAAGAAGAGCTATCAGAGGTCTCCCTGCTAGACGTAACGTTAAGGAACAAGAGTTACCAAATGCACCTGAAGTGCAACCTTAAGGAGAAGTTACCAATGCTGAGTTCCGTGAGGCTATCCAAATGTTGAGCCAAGTTATGACCAACCAACCTGGGCAACAAAGAGGAGCTAGACAAGAAATGGCTGATACATCTAGGATCCGAGAGTTCTTGAGGATGAATCCTCCAAGTTTCATGGGTTCGAGCACTACTGAGGATCCGAAAATTTTTATTGAAGAACTGAAGAAGGTATTTGAGGTCATGCATGTTGCCGACACCGAGCGAGTTGAACTAGCTGCATATCAACTGAAGAATGTTGCTAGGACTTGGTTTGATCAGTGGAAAAATGGTAGAGTTGAGGATGCACCACCTGCGAGTTGGGTTCGTTTTGATGAGGCTTTCTTGGGGAGTTTCTTTCCCCGAGAATTGAAAAAGGCTAAGGTACGAGAGGTCTTCACACTTAAGCAAGATTTTTTGAGTGTTCATGAGTATGGGTTGAAGTTCACCCAACTGTCCCGTTATGCTCTAGAGATGGTTGCGTACATGAGGAGTAGAATGAACTTGTTTGTTGCTGGGTTGTCTCATCTGTTGAGTAAAGAAGGTAAAGCTGCAATGCTAATATGTGACATGGATATCTCTAGGTTAATGGTATATGTGCAATAGGTTGAGGAACAAAAACTGATGGATAGAGAGGAGTTTAAGAACAAGAGGGCTAAGATAGGGAATGAGTCCGGGCAGCAGAAGAATGATGCCAATCGGTCATCCTTCCAACAGAAACAGAAGGGACCTGCTCCATCATCTGCTAGTGCACTTGCACCTAAGAACAAATGTGAGTACAATAGTCAGAATTTCAGAGCTAAACCTGTTTATTCTCAGGGTAGCATAGCTCAAGAGGGTAGTAAGCATCCTACATGCGCTAAGTGTGGTAGAAACCACTCAGGTACATGTCGTGAGGGCTCCACTGGTTGTTTCAAGTGTGGTCAGAATGGGCTTTTCATGCGAGAATGTTCAAAGAACAAGCAGGGTAATAGTAATAGGGGCAATAAAGCCCAGTCTTCTTCAGTTGCTCCACCAGACAGAGCTGCACCTAGAGGGGCTACTTCCGGTACTAGTAGAGGAAAAAACCGCTTGTATGCTATCAATAGTCGCCAATAGCAAGAGGATTCACCAGATGTTGTCACTGGTATGATCCAAGTCTCTAACTTTACTGTTTATGCTTTAATAGACCCAGGAGCGAGTTTATCTTTTGTAACTCCATATGTTGCTATGAATTTTGATGTTATTCCTGAGCAACTTAGTGAACCATTCAGTGTTTCTACACCTGTTGGTGAGTCTATTCTAGCAGAAAGAGTCCATCGTGATAGTCCCATTTCCGTCAATCACAAAAGTACCATGGCTGATTTAATTGAGTTAGACATGATAGATTTTGATGTCATTCTTGGTATGGACTGGCTTCATGACGGTTATGCCTCAGTTGATTATAGAACTCGAGTTGTCAAGTTTTAGTTTCCAAATGAGCCAATCTTAGAGTGGAAAAATAGTTCAGCAGTGCCTAAGAGTCGTTTTATTTTGTACGTTAATGCAATGAAGTTAGTTTCTAAGGGATATGTCTAACTCTTAGTCCGAGTTAATGACTCTAGTGTTGAGGTACCTCCTATTCAATCAGTTGCAGTAGTAAAATAGTTTCCAGAAGTCTTTCCAGATGATCTTCCTAGAGTCCTTCTTAAGAGAGAGATAGACTTAAGTATAGACCTTCTTCCAGATACTCGTCCTATATCTATTCCGCCATATAGAATGACACCAACAGAGTTGAAAGAGCTTAAATAACAGTTAAATGATCATTTAGATAAGGGTTTTATTCGACCAAGTGTCTCACCCTGGGGCGCTCCGGTCTTATTTGTGAGAAAGAAATATGGTTCCCTTAGGATGTGTATAGATTACCGTCAGTTGAACAAGGTTACCATCAAGAACAAGTATCTTCTTCCAAGAATTGATGATCTTTTCAATCAGCTTCAGGGTGCTTCATGTTTCTCTAAAATAGATCTCAGATCTGGCTACCATCAGTTAAGGGTAAGGGAATGTGACATTCCAAAGATAGCATTCAGGACCCGTTATGGTCATTATGAGTTTTTGGTCATGTCCTTTGGTTTGACCAATGCGCTTGCAACATTCATGGACCTTATGAATAAAGTATTCAAACCTTATTTAGATATGTTTGTTATCGCCTTCATTGATGACATACTAATCTATTCAAGGAATGAAAAATATTATGCTAGTCATCTCAGAATAGTTCTCCAGACTCTAAAAGATAGAGATTTATATGCCAAGTTCTCTAAGTGTGAGTTTTGACTTGAGTCTGTGGCATTCTTAGGTGGCATTGTGTCTGGAGAGAGAATTAAAGTTGATACTCAAAAAATTGAGGCAGTGCAGTATTGGTCTAGACCCACATCTCCAACTGATATTAAGAGTTTCTTAGGTTTGGCTAGCTATTATAGAAGGTTCGTAGATGGGTTCTCATCTATTTCATCCCCTTTGACCAAGTTAACTCAGAAAACAATAAAGTTTCAATGGTCTGAAGCTTGTGAGAAAAGCTTTTAGGAATTGAAAAAGAGGTTGACTACTGCCCCAGTTTTACCTTACCAGAAGGTACGCAAGCCTTTGTTGTCTATTGTGATGCGTTTAGAGTTGATTTGGGTTGCGTGTTAATGCAAAATGACAAAGTTATACCTTATGCCTCCAGACAGTTGAAAGTTTATGAGAAGAATTACCCAACCTATGACTTAGAGTTGGCTGCTGTAGTATTTGCTTTAAATATATGACGTCATTATTTATATGGTGTTCATATAGATGTATTCACTGACCACAAGAGTCTTCAGTATGTGTTCACTTAGAAAGAGGTGGTTAGAATTACTCAAGGATTATGACATGAGTATTCTTTACCACCCAGGTAAGACTAATGTTGTTGCTGATGCTTTAAGCAGGTTGTCTATGGGTAGTACCGCCCATGTTGAGGAAGAAAAAAGAGAGTTAGCGAAAGATGTGCATAGACTTGCACGTTTAGGAGTTCGACTAATGGATTCCACAGAAGGAGGAGTAATGGTGATGAATGAGGCTGAATCTTCATTAGTGTCAGAAGTGAAAGAAAAGCACGACCAAGATCCAATTTTGCTTGAATTCAAGGCAAATGTTCATAAGCAAAAAGTACTAGTTTTTGAACAAGGAGGAGATGGTGTATTGAGATATCAAGGTAGATTGTGTATACCAATGGTGGATGAACTCCAAGAGAGGATCATGGAGGAAGCTCATAGCTCTAGATATTCCATTCATTCGGGTTCCACAAAGATGTATCGTGACTTGAGAGAGGTGTATTGGTGGAATAGTATGAAGAAGGGAATTACAGAGTTTGTTGCTAAGTGTCCAAATTGCCAACAAGTTAAAGTAGAGCACAAAAGGCCCAGTGGTATGGCTCAGAATGTAGAACTTCCGGAATGGAAGTGGAAGATGATTAATATGGACTTCATCACAGGTTTACCAAGGTCTCGCATGCAGCATGATTCTATTTGGGTGATTGTCGATAGAATGACAAAATCAGCCCACTTTTTACCGATAAAGACTACTCATTCGGCAGAAGACTATGCTAAGTTGTATCTTCAAGAGGTGGTAAGACTTCATGGGGTTTCGGCCTCCATTATTTCAGACAGAGGTGCGCAATATACTGCACAACTTTGGAAGTCATTCCAAAAAGGCTTGGGTTTAAAGGTGAACTTAAGTACTGCCTTTTATTCTCAGAAAGATGGGCAAGCAGAGCGCACTATTCAGACCTTAGAAGATATGCTGAGGGATTGCGTGATTGATTTCAAAGGGAATTGGGATGATCACCTACCTCTCATTGAGTTTGCTTACAACAATAGTTACCACTCGAGCATCCAAATGGCTCCTTATGAAGCTCTTTATGGGAGAATATATAGATCTCCTATTGTAATATGGTTTAAAGTTGGTAAAGCAGGGTTGATAGGACCATATTTGGTTCATCAAGCTATGGAGAAGGTGAAAGTGATTCAAGAGAGGTTGAAAACGGTGTAGAGTCATCAGAAATCCTACACTGATGTTATGAGAAGGGAGCTAGAGTTTGAAGTAGATGATTGGGTATATCTAAAAGTTTCACCCATGAAGGGTGTTATGAGGTTTGGTAAGAAGGGGAAACTTAGTCCCCGATATATTGGACCTTATCGAATATCCAAGAGGATTGGCAATATAGCTTAAGAGTTGGAGCTACCCCAAGAGTTAGCAGCGGTTCATTCGGTATTTCACGTCTCCATGTTGAAGAAGCGCATGGGCGATCTTTCATTGATCATACCAACTGAAGATATTAGAATCAAGGATAGCTTATCTTATGAGGATATTCTTGTTTAGACTCTAGATCGCCAAGTTCACAAGTTGAGAAAAAAAGAGATAGCATCAGTCAAAGTCCTTTGTAGGAACCAATTTGTCGAAGAAGCTATTTGGGAAGCTGAGAAGGATATGAAGGAGAGATATCCACATCTCTTTGAATCCGGAGAAGTTCCGAATTAAGGTACTAATCTTTTCTTATTATTTATTTATAAGTTGGCATGCTGTTTTGCATTTGCTTGTGGGTGTTTGAACTGAATGTTGCATGTTACACCCTTAGCCTAGTAAGATAAATCTCATTCTAGGACGAATGTTCCCAAGGGGGAGATGTTGTAACATCTCGCAATTTGAAATAACTAGGAAGAAGCTAATAATTGGAAATAGTCATTTTTTGAAAGAATGAAAATCTGGAAATTTTGCTAAGTTAGAATAAGTTGAGTTTTGGCATACTTCAAACGTCTATAACTTGTAGCTCAGGATGAGTTAGAGGTACTTCCAGATATGGTAGGAAAGCTCTTGGATTGATCTTTCCAATGCCACTGAATTTGCACGATTCCGAGTTCGTATGAGTGAGTTATCCTCTTTGGAAGTTGGGTTGTTGGAATAAGGAAAGTCCAATCCGGATTTTGAAAGGGTGGTTTGGTCTTTTCGTTGCCTAATTATTTTATTTCGTTTTCGATAATTAAGTTAGGGTCTAATCAGAATTAGATCAGTTTACGCTTTTACCAAAATACACTAGGGCTTGGAGAAAAGAGAAAAGAAGAGGAGAAAGTAGAAGAGAAGCAAGATTCATCAAGATCATTGAGTTTAGCTTGTGGATTTCGTCGGGGGTGATCCCTACAAGGTGTGTGAGATCACATAGCATTAGGTTAGTTCACCCACGCGCCCAACTTGATTCAATTTCAGTAAAGTATATTCATTTGAAAGTAAATCCCTTGAATTCTTGATGAAGTTCGTTTGAATCCTTGTGGGTTGTGTTATTGGAGTTTTCTTGTGATTAATTCACGCTTTTAGTTGTGTTTTTGAGTGGAGTCTGATGTTATTTGAGGGTATAGATGATTCTAAGTGTTTGGGGAAAGAACCAATGGAGTTTAGATGGTTTAGAGCTGAAAATCGAAGAAGAAATTTCATCGGGCAAATCTGGGCAATGCCTCCGCGTCACGGACCTGCTCCCCAGATTTGAAAAAAATCATTACGTGGAGCGGAGTGGTCATCGGCCATTTTGCCTCAAAAGTTGTTTTCGAACCAAAAATTTAAATACTTCTTCGCGTCGCAGACCTACCCTCAAACAGTGATTTCTTGATATTTTCTCATGTTTAGCTATCTAAAATCATTTCTAAACATCATGAGATCTTTCCTATCACAAATCACAATCCTTGAATCCATAATTCAATTCAAGGAAAGTTAAGAGTCAAGTTAGAAGTTAAGAAGCAAGTTAAGAGAAGTTCTTTAAAGTTTTCAAAAAGTCTTTTCCAAACGTTTTAACTTTGTTTTAAGACTTAAAGTTCAAGTTGAGTAAAGATTAAAGTGTAAAGTTTAAAATATTTTCACATTCAAACAAGAAAGGAAATCTCAATTTTCAAAGTGCCTTCAGGCTAGTTTTCAGAAAAGAGTAATCGCTTTCTAAATGAAGCAAGAGAGGAAACTTTGATTTCCAAGATAGCCTTTGAGCTATGTTTTTGAGCACTAATCTCAAATCACAGAAAAAAGTATGTTTTAAACATAAGAGCTAATATCATTTTTTTTTTTGGAGTAATATTGAGCACCGATATGGGGGAGAGTTCAGACAACTCACCGCCTCCATAAACCATGTAGTCATCATGGGTAGAAAAGGGTCATACTTTTTAGATGATTCATTTAGTGCTTGTTAGCATAGATTAGTGGATCCACTTAGTAGTTCAAGTTCTATACCCCGGCAAGGTATAGGACGGCCCTGGCAGCGTGAGGCAAAACATTGTATCATCATAATAGCTCTTACGTGATGGTTGTCGGTTAGAGAAACTCCCACATAAGTAATTGTATTCTTATATACACAGTATATTGTATTTTTACATACATTTCAGAGTTATATGTATCTTTGCATACACACAGGATTGACATCATATTTTAAACAATTTTTCTTTATATTGCACTTGTTTTAAACTGCTTTATATTGAAATGAGTTTAGCTATGTTGAGTTGAGTTGAGCTATGTAAGATCTTTAGATTCTTTTCAAGCCTATATTGTGTTTAGCAATCCAACTCGCATACTCGTACATTCAATGTACTGATACCAGTTGACCTGCATCTTATTATGATACAGACACATGTAACTAGGATCGGCATCCAGCACATTGTTGATCCAGTGAGCACTCCAGAGTCAGTTGGTGAGCCTCCTTGCATTTCGGAGGACTTTTTTTTATTGCTTTCAGTTACTTTGTTAGTTCATTAGAATGTCGTGGGGTTTGTCCCGACATCCATCTCAGTTGTTTTAGAGGCTTCATAGAAAGTCGTATGTTAGTTCTTTAGTCTTTTCATTGTCATTTCATATGTTAAGACTTGAGTTGCCATTTTGGCCAAGTTGAATGTTTGACTTTTAAGCATTCTCAATATTTTATTATTCAAGTGAGTGTAGTGCTTTTGATCATTATAAATATGCATAGAGTCTTCTGCTGAGTTAAGTAAGTCAGGCCAAGGGTTCGCTTTGGGCCAACAATGGTTCTCGAGTGCTAGCTACGTTCGGGGTGTAGGCTCGGGGCGTGACATCATGCAAGCCAAAAAGGTGTACAAAATTACAAAAAAAATGAGTTCAATGGGTAATAGAACCTTAGTTTAGTTAAGGTGTGTCTTTGAAATTTGGGTCATAGTCTAGGGAGGCACTTCTACCTTTTCCCTAATTATATTTAGTAACAAGTTGATTTTATGATCTTCATTTTATCTTTAATAAAATGATTTATAACTACATAAATGACAAATATTTGTTACTTATTTTAAATCACAAGTTTCATAAATCTTTTTTCTTAGTTTTTACTCTTGCGCCAATAATAGTTATCTATTATACTTCCGTTGTCCCTAATTACTTATTCATTTTTCCTTTTTACTTGTTCATTTTGATAATTCAAGAAAGAACAATTTTATTTTATTTTACGTATTATACCCTCGATTAATTAATTCTGAAAAAGGTAAAATTTCTTGAAAATCTTAAATTTTTAATTCTTAAAATATAGGGGTAAAATGACAAACTCACTATATCAATCATTGTTTTCTTAATAGGTGTGTCAATTCAAAAGTGGACAAATAATTAGGGATATAGGAGTTAGTACTATTTTGGAATGTCCAATAACATTTGTCCACTTTATGAAAATAATTAATCATTTTACACTTAGTTCCTAATTTATCCTTTATCATTAATTATACTCATTCTTCTTTTAATTTTTTAAAGACATTATATTTATTATATTCAAATGGTTATTGTTTGCAACAAATTTTAAACATATGGAAAACAAATCAACCGCACAAATAAAATATGAAGAAACATAATTTTATTTATCAAGATTGCGGGTACAAATTTTGTTGATCCCTTGATTCTACTCTCTTAAGATTTATCCATGAGTCAAGGTCGTTTGTGGCGTATTTCTCAACCTAGGATGATTTGAACAAGGACCGTTAGTGACATATTTCTCAAATTAAGATGATTTGCGTTTGATCTCTTTATGAATATTTCATGAGTTTGTGGAATATTTGAGATATTCTAGATGCCTTTTGAAGGGAATATAGTTAGGCATGAACTAGGACTTATGATTGAGTAGCCTCCAAAAATTCTAATTATAATTAAACCCATAGAGTCTCAACTCAAATTGAACACGTTTTATAAAATCCTACAAAATGTCAATATTTATAATTATATAATAACATTATGATTCTATTTATAATTTCTTAAAATAGAAAATATATATAAAAAAGGAGAAATATATTAAATTAAACTAAATCACATAAATTTAAGACCAACAAAGTATACAGTACAGATAGATTAATTTTTAGTTTTTAAGATTTGGTAATAAACCTGTATAAGCGGTGATGCCTTAAATCATCACCATTTTAGTACTTTCTAGAACCAGTAAACACACACAAAATAAAAATTAAAAACAGTCAACCTTTTCTCTTTCCCCGTTGCAAAGAGAGATGCACGTAATGGAAACGCTACCCATTTTTTCTCTGTAAACCCCCCAAAATCTCTAAGCCGAGAAATTTTTTCTCTCACACACAAAATCCATAAATACCCCCTCACCTCTTCTGTATCGAAACTTCTTCTTCACTCTACACATGAAAATTCTTCTCCATAACTTCTCCATCTTTCCGATCACTCATCTTCACTCATATCTTCTCATTCAATCGGTAATTTTCTCTATCTCTGCTCTAAATTTTGCTATCACGATCTACTCAGATGTTGAATTTTGCTGTGGCGATTCACTGATATGTTGAATTTTGCTGTGGCGATTCACTGATATGTTGAATTTATGGCGATTCACTGTTGTTATCACGATTTAATGAGATTTAGTCGTCGTCGTCGTTCTATATAATCATACTTTTTTTTTTGGTTTTTTGCTTGTGCGAGCTGCCTTGATTGATATATGTATTTGGAATTAGTTGCAAACTGCGGTGTTTTATCTCTCTCGATCCATTGAGATGTTGAATTTTGCTGTGAGGAATTACTGAGATTTAGTCGTGATATTTTTTTGCTTGTTTGAGAGCTGCCTTGGTTGATATATGTATTTGGAAGTAGTTGCAAACTATGATATTTTCTCTCTTACGATCTACTGAGATTTAGTCGTCGTCGTACTATGTAATCATACTTTTTTTTTTGGATTGTGCGAGCTGCCTTGGTTGATATATGTATTCGGAACTAGTTGCAAACTACTTTATGTAATCTCTCACGATCCACTCAGATTAAGTTGTTCTATATGATCATACTTTTTTTTTTGCTTGTGGAATTAGTTGCAAACTGCGATATTTTTTCTCTCAGGATCCACATCGTTGTCCTGTGTAATCATATCTTAGTTGCGAACTTGATATTTTATTGGTCAGGATCCATTGAATTTGTGTGAGAAAAAACTTAAATAAGTCATGATTTTGTGTTTTCGGTACAAGCGACTTTGCTTGATATATGGTGTTTGGAATGTGGAATCAATTGCAACTGATAGTTTTATATATATTTGTTGTTGTCACGATCAACTGAGTTGTAAGAATATGCCTTTGTCTTTCAGTGCAAACTTCTTTGCTTGATATATTGTATTTGGAATAAATTACAAATGACATAAAGTAAATGGTAGTTTTAGGTATTATATTGTTATGATATATGGAATTATTGTGCTTTAAGTTTTTGCATTTCTTCTTTGCTTGATATACTGTACTTGGAATAAATTACAGATGACACAAAGTAAATGCTAGTGTTAGGTATTTATGATGTTATGATATATTGGATTATCGTGTTTTTTTACGTTTCTTCTTTGCTTGATATACTGTATCTGGAATAAGTTACAAAGGACACAAATTTATATACTATTGGTATAGTATTTATGTTGTTCTGATATTTCTGGTTATCCTGCATTGGATATATGCATTTCGTGTCTTTTGATTTTGCATTTTTGAGTTGTTTTCTGATTTTGGCTGTTTCAATGGGTGTTCGACGAGCGTTTAGCAGTTTGTTGCACTATATGCTTCCTAAAAAGAGACCGGCAGAAGGCGTGGTAGTTGAAGGTAACAGTAGCAGTTGTGATCCAGAAAGTGCTCTTAAAAAGCCTAGAATTAGTTGCGTGATTTCTTCTGGTACCAAAGAGAATACCAGTGGTTGCAGTAGTAACAAGATCGTAAGTAATAATACAAACGGTAACGCTAGCAGCAGTAGTGTTGGTGAACGGTCAGTGACTGAAATGGCTTTTGATGATGGAAATCCACATGATATTGATGAGGATCTCCACAGCAGACAGCTCGCCGTGTATGGCCGTGAAACTATGCGGCGGCTCTTTGCTTCTAATGTTCTTGTCTCGGGAATCCAAGGGCTTGGTGCTGAAATAGGTATTTGTTACTGTCTCTTTAAAAAGTGTAATGCAATATAAAGTTATACATAAGTTACATGTACTTGCACTTGTTAACCGGTGTTGCAATAGCAACAACTGTAGATTATATAAGATTGAATACTGGACCTTTTCAGGTGGGATCATGTCAATCAGGCTATTTTTGGTATTTTAGTGTTTCTTTGCATTTGTGTGATATATGTATTTCCATGTGATTGCAGCAAAGAATCTTATACTTGCTGGTGTAAAGTCTGTGACTCTGCATGATGAAGGACAAGTACAGTTGTGGGATTGTCGAGCAATTTTATTTTCTCAGAGAGTGATGTTGGTAAGAACAGAGCACTTGCTTCTGTTCAAAAGCTACAAGAGCTCAACAATGCTGTGGTTGTCTCAAGTTTGACGACAAAATTGACCAAAGAAAAGCTTTCTGATTTCCAGGTAAGGTGCTATCTTTGAGTTTAGCTTTTTTTCATGGAACAAGTTTGGTTGTTCAACGGAAACTATATGTTCTCACTGATGCGTGGTAACTCCTAAGAGATGTGATAGACCTTTGGAAGTTCTTTGGTGCAAATTAATAATATTGTCTTTGATTTATCAACCAAAAGTTAAAATGAAGTCCGAGATATGTATGCTGTTTTCGTGCAAAAGGTGGATGCTACTTGTCAAAAAAAAAGGTGTCTGCTGTCGTATATGTTTAAGATCTCATTGACCATATTTCTATTCCCGCCTGTCCCCAATGAATGGCCCTACTATCTTTAAACAATCTACTCCCTCCATTTCAAAGTATGTGGTGTTTTTAAATTCTTATTTTGTTTTAAAATAAGTGATGTTTCACAAAACCAAGAAGGCATTATGATGTTCTTCCAATTCTACCTTTATTTAAATAATAAAGAAAGTTCTACATAATCAAGAAACTATTAGAGAGCTACGTCTTTTTCAAGGTAGTTATTACTTGTAAGTTAGTAAAAATACATCTTACTTTTAGGAATGAGTAGTTTTCTTAAAGGGATGTGCCCTGGCTAAAAACACAACTTATTTAGGAATGAAGGGAGTAATTAAAAACTATTGGTACTAGCACATATGGATTTATTTAACTTGACATGTATTATGCATCTTGTAACTATTATTTTCGCATATACTTATTGGATAATATGAATACCATATTCATTGTTCAAACTTTCATCTTGGTCTCCTCATGAAAGTCATCCATCCAAATGAAGCTAGTTGGGATGGGAGGTATGTTTATCTAGTGAGTTATCAGGTCAAATTGTCCAACTAGACAATTATTCGCCTCTTGACATTGTATTGTGATGGATCTCTCTTTGAATTAATAGAAATAGTTGTCTGAATTATGTTCATCATTTCTCTTGGTGAGATGCCTCAAATTTTATGGATGTTGGTTATTGATCAAAACCAAGCTGATTCTTCGAACTTTTCTGAGAGGTGGAAATCATACACGATTGATGTCTGTAGACCCAATGTTTCGAATACAATATGGGAACAATTCAGGATAGTTTTTTTGTCCTTATGCTGGCCTGAGATGAATTTTACTTGAAGAAACATGGTCAGGGAGGATTCATATTAGCTGACCCCTACTTGTTTGGGGTTGACTATTAGTTTGTAATTGTAATTATAGAAGTGGATATGCTCACATCTTTCGATGTTGTGTTGATTTGCATATGCTCGTGTTGATCTGTACTTTAACTCTTAGTATGATTTTTGGCTGGTGCTGCCTGACTATCCAAATAGACTTGTGGATTTTGTGGTAGTATTTCTATATAAGGAGATATGACTTAGTCGGTAGAAACAAGTTCCTTCAACCAGAGAAATCTATATCTGTTGTGACTTTTGGGAATGTAGTGCGCACTTACTGTCTTAACTCTTAATCATACTAAATTCTTGCAATTTGTTCTTGTTGAGGGATATCAATTTGCTAAGATTTATAAGCATTTGGACTTTTGGGAATGTAGTGTGCATTTATTCACTACCTTAATCATGCCAAATTCTTGCAATTTTTCCTGTTGAAGAATATCAATTTGCTAAGTGTTTAATCTCCTGTTGCAAACTCATTTGAACTTTGGACTGCTAAGAAATTCCATTCTAACCGTCTGACTAGATAGTTTCCTGCCAAACACTGAACGGTATGTTGTTTTAATGCAGGCTGTGGTATTTACTAACACCAGCTTAGAGGACGCACTGGAATTCAATGACTACTGCCACAACCATCAACCCCCTATTGCATTTATCAGAACTGACGTGAGGGGTCTATTTGGTTATGTCTTCTGTGATTTTGGCCCTGAGTTCACAGTTTTTGATGTAGATGGTGAAGAACCTCATACGGGTATTATTGCATCAATTAGTAATGATAACCCTGCCCTAATTTCGTGTGTGGATGATGAAAGGCTTGAGTTTCAGGATGGGGACCTAGTTGTCTTTTCAGAAGTACAGGGCATGACAGAACTTAATGATGGCAAGCCAAGAAAAATTAGCAGTGCAAGACCTTATTCCTTTACCCTCGATGAAGACACAACGAACTTTGGTCCCTATGGGAGAGGTGGTATTGTTACTCAGGTGAAGCCACCCAAAATTTTGAACTTCAAGACACTGAGGGAAGCTATCATGGATCCTGGCGATTTTCTTCTTAGTGATTTTTCAAAGTTTGACCGCCCACCTCTGCTACATTTGGCATTCCAAGCATTAGACAAGTTCAGATCAGATTTGGCACGATTTCCTCTTGCTGGTTCAGAAGATGATGCTCAGAGGCTGATATCTATTGCCACCAATTTAAATGAAAGTAATGGGAATGTCAAACTGGACGATATAAACCCAAAACTTCTACAGCAGTTCTCTCATGGTGCACGTGCCGAACTTAATCCCATGGCTGCTATGTTTGGTGGTTTTGTCGGGCAGGAGGTTGTGAAGGCTTGCTCTGGGAAGTTTCATCCACTTTATCAGGTTACAAATGCTGTTACTGTCTTCTGTCGATTTCATTCTATTTAGTTCTTTTTTTTCAGAGGTCCTTCCCCATTCCCCCCCTTCCCCACACCAAAGATGGGGGTGGGGGAGGTATTACAGTGAGCAATTAGTTTTTATTTTTTTGATTTATGCATGAGGGTCTAAAGGACACTGACTTTATTTAGTCGTCGTTTTTTTGTTATATTTGTTTACAGTTCTTTTACTTTGACTCCCTGGAATCACTTCCAACTGAACCACTGGATCCTAGTGATTTAAAGCCATTAAATACTCGGTATGATGCCCAAATCTCAGTTTTTGGGCAGAAATTCCAGAAGAAACTAGAAGATGCCAAGGTGTTTTTGGTGGGATCTGGTGCCCTGGGTTGTGAGTTCCTGAAGAACTTGGCTTTAATGGGAGTTGCATGCACCGAGCAAGGGAAATTAACAGTGACTGATGATGATGTTATTGAGAAGAGTAATCTTAGTAGACAATTTCTCTTCCGTGATTGGAACATTGGCCAGGCAAAATCTACTGTTGCTGCTGCTGCTGCAACATCAATAAATCCCCAGCTCCGAGTTGAAGCTTTGCAGAACCGTGTGGGTCCTGAAACTGAAAATGTGTTTGATGACACTTTCTGGGAGAATCTTAGTGTGGTTATTAACGCACTTGACAATGTCAATGCAAGACTTTATGTCGATCAGAGATGCTTGTACTTTCAGAAGCCACTGCTTGAATCAGGGACCCTTGGTGCCAAATGTAACACTCAGATGGTGATTCCCCATCTGACTGAGAATTATGGTGCATCAAGAGATCCTCCAGAGAAACAAGCACCAATGTGCACTTTGCACTCCTTCCCACATAATATAGATCATTGTTTGACATGGGCACGATCCGAATTTGAGGGTTTACTTGAGAAAACACCAGCCGAAGTCAACGCTTATCTTTCTAATCCAAGTGAATACACATCTGCACAAACAAATGCTGGGGATGCTCAAGCCAGAGACAATTTGGAGCGTATTCTCGAGTGTCTAGATCGAGAAAGCTGTGAAACTTTTGAAGATTGCATTGCATGGGCACGTCTCAAGTAAGTACACTACCATTTTGCATTTGTCCTTTTGCATATAATAACATAGCGGTGTCTCTACTTCTGCTGTTTCTGACCTTTGTTCTTTTCCAGGTTTGAAGAATATTTTGCAAACCGAGTAAAACAATTGATTTTCACTTTCCCCGAGGATGCTGTGACCAGCTCTGGAGCCCCTTTTTGGTCAGCCCCCAAGCGCTTTCCTTGCCCCTTGCAGTTCTCTTCTACCGACCCAAGTCATCTCCATTTTATCATGGCTGCATCCATATTACGCGCTGAAACATTTGGTATACCTATTCCTGATTGGGTTAAGCACCCAAAGAAATTGAGTGAAGCGGTGCAAAAGGTTATGGTCCCATGTTTTCAACCTAGAAAAGATGCAAAAATTGTGACTGATGAGAAGGCAACCAGTCTCTCTTCATCAGCTTCTATAGATGATGCTGCTGTCATTGATGAACTTATATCAAAGCTGGAGTGCAGTAGGAAGAATTTACCACCAGGCTTCAGGATGAAACCTATTCAATTTGAGAAGGTCCCAATTTTGTGATGTTCCCCCTCCCTTAATACTCTAGTTAAAAATTTGCATGATACTCAGATGAATTTCTCGGTGACTGATGTTACATCTAATCGCAGGACGATGACACTAATTACCACATGGATCTTATAGCAGCACTTGCCAACATGAGAGCAAGGAACTACTGTATCCCTGAAGTTGACAAACTGAAAGCTAAGTTTATCGCGGGAAGGATCATTCCAGCAATTGCGACTACGACTGCGATGGCTACGGGTTTGGTTTGCCTTGAGCTGTATAAGGTTCTAGATGGCGGTCACAAACTGGAGGACTACCGGAACACGTTTGCGAACCTTGCTCTACCTCTTTTTTCCATAGCGGAGCCAGTACCACCCAAGGTCATCAAACATAATGACCTGAGCTGGACTGTTTGGGATAGGTGGGTCATCAAGGACAATCCTACACTGAGAGAACTAATCCAATGGCTTGCAGACAAAGGACTGAATGCGTACAGCATTTCATGTGGAAGCTGCCTGCTCTTTAACAGCATGTTCCCCCGGCACAAGGAACGAATGGACCAGAAAGTAGTAGATTTGGCAAGGGACGTGGCAAAGATGGAGATACCACCATACCGGCGGCACTTGGATGTTGTTGTTGCCTGTGATGACGACAATGACGAAGACGTTGATATTCCTCTGGTGTCTGTATACTTCCGTTGAATTTTCTTGTTAATCAATTCCAGTATTTGTTTAGAAGTTCAGGATCATACATCTTGTATGCACTATCCTCCAGTCCTCTATGTTCTAATAATATAAGATACACGGCAAGATTCTTTTCCATAGCAACTTTGATCCTTACTATGTCAATTGATGGTGCCTCGCTATATTTTGAACCTGATTTCGTGTTGTATGTATATTCTGCATTTTGTCAATTCTGTTACTTGTCAAGATATCACGAGAATGGCCTGAGAGGTGAGTGATCTTAAATTTCAATGTTGATGTGACTGAGAAGAAATGTTAAATGACTCACAGTCAATCGAAATTCAAAATAATGGATTGAATAGAAATGTGAACCCTAGTTATATGGCCAATAATGACATGATAGAACCTGTATTTTCAACTTGAATTTTAGTGAGCGCATAGACATAGCTATTTTTTATTTTTATGAATAATTTAAACTTTAAAATGAAAATTGTTTTTTGAAACTTTTTAGAATTAATTGAATTTTGAAAAATTATTCGATTCGATATTCAAACAATTTTATGAAATATTATTTGGCTAAACGAGCACACCTAGTTTTGTTAGAATAATAGCTCATGACTCCTTTGTTTGTGAACTTTGGACTAAATCTGTCCACTTTTAAAAAAATAAGGGATGTTTTACATTTAGTACTATACATAAGGGAAAAAACTGCTACTATACCCATACATAAGGGACTATCTCAGTCTCTTTTTCTCAAATTTCACAAAGCCAAAGACTTCTTAGAACTAATTTCTTCAGACGAAAACATCTTCAGCTGCCATGGCGACTGTACGAATGATCGGTAAAATCTTACTGCCTTCTGTTTTCCGGGTCAATTTATCGTAATCAGAAGTAATTTTTGATCTTCTATCTAATTATATTTTCTTATTTGAGCAGATATAGCCGTCAATTTCACTGGTAAGTAAGCAGCAAAATGCAATAAGTATTTCCAAGATTCATTTTTTTTGTGTTCATTCTATGTTTTGAAGAAACCCCAACAATTCAGATAGCATGTTCAAAGGGATATACAATGGAAAACAATATCATATGGGTGACATTCAAGCTGTGTTGAAAAGGGCGTGGAGTGCTGGTGTTGAAAGAATAATAGTAAAAACCCTTCAAACTTACTCTTTTATTTGTTATTTACTGGATTTGTTTGAATGGGGTTCGAGTCATAGAAGCAGCCACTAATGTTTGCTTGCATTAGGGTAGGTAGACGGTCTATATCACACCCTTCAGGGTGCAACCCTTTCCCGAACTCCTCTAATGCGGAGTGCTTAGTGTACCGAACTGCCCTTTTTGTTTGAATTCTGTTGCGGTTAAGAAGATGATACAATGTGGAGCTTTTTGAAGTATCTTACAATGCTTTTTAACAAGTTTTGGTTTTCTTCTATCTTGTTGTAAAGTTCCACATTTTATATCAAATCTGACTTACAATTCTGATGTGTTAAAAATCCAGATGATTCACCCCTTAAAGTACTAAAAGATGGACTACTCCATTGTAAAATCACGGTTCTTAAATTATTACAATAAGGTCGCGGGTTTGAGCTGTGGAACAGTTTTTTTTTTTAGAAATGGAAGGTAAGGCTGCGTAAAATAGACCCTTGTGGTTCGGCTTTTCACTGGACCCCATGCATAGCGGGAGCTTAGTGCACCGGGTTGCCCCTTAAGGAAAAGGGAAAAGAGGAGAATGTTTAACGCAATACATGATTGTTGGTATTTATGTTGTCGACCCTCGTTCTCTGTGTTTCGGTTAGTTTTGTTTCTTCAATCTTGACGTTGCATTGATATAGTTAGAAGAAATATATCTGTCAGTTTAACTGTTTATCCAAATGACTAATACCAAGTCCAAATAAACCTAATTGCTGTTTTGTAGTGATTTGGGTGATAAAGAATTTGTTCAATTAGCTTATACTAGTACCAAAAAGATCTCTTTTTTATTAATTACCGGACTTGTTCTACAGCAAGAACTAGAACTACTACTCAATAGTTGGAATCAATCAAATACTTGAAGATTAGGTTCTCTAGCAATAAGAGTTCTCTACATATCTTACTAGCACACAAACCAAGATACATCTATTTCTTCCACTTGTAACTGAAAAAATACCCTTGGAATGACCCTTCCAACTGATAGTGTCCCTTTTGTAGTGATCCAAAACAATGTTGCTTAGCATTTGAAAGAGACCTAACCTTTCCATTTCCCAATCATATATATCCCTTCTCAAACTCGAAGTCCAGCTTGTGATATACAGAATTCTGCAATTGTCCCATTGTGACGTGTTGATAGATAATAAAAAACCAAGAAGTGGTCTTTTAGTGGGATATGGCCCAACCATGCATCTTCCCATAATCTGATTTTCCTTCCATTTACAAGAGTAAACCCCATACTTGTCTCGAACTTGTTCCAAAGCCCTCTAATTTGTTCCCATACCCCGGTGCCATGAGGAATTATAAACTCTTTGGCGCGCCATGGATTGTCCAGAGAGAACTTTTCCAGTAAAATTCTCCTCCAAAGTGCATTATCCTCCATGTTAAATCTCCAATGCCACTTACCGCTTTCATTATTACATTTTTAATTCCTAGATTCCCCTTCCTTTTATCTTTGGTGACTGTTTTCCAGCTTACAAGACAAATAGGTTTCGCTAGTTCATTAGCTTGCCAAAAAAAAAATCTCTCCTTAATTTGTCCATGCGCTTCAACACTGAAGAAGGAGCTGAAAAAAGAGACACGGTATAGGTGGGTAGTGCGCCAAGAACACTGTTAATTATATTTTGATTCTATGTTAGCACCCTTTTAGTCTACCAATGGTCTACACATGGAAGATTTAAGGAAATTCGAAAGTAGATTTCTTCAGCTTATAAGTTATTTATTTTTTATTTCTGTCCAGCAGTGTTTGTAGTAGAGTATTACAGCTTTTTAGTTATTTATTTTTCCTATTTCTAGGTAGCAGTTGTTGCAGTAAGGAGGTTATTCCTCCACTTTCTCATTTCAGTTGTAATAGGAAGTTACTTCCTTGTTTTTAGATGGGTGGTTAATCCACTAGTGTTGTGTTTAGTGTTATTTGCATTCAATGAAATGATAAGCAGAAAATTAGTCAAGTTTTTGTGTCCTTCAAACTCAAGAGATTGCAGGTTCTCTCTTAACGAACCAGCACCATAGGTAGAAAAAAGAAAACTTCAGATTTTATATTGCAACGTCCCGTAACTAGATCCTTAACAAGGGACCATAACAACTTGGTATCAGAGACAGGAGTTATGGGAGACCAAATTCAACATCAACTAGCAGAATTAGTGAATTTGTTTCAAGAAGAACGTGCAGCCAATTTAGCCAGACATGAAGCAACAAATGCTCGCTTGGATGCACTCACACAGGATTTAGTAAATTCTAAGGTCGATTCTGATTCAACTGAACATATCAGTTAGAATCGTGGTTGGAAGGGGAAAAATAGAGTCGTTGGAGGGTCAGGATCAGAAGCAGGAGGAAGTTTCATCATTCCTCGACATGCAAAACTCGATTTCCCACGATTTAATGGCCAAGAGGACCCTTTGGGATGGTTGAACATATGTGAACACTTCTTTCGACACCAACAAACTCTGAAAGAAGAAAAAGTTGGACTTGCTTTTTTTCATTTGGAGGGCAATGCACAACTTTGGTTTCTGCAATTAGAGACAGATCTGCCTCAACTGTCTTGGGATGACTTCAAACGTCATTGTAACCTTCGTTTTGGGCCACCAATCAGAAGTCAGAAATTGGGAGAATTGTCTAAGTTATGCCAGATTGGGTCTGTGGCAGATTACCAAGAAACATTTGAGCAGTTAATTTCGCGGGCTGGTACACTTGCGCAGTCACAAAAAATTGAACTTTATATCAACGGTGGTTTTACTGATTATATAGCAATTGAGGTTGAGTTGCATAATCCTCCAGATTTGTCTACGGCGATGAGTTTATCCCGACTTTATGAACGCAAGGAACAACCCATTTGTTTGCAAGTGTTAGATGCTTGCAAATCAAAGACAGCAGATTTCTCACCTCAACATGTCAAATTTGTGAAGAAACTGACCAGACCTGAAATGGAGGAAAGGCGACTTAAGGGGCTTTGTTTCAACTGCAAGAAGTTATTTTGGATTGACTCTATATACGATGAGGAAGAATTTGTTGGAAAAGGGGGAAATACTAATACTTTCCACACTTAGCGCTTGAGGGCAAGCGTGATCTGAAGAGGGGAGTAATGTTAGCACCCTTTTAGTCTACCAATGGTCTACACATGGAAGATTTAAGGAAATTCGAAAGTAGATTTCTGTCCAGCAGTCTTTGTAGTAGAGTATTACAGCTTTTTCTGTCCAGCAGTCTTTGTAGTAGAGTATTACAGCTTTTTAGTTATTTATTTTTCCTATTTCTAGGTAGCAGTTGCTGCAGTAAGTTGCAGTAAGGAGGTTATTCCTCCACTTTCTCATATCAGTTGTAATAGGAAGTTACTTCCTTGTTTTTAGATGGGTGGCTAATCCACTAGTGTTGTATTTAGTGTTATTTGCATTCAATGAAATGATAAGCAGAAAATTAGTCAAGTTTTTGAGTACTTTAAACTCAAGAGATTGCAGGTTCTCTCTTAACGAACCATCACCATAGGTAGAAAAAAGAAAACTTCAGATTTATATTGCAACGTCCCGTAACTAGATCCTTAACAAGGGACCATAACATTCTCCCACCCAAGGAGAGATATTGTCTCATCCAATTTGCCCACCTCTTTTCCATCTTATCAAGGACGTCATTCCAAATTGTCACCGATTGTGTTTGTCTCCCAATAGTAAACCCAAATATTTTTTATGCTAAGTCTGCATGCTTCTAACAGATTGTAGCTCTTTTGATATAATTACCTTCATGTGATTCTAGGCCTACCTTGTCCTCCTTCAATCACCATGGTTTCACATCTATGCATCACTCTGTCTGGAGGTTGACGTAGGACATGACTAAACTATCTCAAGTGACCTTCCGTCATTTTATCCTCTATGTGTGCTACATATACCTTCTACATGAAGTGATCATTCTTATCTTGTCGAATCTGGTATGATCGCACATCCATATCAGCATTTTCATTTTTGCAACACTCACCTTATGGATATGTTGGACCTTGGAGGCTCAACATTCACGCCGATTAACAATTCTTAAAAAAAAAATCATTCAACTCCCATAGTTTACATTTATGGTCTTACAGCCATTCTATGAACTTGCCTTTCACTTGTTCTACTGAAGATCATAATTTGGTTAGGTTTTCCTTCCAGGTAACTGGTGGCTCTCTTGAAGAATCAAAGGAAGCTCTTGCCATTGCTGAAACAGATGGTTGTCCATATGTCTTTATTTAGCTGATTTACTCTGACTAATGTTATTTGTTTGCAGCTAGTTGGCTTCTCAAATATATTGGCACGTCTGACCTTGAGAACTAACTCTTTTTTGCAGCAAGACTTTTCTGTACTGTGGGAGTGCACCCGACAAGATGCAAAGTGGGTTTCACTCTTGTTGTTTTGTAATGTCCTACAGAAAAAAACCTACCCATTCATATATGTTGGATGCTTTGTCATTTTCTTCTTCGTTCTCAATCAGGAATTTGAAGACAGTGGGGATCCAGAAAAGCATTTGCAGGATCTTTTGACATTGGCTAAAGAGGGAAAAGAAAAAGGAAAAGTATGTTCAATTTTTCTGTATATAAGGTTATGGATTTATTGAACCTACACCTTCTTAGTAAATGCCCTGTTCAAATTAGCAACTTTTGAAAAACTTTAATACTATACTTCTTAATGTGTGAACTACGGGCAGTTTAAGCTCCTGGGTTAACTGATCTTATGTTTCAATTGCTCCAAACTTTTTCGAAAAGGATTTGTTCCTATAATGACATTAGTATATCCAAAAGAATACTGAATCATTTGCACACTTTTTAAGATGTGATATTTTTAGCAATTTAAGCTCGTCCTTTAACTGCTTTGAGGTTTCAGTGCCTCCAAATCAAGGGACGAAAAAAAATTGCCCCAAAATGAGCTTAGAAGATTTTAAGAATTTTACAAGCTCTAACATTTCGAGATCTACTTTTTGGGCTAACTTCCTACATTGTGCTAGGAAGACGGCAAATAAACATTGGACGCTGTAAGTAGTTTGTAATGACAAAAGATTTGTTCATAAGATGCACATTTGTAATGCATTCTAATGATATAGCAAGTCGCCCATCATGTGATTCATTCCTTTTCTCTCGTGAATATACACTTCTGCATAAATCTTTTCTTTATTGGCTGGCAAGTTTTTTGGAGCTATTTTAATTGTGACTATATATCCTTGGTGCCTAAAAAATAACTATAGTTTATCTTCATTTACTTGCTTTGCTAACGACAAAATTCATTTCAAACAAGGTGGTTGCGATTGGCGAATGTGGGTTGGACTATGATAGACTTCACTTTTGTCCATCTGATATTCAGAAAAAGTATGTATCTGCTTCAAATCACCCACCCCTATGAGTTCTTCCTTCACAATTTACAACACTCTTGCTCTCTCACATCCCCCAAGCAAAAGCAAGTGGCGAAGCTGCGTTGCTCAATTCCCGCACCACTCCCCACCCCCAAAAAAAACCCTGTTTTTGGTGACATTTTCTCCGAAGGAGTTACTTCTTCCTCAACTTGTAGCCTAGGCGCACCTTTTGGTGACTATTGTTTTGTAGACTTACCTTGTTTCCACTTTGCTGATGTGCTCTTGCTTTCTATTTTGAAATATAGGTACTTTGAAAAACAGTTTGAGTTGGCATATACAATGAAGCTGCCAATGTTTCTTCACATGCGAGCAGCTTCTCAGGATTTCTGCGACATTCTTCAACGAAATAAGGATCGGTAATTTTTTGTACTTGTTGGAGATGACGCAAAATGGCTCAGCTTTAATTTTCACCTTGTAATCCTCAGAAGACTTGCAGAAAGATCAGGTTAATTAATCTAAAATCTTGTAGTCCTTAGGTTTTCCATAAGTCAGCTTAAAGGGGGGAAGAATTAATAAACCTCCAGTATCTCATGATTTCACAACTGTATGTCTGACACCTATATCTCACTGCTTTTGGGATGAAGCCGAACGCCCATTACTAGAAGGCTACCATGTATGTGGGTTCAGGGAAAAGCGAATGTAGACAGCGTTACCTCCTCATGTCAGAGTTTGTTATTGGGCCAGCCTATGCCGAGATTTGCTATTGCAAGAACAATGTAAAACCTCAAATGCTGTTTGACTGGATAATTTGTCTTATGGAGTGGAGATAGTACCATAGTCTTGTTTTGTTTGATTAAGATATATTAAACAACATTATCATGGTTCAAGTTTATTTGATTCATTGTTGCAGCTTTATATAAATCAGTGCTATCAAAAGCCCTAAGGTCTGTTGGGGCTTTAAGTGTAAACCGCAAATAAAGTGTGGGAATTGATTATAAAAAGGCGCCAAGGGAGACTATATTTTTAGTTCAAGACTAATAATTATAAGCATGAATGACACTGAAGCGCACATTAAGCGACGTGAAGCGCTCAATACGTTTTGGCCCTGCTTCAGGGCTTAAGCATGCCTTTGACAACACTGGTATAAATGGCATTCTGATAAACCAGTTGTGTTGAACAGGTTTGTTGCTGGCGTTGCACACTCTTTCACTGGAAGTGCTGAAGATTGTGATAAACTTCTTTCGTTTAGTAATGTTCTTATAGGTGAAATCTCCGGTTCATTGTATTCTATCTTTTCAATTTAGAAGCTGTCATGCTCATGTGTTTTCCATGAGATAAAATTGCTCAACCCTGATTTACTTGGATCTGTTTATGTCTCTTGATTTGAACAACTTATATTAGGAATAAATGGTTGCTCTCTCAAGACAGCTGAGAACCTTGAAGTTGTGAAGGGTATACCTGTTGAGCGAATGATGATTGAAACAGATTCACCATACTGTGATATTAAGAATACACATGCTGGGATAAGGTATGTGAAATCCTCATGGCCTTCAAAGAAAAAGGATAAGCATGATCAAGAATGCCTTGTCAAAGGTCGCAATGAGCCTTGCTTAGTTCGGTGAGTGTCATAGTATTCTTATTGCTAGTTATATGATTCTTTTTCCATTTCTAATAGACATCAATTCAAATTTTGTTCCTGAGATTGAAGTTGATTGAACATGAAAGCTACTACTTGTCAACTTCCATGTATTTCTAAATTAGATATTCTTTATAGGATACCAGTGTTCTGTATCTTTCCTTCTTTTATCCCTTAAATACACTTTTATATATTAAAGATTTACTTTCAATACTTATTTAATCAAAAAAGTAATTTTAGAGTCGGGAAAGGATACAAACTTGGACAAACTCATTCTAAGTAGAGCTGGAAAGGAGAATATCTGAGATGTGGATGGAAGCAGAGAAGGGGTAGAGAACTATCCTTGCAACACATTCCCTCTGAACTTCAAATTGGCAAGTGCCACAGTCCAAAAATAAATAAACTAAAAACCAAAAAAATATACAAAAAGAGAGAAAACTCAAAGATTATGTGTGAAAAGTGTTAACTATTCGATCTGGGACTTGAGCTTTCTTGAAATTTGTCTTTCTATTTATGATCTGTCAACACGAGTGCTTCCAATATTGTCGGGCCTATTTCGAACTTTCTGATCTTACTAGTTACTAGAATAAGTGGTTGTTTGCTTCAACAATGAGGTGTGGTTTGGGGTTGTAGGGTTTGAATTTGAACTTAGAGACAAGTCTGATGCATTCTTTGGTAATTCCTTTATCATCCCATGAATAAAAGCGAAGTACCAGCTTATCCCCCTTTTACTTTGTTCCGGATGCTTTTAGTTCTCTCTAGATTGCGTCTGTTGTGAGATATTTTCCCATTACTTGTGCCTTGGCAATATAGCCGTACTACTAGCTGCATATGATTCTCTGTATCTCGAGTTTGATCTTGATTTCTTGAAAAATATCAACTCTCTTCTTCCCAGGCAAGTGCTTGAAGTTGTTGCAGGCACTAAAGGTATCGCTGACATAGACCAACTGAGCCAGACACTGTACCATAATACGTGCAGGTGATTATAATGTCTCCTCTTTTTCACATCTCTATACTTGTACGGCAAGAAAATAGATGGGTTTCTTATACTAAAGACATGCTAAACAATTGGAAAATGAGGGTTAATTTTCATTTCCTAAGACACAACTTGGACGCCTTTCAAGGTATTCCCATTCTTCTTACTTTTGGTGCCAAGAATGCTTTCTTATAGTAGGATTTGAAAATTTTGGTTCTTTTTAGCCAAGGGATTATCTCAGTAAACCAAAATTTTGGGATTATCTCAGTAACCCAAGTTTTTGGTTCTTTTTAGGCATCTCAGAAATTATTGATTCCTGGGGAGAGAGCCTGGCAGTTTTCTGCTTGCACTTCCATGTCTAAGCAATTTCTTTTACATAATGTTCTTGAGTCAAAAAAGTATTGGGATGAAGTGATTAGGCAGGATATGGCGCAATTTAGCTATACGAGGATATGATAATTGATAGGAGGGTGTGGAGGTTGAGAATTAGGGTAGAGTGTTAGTAAGGTAGTCGGACATATTTCTTTTCCTTTCACTTGTGTAAGATTATTCTTATTTCTTGTTATTTTAAGATTTCTTACTGCATGTTCCTTTAGCCTTCGTTATCTTATTACTTTTCTTTTTTAACATTCTTTGAGTCGAGGGTCTATCAAAAACAACCTCTCTACCTTCTCAAGGTAGGGGTAAAGTCTGAGTGCACTCTACTCCCCCCTAACCCCACATGTGGGATTCTATAATACTGGGTTTGTTGTTGTTGTAATGTTCTTGAGTCACTCATGAAGATTTGAGCTCATTCACGTGACCGTGAACGTTTTCAGGGTTTTCTTTCCACATGATTTGGATTCGGCAGCAGAAGCCCTTCTTGCTAGTGGTAGGGAAGATCTATGAAGTTGCTGCACTCTGCTAGTCTTTCATAGTGTATGAGAAACAAACAAAACGCAACTTTTTAGGATGAGAATTATGTTGGTTTTAATTTTTTAAGATAAATGCATTCTGTTCAATGAAGAAAACACAGATTTAAAGAAAGTTATTGGATTCGGTTGAACTTATATCAGGACTTCTAGGTCCACTCTTGACAACAACAACAATGCATTATTTTCTTATAGTTATTTATAATGAAGCTAATGATGAAATCGAACATGTTTCTTTATATATTATATTGTTAGAAGTTTCATGTAATAACCTCTAATTTGCTATTTTGCAAAATTGTGTTAGCAAGACATTGATTTTTCAGCATACTTGTTGTAAAATATATGGCAACTGTTGCTAAGTAGGTGTTTTGAACATGAATTTGAAATTATGCTTTTGTAGGTGTTTGAACATGAATTTGAAAATTATTTGTTTTGAAAAAGTAAAATATATTTTTACGAATCTATCTATATAACAAATACCTTGAAAAAGATATAGTTCTTTATTACTCTCTTCGTTTCAAATTAAGTGGTGTTTTAAGTTTTGAACACACCCCTTATTTAAGGCATCTTCAACCCTATCATTATTTTACTCATCAAATATAGAGTTCTTTATTTTTATTCTCTCTACTCAATATTATATTATTATATTTTTATTTCATTCTTACTTTCTTATTTCTTTATATAAATTCTTTCTCTCTTTTTTTTTTCTCCAAATAATCAATTTATATAATTTTAATGTAATATAAATTTTTTTTGAATTCTCTATTTAATATAAAATTATATATTATTCTAAATTTCCAATTAACATAAATTGCAAGCAAATATTATATAATATACAAATTAATAGATATAAATTGCAAGCAAAATTGTTGTGATAAAATTATTGTGTTACATGTCATATTGTTATCTTCTATTTAAATTATTATGTTACGTATTGTATTTTTAAATTAATTTTCATCTTATCATTTTAATTTTGTGCATTTTTCATAGTGAAAATTAATAATATTAATATCAAATTATATAAAAGTGATGAAAATTTAATTTGAAATAATATTAATTCGGGATGAAAGTAGCAAATATTAAATAATATATTTTTTTAAAATGTAATATTACATTTAAAAAAGAATTATGAATATTAGAGATTTAATTAATGGTCTTGTGTGAAAAATAATATGTTGATTACAAAATAATAGAAATAATAAAATTATCAAAAAAATAAAATAGAGATTGTGAATAGTAGTTCTCTAAATTTGGAGAACTGTTATTCATCTCTATATAAACGGAGGATAGAGAGTGAATTAAAGTCTAGTTGGAGAACCCATTCTCTATTTTACTCTTCAAATATAGAGAATGGGTGTACAATAGAGGTGAGTTGGAACTCGTCTGAGTAAACTACTCAGTTTTGAAAAAGAAGAAGACGTGTTTTTACTAATTATTCTTAATAAATACATTGAAAAAATACAGCTCCTTAATAGTTTCTTGTTTATGTAAAACTCTCTTTATTTAAATAAAAATAAAAATTGGCAGAGCAATATTAATTCTTTCTATATTACTTATTTTGAAACGGAAGAAAGTAGTTTCTTGATTATATAAAATTCATTTATTTAATTAAAGACAAAACACCACTTTTTAATTTGAAATAAAATGGAAAGACATAATGCATAAAATGTTTTTTAACTTGGTTTTGACTAACATCTATGCTTTTTGATTTTGAATGAACATAAATAAATATTTTAACTTGTATAATATTAAACAAGTAAACACACATATTTTACGTGATATAATACACATAAAATTTCATGTAGCCTTACTAATTCATATAGGAGCGTTTATATATCAAGCATATAACCTGCAATATTCAAATGTGTATTTATTCAAGTTTTAAATAGTTAGAATTTCTCATGTGCATTGACAAAGTTAAATATCATATTTACCAACTAAAATCAAATAAATATCATATTTATTACTCCGTTCACTTTTGAAAAGTCAATTTGACTAATTTTCAAAGTTAAATTAAGATTATTAATTTTTTATTTTAAATAAAATATTTAGATATTAAAAAATTATACGAAAATTACTATAAATTGCAATTTTTTTACGAAAAATATGACAATTAAAAGTGGACGGAGTTGATATATATTAGGTCATTTTTCTAATATCCTTCGCCCACACACCCACATAGGCCACTGAAGAAGATGAGGAGAATTTCTCTGCGAAATGGCAATGGCAATGGTATTCCCTTTATCTCTTTCTTTGCTGATTCAGCAATTACTGTAAGAACTTGTTCTTCATGCCATTACTGTAATAAATCTATTCCAGTAAAGGATAAAATTGGTGTAAATAGTAGCAATTTAGATGATGCTGTTACTCTCTTCCATCAAACGGTTACAATGAAGCCTCTTCCTTCAGTTGTCCATTTCTCTAAATTTTTTAACAATATGATAAGTATGAAGCATTACTCTGCTGTCCTTTCCCTTTTTTCGAGAAATGTAGAAATTGGGTATCCCAATTGATGGGTTCATCTTAAATATCATGATTAATAGTTATTGCCTGATGTATCGTGTTGATTGTGCATTTTCGGTGTTACCCATTTACTTGAAGAATGGCATTCCATTTGATGTTGTCACCTTTAACACCTTATTAAGGGGACTCTTTAGTGAAAATAAGGTCAAAGATGCTGTTGAATTGTTCAAAAAATTGGTGAGAGACAAGATTTGTGAGCCTGATGTAGTCATGTATGCAACTGTAATGAATGGGCTCAGCAAAAGGGGTCATACTCAGAAGACTTTAAGTTTACTCCGGTTAATGGAACAAGGTAATCGTGAGCCCACTATATGTATCTACAGCATTGTTATAGATGCTCTTTGCAAAGATGGAAACTTAGATGCTGCTATCAACATTCTGAACGAGATGAAGCAGAAAGACATTCATCCAGACATATTAACGTATAATTCATTCATTAATGGTATGTGTAACCTCTGTCAGTGGGAAAAGGTTAAAACTTGGTTCTCTGAGATGGTGAACCTTAATATTTATCCAGATGTGCGCATCTTCAATATACTAATAGATGGACTATGCAAAGAAGGGAAAGTTGAAGATGCCAAGGAAGTAATGAACACATGGTCAGAAAAGGTGTAGAGCCTAATATATTCACATACAATGCAATAATGGATGGATATTGTTTGCGTGGTCAAGTCAATAGAGCGAGGACAATTTTTGATATCATGATTGATAAGGGCATGGAGCCTAACATTATTAGCTATAACATACTAATAAATGGATGCTGTATGAAAAAGGAAGTGAATGATGCTATGCAATTGTTTTGTGAAATTTCTCAAAAGGGATCAAAACCTGATGTCGTTACCTACAGTACTATCTTGCAAGGTCTTTTTAAAGTTGGAAGAATAGGCCACGCAAAAAAATTCTTTGCTGAGATGCTATCTGCAGGGTTCATACCTGATTTTTACACTCATGGCATTGTGCTCAATGGTTATTTTAAGTATGGACTTGTTGAAGAAGCTTTGTCGCTCTTTAATAAGTTGGAAGGAAAGAGAGAAGATACTGATATTATTTTATACAATATTGTCATTGGTGGCTTGTGCAAAAATGGTAAACTCGATGAAGCTCGTGCCATTTTTGAGAAGCTTTCTTTAATCGGATTGCTTCCGAATGTGAGAACATACAATAAGATGATACATGGATTTTGTCTTGAAGGGTTGTTAGATGAAGCTAATGATATGCTAAGAAAAATGGAGGAGAATGGCTATCTGCCAAATGTCTTCACTTACAATGTCCTTGTGCGGGGATTTCTCAGGTGTAGCAAAATTACGTAAATGACAACTTTTATGAAGGAAATGACGGGTAGGGGTTTCTCATTTGATGCAACTACAACTGGGTTATTGGTAAACGTTCTAAGGGAGAGTCCGTCCGTCCTTGACATGATACTAGAGCTTCACTCAAAAATTATGAAGTGAATATTTCTTTCGCCTGATTTATTCGGCTACACTATCATTGTGATACAATTTCCTTTTAGCACTGCAAAAGAAATGCTTTCTAATGCAGTTGTGGAAGCAGAAAAGCCAATTAGAACGTCGCTTGGGCTTTGCAGGCAGGCTTATTGAAAAGGTAAACCACTTCCTATATTTTTACTGGGTCAAACAATGGGTTATAACCCAACTTCTCCCCCCTTTTTAAACAAATCACAGTTTTGGTAATTAATGTAATACATTGATTAATATTTGCTGTAGAAAGCAAGACAACTTCTCATTACCTTATTTCAATATTTTTATTTTATAATTGATATTTCAGGAAAGTATTCAAATATTAAAATGCATAAGTATTGAATGTAATACTTGTTTTTGGTAACTTCATTAAGTCGAAAGTACCATTCCACTCTGGGGAGATTAGAAACCTGTCTATTCAAGAGGCTTGCTGAGAGTCTTCACCCCTGAACCAAGAGAAGTTTCCCATTAGTAAAGGTAAATCAATAATTCCCAGATTAAGAATGAATTCACTGAAGTTGTTCATTGCGCTGGATCTTATACTACCGTTGTATTTTTCACTCTTGTATCTGCAAACATTAAAGTCGTCTCCAACTACCCACCAATCATTCCATAAGTCCCTTACTGGTGCAAGTTTATACCACAATAGCTCTCTTTCTGGATTGTTGTGAGGTCCGCAGACACCTATGAAACCCCATCTGAACTCCTCTTGTACTCTCCATCAAACATGAATGGTGTAACTGCCCCTATGAATTTCTCTGACTGTCCATTGTTTTTTTCCCCAAAGTATTAGAATGCCACCACTTTTGCCATTGGTAATTGATAAATCCAGCTTGGTGACCATTCCTCAACCTTATTTTCTTGTAATATACTTGAGTTTTGATAGAATTTCTATCCAAATAGGAAATCATAAAAAAAAAAATAGATTTTTTTTTCTTAATATCCCTTGCTTGTTTGGGTTGGATTACATTTTTACCCACCGCTGGTTACACGATCTGTCCCGATTGTTTGATGGATCATTTTGGGTTTAACCCGCTGAGTCAACTCAACAAATAGGTCATGACCCAACTCGTAGCTACTAGAAACATCGGGTGGGTTGGGTTGATTTTACCACCCCCAGGCTAATAAAGTGAGTAAGCACAAGGCGTTTAAGGTGTTTCTTAGGGAGAAAATTTAGCCTGTAAGCTATTATTGAGCATAGAGTAACGGAACAGCATGATGTCAGAATTATAAAGAAGGTTGCTGGACTGAGATGGTGTAATAACTCTGGTAATAGAGGAAGAATATGTATCATCTGGGGTAGGGATGGAACCGGGACGGGGCGGGGAGGGTTTGGCTTTATGAGGGTGTGGGGCGGATTATATGGTTCCTCTCTTCAGGGTGAAGAAGGCCTTTTAAATTCATTAACAGTTTGGCTGAATACAAGGAGTTCTTGAAGATAGTTGAACTTACCTAGAGTATACTTGTACAATGCAGAGGCGTGTCCAGGATTTCAAGAGGATGTGTGCACTATTATGAAATGGTGGATCTATGGTATAAATTTGACCAGTTTGATGTTTAAGTATTTTTAAAAAAATATAACACTAATGTATATGATCTGCGGAGGGGAGCATGGGTTCACGTGAACCCAGGAACCTCCCTAGATACACCCTCGTGTACAAGGTCACTCTATGCACATGACCTGGTGGAAGCTTAAGAATATCAAAGAATGAATTGAAGAAGCTAAATTCAGGAGTTTTCTGATGTTGATAGGAAAATCATTGTTGTCAGGAAGAAGCTATTGGGATCTGCTGCTAATGCGCGACCTGATATTGATCCAAGGGTGTTGTCAGAAAGATTTACTCTTAATAGAAGTCAACAACTAGCTCTAATTACTCCAATCACTAGAGAGGACGTGCACCTATGAAAAGCATTAACATTACCAGTTTAAAAGAAAAAATCATGGCTATCAAAAGCATAGATGATAACAAGTGTGATGGGCTGAATGCATTTTTTTCCTCAAATCGTTGATGCATTCTTATTGTTAATTAAATGATTCCTTTTCCATTTTTATAGACATCAATTCAAACTGTGTTACTGAGATTGTAGTTGATTGAAAATGAAAGCTACAACTTCCATATATTTCTAAATTTGATATTCTTTATAGAATATTAGTGTTCTGTAGTACTTTCCCCTTCTTTTATCCATCAAATACACTTTTATATGTTAAAGAATTACTTTCAATACTTGTGTAATCAAAAAGTAATTTTAGAGTTGGGAAAAGATACAGACTTGGAAAACTCATTCTAAGTAGAGCTGTAAAAGGAGAATATCTGAAATGTGGATGGAAGCAGAGAAGCTAGAAGAAGTATCCTTACAACACATTCCCGCTGAAGTTCAAATTGGCAAGTGCCACAGTCCAAATAAATAAATAAATTTTAATTTAAAATCCAATGATTATGTGTGGAAAGTGTTAATCTTGTGAAAGAAGCTATCTATTCATCGGGGATACTTGAGCTTTCTTGAAATTTGTCTTTCTATATATTATCTGTCAACACAAACGCGTCTAATATTGTTGGGCCTATTTTGAACTTTCTAGTCCTACTAGTTATTAGAATAAATGGTTGTTTGCTTTAACAATAAGGTGTGGTTGGGGGTTGTAGGGTTTGAGTTTAAATTTAGAGTTGAGTCTGATGTATTCTTTGGTAATTTTTTTCCCTTTCCCTTTTTCATCCTATGAACAAAAGCAAAATACCAGCTTACCCTTTTTTTTTTGTTTTGGATATTTTCAGTTCTCTCTATATGCTTTTGAGTGAAGGTCTAAAGGAATTACTCCCGTTGTTTCAATTTGTTTGTTTGGTTAAGAAGATTTTTGAATCTTGTGGTCTTAAACTAAAGATATTTTGTATGTACCAAAATGCCCTTTAATCTTGTGATCTTAAACATGCCCGATAGAAGGTTAGAATTAAAGAGTTGCTAATAAGCAAAGAAACATTTTTGAAATTGATTAAAAAGGAAAGTAAGGCAAACAAATTGAAACAAAGGTAGTATATAATATTCTCTCTGTTGTGGGATATTTTCCACTATTTATGCCGCGCCAATATAGTAGTACTTCTTTCTGCATATGATTCTCTGCATCTATAGTTTGATAGTTATTTCTTGAAAAATATCAACTCCCTTCTTCCCAGGCAAGTGCTGGAAGTTGTTGCAGGCACTAAAGGTATCTCTGAAATTGACCAACTGAGAAATACAATGTACTACAATACGTGCAGGTGATTATAACGTCTCCTCTTTTTCACATCTCTATTCTTGTACTACATGAAAGTAGATGGTTTTCTTATACAGAAGGACATGCTAAACAATTGGAAAATGAGGGTTAATTTTCAATTCCTAAGACGAAACTTGGATGCCTTTCAAGGAATTCCCATTCTTCTTACTTTTGGGGCCAAGTAATGATTTCCTAAAGTAGGATTTGAAAATTTTGGTTCTTTTTAGCCAAGAGATTATCTCAATAACCCAAACCTTAGAAATCTCATAAATTATTGATTCATGGGGAGAGAGCCTGGCAGTTTTCTGCTTGCAGTTCCATATCTAAGCAATTTCTTTTACATGATGTTCTTGAGTCAAAAAGGTATTGGGGTGAGGTGAAATGGAAACGGTATTTTCCTTTATCTCTTCTAATTCTGCTCCGGCAATTACAGTAAGAAGTTTTCCTTCATGCCATTACAGTAATTGGTGTTGTAAATAGTAGCAATTTAGATGATGTTGTTACTCTCTTCCATCAAATGGTTAGAATGAAGCCTCTTCCTTCTGTTGTCGACTTCTCTAACTTATTTAAGATTATGATAAGTATGAAACATTACTCTACTGTCCTTTCTCTTTTTCAAGAAATGCAGAAATTGGGTATCCCAATTGATGGGTTCATTTTGACTATCATTCTGGTGATTTATCTATCTTTTTTTTGTTTCCATGAACCAACTTAATTGCCAATGATTTTTGTTACCTTTGCTAAATAGGCTGCTCAACCTCTAGAAATTACTCCTTCCTTGAAAGTGACTTATCCATTTGCTTCATCATATCTTGAAGAAACTTTTCTGCTTTCTCCAAATCAGTATGCATCTGATATTTCTTCAACGACAATGATATTTCACACTTCAAATCTATCTTTCTATTTTTCTAACACATGCATGTCACTTGCTAGATAAACGCGTCAGGCACATTCCGATAATTGATCAGGCCGAGATGGTTATGGTGCTCATCGGAGATGTTATATATGATGTTGCAAGTCAGAGCATAGGGATGAGCTGAACGTTTGAATGCTTATGCATACTTAGTTCTTCTTGAAAGAGTTGGACAACTTGGGAGATGAAGTCTTATTCGTGTGTGGCCAATTTTGTATACCATATTATATAAACCAAAATTTATGATAGTATTTACATGATGGATCTCATACAACTTCAAGACTTAAGTTTATGATTATGACATCATGCAACCAAATGCTATAACTAATTTCTACCCCAAAATTCCGCGCGTCTTAATTTTACTGGATATGAAGTTTAAGATCATAGAAATTTTATTTTAATCTTGTAAACATAAAAATGTGTAATGTGTCAAAATATTCTTTTGAGTTTTGTAGTTTTAAATATGACGTATGCGATGTTGAATTATTATATTGACAAATGTCATAAATGAGAGAAAAATTGGCAAGTAAATGATAGAAACTCAAGTACAAAAAAAAAGTGATACAAGAGATATCATAAATGTGAGGAGTTTTTGGCTAAAAACATCCCTCAAATATACTCTAAATTTAAATGGCATCCCTCTACTACCATATTGACCAAAAAAACATCCCTTAACTATCCTAAAAATGGTTAGATTCACCCTTTCATTTTTTTTTCTTGATAGAAACTAACGGTTAAATTCATTTCCTTTTATGTAAATGAAGCAAGAATTAACTATCGATAAACATGTGACTTTTTCACATATTAAAGTTGCAATTCTTCTCATGAATATGATAAAATACATAGTAAAATATTTATAAAAACTTCACATAATTAGAATCTTAAGAAGCAAAAAGCATCACATAAATTGGAACAAAAAAAGTATTTTTTTTATGTAATATCTAAATATGTTACATTTATATTTTTTAAAATACAGCTACTAGTGTTTGTCAAATTTACACAAAAAATAAAATAAAATAGACTACCTTCATACTTTAAATTTCCTCATTTGTCTAGGAAATAAAGAGAAAATTATACATTTTTTTTCTTATAATATTATGTTGCTTATCTGATAAGTAACTATATAGGACAAAAGATAGTTTATTCGAAATATTTTACTCATTTTTTACGGGAACATCGTGGCTGTTACTGTGAAGTTGAGGATAAAAACCTCTCTTCCTAGCTCATTCAGTTTAGTTAGGATTGTCTATTACTAATTATAAGCTAAGAGAAGAATGGGAGCAAACAAAACGGGTTGATCAATCATTAGTTTTTAACAAAAACTAATTGAAGGATGAATCTTGTCATTTTTAAGATAATTGAAGGATGTTTTTCGTTTATTGTGATAGTGCAAAGATGTGGTTTAAACATAGAGTATAGTTAAGGAATGTTTTTTGGCCAAAATTCTAAATGTGAGTATTTTGATACAATAGCTGAGCAAAATAGTTGACTAGGGAAGAATATGAGCTAAAACTCTACGAAGTTAGCTTAAGCTTGAATTTAGAATTTTGGATTTCTAAAATTAGAATTTATTTTAAATGGATTTTGTTGGAATAGATTGGGTGTCACGCTCCAAGTCTACATCTTGGATGTGTGGCACTCGAAATTACGGTTGGTCCCAAGCGAATTCTTAATTTGGCATTTTCTAAGACTTGCTACTATAATAATGTGGAAGTTGTGAATATTAGAAATGGAATGACTATGTCTAATGAAACCTCTAAAACAACTGAATAAGTTTATTGAGACAATATCTTGAGATGCTTGAACTAAAATATTTGAATTGAACTTTAAGTCTAATGAATCATAACTGAAGTACTCTGAATGCAAGAAGAACTTAAGTTTGTGAATTTTGATTCCAAATCCATCTAAATTATCTCTATTATTTTTTAAATTTCGTATGTTACCTCATCTATATTCCAAATTTCCAATCATGCCCATTTTTAGAAAAATGTCTCTTTTTTTTTCTCTAGGTTCTTTGTAAATACGAAAAATAACGTGACGAAAAAATTTCAAAATTGAGAAAAAGTGACATGAGTCTTAATTATTGACTCCAAAAACAGTGACTGGCAAAATTAGGGCATATCTGGGGGATCGTTGCGGTGTGCAATTCTCTCTCATTCAGGTGAAGATGAGAAAAATTTATGGTAGTGCTAATAAATCCATTTGTAAACATGGGGTAAGCATCAATTTTGATAATGCTGTTACTCTTTTTCATCAAATGGTTAGAACGAAGCCTCTTCCTTCTCTTGTCGACTTCTCTAAATTGTTTAAGAATATGATAAGTATGAAGCATTACTCGACTGTTGTTTCTCTTTTTCGCGAAATGCAGATATTGGGTATTCCAATTGATGGGTTCATCTTGACTAGTGTGATTAATAGTTATTGCCTGATGCATCATGCTCATTTTGGATTTTCGGTGTTACCTATTTACTTGAAGAATGGCATTCCATTTAATACTGTTACCTTTAACACCCTATTAAGAGGAATCTTTGCTGAAAATAAGGTTAAAGATGCTGTTGAATTGTTCAAAAAATTGGTCAGAAACAAGATTTGTGAGCCTAACGAAATCATGTATGCAATCGTCATGAATGGGCTAAGCAAAAGGGGTCATACTCAGAAGACTTTAAGTTTGCTCCGGTTAATGGAACAAGGTAACACTGAGCCCAACATATATATCTACAACATCGTTATAGATTCCCTTTGCAAAGATGGAAACTTAGATGCTGCTATAGACCTTTTGAATGAGATGAAACAGAAAGGCATTCATCCAGACATATTAACGTATAATTCATTGATTGATGGTTTGTGTAAGCTCGGTCTGTGGGAAAAGGTTAAGACTTTATTCTCTGAGATGGTGAACCTTAATATGTACCCAGATGTGCAAACCTTCAACATAATAACAGATGGACTATGCAAAGAAGGGAAAGTCAAAGATGCTGAGAAAGTAATGAAACACATGGTCGAAAAGGGTGTAGAGCCTAATACAATCACATACAATGCGATAATAGATGGATATTGTTTGCGTGGTAAAGTGGATAGAGCGAGGAGAATTTTCGATATCATGATTGATAAGGGCATTGAGCCTAACATTACTAGCTATAACATACTAGTAATGAAACACATGAGGCCATGCAGTTGTTTTGTGAAATTTCTGAAAAGGGATCAGAACCAAATATTGTTACCTACAATACTATCTTGCAAGGTCTGTTTGAAGTTGGAAGAGTAGGCGATGCAAAAAAATTCTTTGCTGAGATGCTATCTGCAGGGCCCATACCTGACTTTTACACTCATGGCATTGTGCTCAATGGTTATTTTAAGTATGGACTTGTTGAAGAAGCTTTGTTGCTCTTTAGTAAGTTGGAACGAAAGAGAGAAAATACTGATATTATATTTTACAATATTGTCATTGGTGGCTTGTGCAAAAATGGTAAACTCGACAAAGCTTGTGCCATTTTTGAGAATCTTCCTTTAATTGGAGTGCTACCAGATGTGAGAACATTCACTATAATGATAAAAGGATTATGTCTTGAGGGGTTTTTGGATGAAGCTAACGATATTCTACGAAATATGGAAGACAATGGTTGTTTTCCCAACAATGTCACTTACAATGTTGTTGTGCAAGGATATCTCAGGTGCAACAAAATTAGTGAAATGGCAACATTTATGAAGAAAATAGCGGGAAGGGGCTTGTCACTTGATGCAACTACAACTGAGTTATTGATAAACGTCATAAGGGAGAATCCTTCCGTCCTTGACATCATACCGGAGCTTCACTTAAGAAACAAGAAGTGATCGCCTGATTTATTCAGCTAGGCTATGGCTGTAATACAATTTCCTTTTTATCCCTGCAAAACAAGTGGCATCCAATGCATTGCAGAAGCTGATGGCAATTAGAATGTTGCTTGATTTTTCTAGGCAGACCTATTGAGGAGGTACTTCAATTTTGATATGTTGAGTTATTTATCAGCTCTTCTTTTTCGTAGAAATCAAATGTGCTTGCACTCTTAATATGAGAACTCTGGTGACCATACCAATTTCAAAAATAATAATAATATAATGGTGAGTGTCTTTATGTGTACACATTATAAGTCTAGTAATATCAATATTTTTAGTACTACTTAGTTAACTTCAGGTATTTTTTTGATAGAAGCACAAAGAAGAGACAAAAATCCCGTCGTTTCAATTTGTTTGTCCTACTTTCCTTCTTAGTCCGTTTAAAAAAGAATGCCTCTTTTCTACTTAGCAATTCTTTAATTCCAACTTTCCAGAACATTAAAGAGCATTTGGTACATTTGACATACCTTTAATTTTAGACCACAAGATTCAAAAGTCTTCTTTACTTTCTAACTTCGTGCCAAGTCAAAATAGGACAAACAATTATAAATAGAGGGAGTAATTGTTATCTATTTCGATTGAGAGGAATGATAGATGTCTCAATGACAAGATAAACAACATAGAGCAGATTAAATATATCTGTACCTATGGTGCAGGAAGAATCTTTTCCAGGCTAGTTAAACTAGTTGATTCTCTTTGGCCAGCCGGCTTGTTGCAACCTGTTATAAATTGGGTATAAAACTGTTTTTTTTTCAATGGTAACTATATAAATGCTTTCTTTTGTGTATAGGAATTAAAGAAATGGGTTTTCATTGTTGAGAGTGAGCACTTTTCTTCCTTTACTACACTTTGGAACTGTTTCTCTACATATCCAAGGATGTTAGCTAGGCTTGATTTCTGAAGAATGAAAATGTTTACTGATAGTGTGGAATAGGCTTGAATTATAATAATTGTTGGTGTAGTATTTGATTGTTAAAAGAAAATAAAGAACACGGAGTGAGATCCATGGGTTTCATGAGTGAACTACCACTATGGAAGATTCTTTAAGGCTCCCTATGACCTTTTTATTTTCTCATGGTTTCTACAAAAGGAGGAGATTAAAAAAAGGAAAATTTCTACAAAACCAAATACTTTAAAGATGGAAGACAAGTATTCTTGAGTTGATCACATCATTCAGAAGGAGACCATTTTTACAAAAAAGATTTCTCTATAAGATAATAGTTCTTTTTTCATTATTGGATTGAAGTAGATCTTTCGAGGGATATATCTTCGGAATTTGGTAGATATCTTTTGTGCGATACTTGAAATAAAGGTGCTTTATGTTGTTGAGATCCTTTTAAAATGTAAGTCCATCTACGACTATTGATTTCCGTGATCTAAGCTCCTATTGGATTGATGACAAATTGATTATGCGGTATATGTACCTTTAGTCTTTAAAGCAAGACCTTAGCTGTTGTAGCCAAATTTGAACTGTAATCTTTGTAAATCCAAAATATGGTGTTCATAGGCAAAGTGCAAAGGGAAATCCAAGCAATCATTTTCATTGAAATGTACTCAAGAATGTCGTTGTACAACCTGTCTGCTTAGTGAATCCAGTAATGCAACCACTTATGTTTTCAGCTCATATGGAAGAACATGGTTTTGAAAGCACTACAATATTTGACATTTTGAGAGACAAGGGTAAAGGCACTAATGATTCTTGGCTCTGGTACACTACACATGATACTCTGTATGATGTTGTGCAATCAGCTAGTATCTTCATGTTTTGTCTAAACTGACTTTGCATCTCACCGTTGACATTGCACACTTAGTAAGTTCACATATAGACAATATTAAAAGTAACCACATTTGGCAGGAAGTGCAAGTTAGCACACAATTATGAGAAAATGGTTTGGTCATGTCTTGCATAGTCACCTCTAGATACACCAGTCAATAGGTGTATAATCATGGTGAGTGAATGTGTTGAAAAGGCGACTAGATAGACTTAATATCACATGGAAGGAAGTTTCTTTGATAGACCTACAATCTCTTAGAATCCACAGTAGAACTAGAGAAAAATAAGGCATGATGGAGAAATATATCTATATAGTCTATGCCAAATTGTTTTTTTCCCTATTCGAATAGTCTATGGAGAAAAATATATCTATATAGTCTATTCTAATAGAAAAATAAGGCATGATGGAAGTCACTCATCTCCAATATGCAGATGACACTCTCATCTTCTGTGATGCAGAAGAAAGCCAACTTAAGATCCTGAGAGTGATACTCAATTCTTTTTGAAGCAACTTCAGGTCTCCATATCAACTGGAGAAAAAGTCTTATTTTCCCAATTAATGAGGTGAACAGAATGCAACATCTGACAGAGATCTTGGGAGGAGAAATAGGTAAACTACCAACAATATATTTATGGATGCCTTTGGGAGCCAAAAGCAAATCCAATGAAATTTGGAATGGGGTGCTGGAGAGATGTGAAAGAAGACTATCTAGATGGAAAGCACAATATTTGTCTAGAGGTGGAAGATTGACCCTGATCAACTCAGTCTTAGATGTTTTGCCAACATATTTGATGTCAGTTTTTCCTCTCCCCCCTACGGTGGAGGAAAGAATTGATGCATTAAGGAGGATTTTTTTGTGGAATGGAGAGAAAGAATACAAAGGATTTCATTTGGTCAAATGGAAGACTGTAATTCTTTCAAAGAAACAAGGTGGTTTAGGCATTAGAAAATTGAAGAAATAGAACAAAAGCCTTATGATGAAGTGGTTGTGAAGATTTCCTGAAGAGGAGCAGGCCCTTTGGGTTAGAGTGATTCAGGCCAAGTATGAGAAGATAGATCACTGGAAAACTAAGGAAGTGACTTCTACCTATGGTATTAGCCTATGGAGATCAATCAGAAATTTGTGGCATTGTTTCTTTCAAAGAACTAGATTCAATGTAAACAATGGAAGAAAGATTTTGTTTTAGGACGATAATTGGTTAGGAAATGGTTGCCTCAAACAGCTCTTTCCAGACATCTATCTGTTGAATCAACAACATGAGGCCACGGTGCAAGAAGTTTGGTCCATTCATGAATGGAACTTAACATATAGAAGGAGGATACAAGACTAGGAGGTGGACAGACTAGCTGAATTTTATGGCACCCTGGACCATTTTGGAGGATTGAAAGAGGGAGAAGACACTCTTAGGTGGATTCATCACAGCAAAGGTATCTTCACAGTTAGCTCTGCCTACAAGAACCTGAATCAAATGGGGACTCAACTCAGATTTTTGCCTTGGAAGCTTATCTGGAAAGTCAAAATTCCATATAAGGTGACAGTCTTTACTTGGTTGGTAGTTAAAGAGGCGGTACTAACACAGGAGAATCTAATGAAGAGGGGAATACATATGTGTCATAGATTTTTTTTTGTGACCAACAGGCAGAGACAATCAACCATCTGTTTCTTCATTGCAAAGTGGTTAGACAATTGTGGCACTTATTTACCAGCTTCAGGGGCACAAACTGGACTATGCCACAAAGGGTAAGTCAGGCTATAGAAAGCTGGAACAATGAAGGCAATGGCAGTACAGACCAAAGCAGATGGAGGATTGTCCCAGCAGTGATTTGGTGGACCATATGGAAGGAGAGAAATATGAGATGCTTTGAGAGTATTAGTAGTCCTTTACACAGGATTAAAATGAACTGCATAATCACTTTTTGTTATTGGTGCAGTTCGGAGTATATAGATGATCCTATAGCGGTTAGAGATATCCTAGGTCCTTTGTAAGATGAAGTAGGATCTAGTTTAGTTTTGTTTTAAGTACACGCAACTGTATGTAGCTCCATGATGTAAATTTGGGATCCCAGCCTTTAGTGCTAAAGATTAATACACAAAATTGTTACCTTTGTAAAAAAAAAAAGAGTTACGGGGTAACTCTGACTACCAAATATGTTTAGTTGTCTTCTAACGCATTAAGTTTTCTATGGAACATTGAATCCTATGGACACTATAAGATAGGAGTAATATATATCTTATTTCTTTTGAATTATGGTTTATCGGTGTGATCTTGATTTGTCACAAATCACACCCAAGGGTGTGACCTAGTGGTCAATGAAGTGGTTAAGAATCTCGAGGTCTCCGGTTCAAAACTCATCCAAGACAAAAAAACACTAGGTGATTCTTCCCATCTTTCCTAGCCTTGGTGGACGGAATTACTTGGTACCTGTTGGTGGCAAGTATCCCATGGAATTAGTCGAGGTGTGCGAAAATTGGCCCGGACACCACGATCATAAAAGAAAATGATCTATCACAAATCTAACCTTGCTTCTTGAATCATTTGAATGTCAGCTGTGATTTTTCTTGCTTCTCCTTCACTAACGTAATAAAGTACATTTGAGTCGAGGGTCATTTTCGGAAACAATCTCTCTATCTTCACGAGGTAGTGGTAAGATCTCTATACATTCTACCCTCCCCAGACCTCAGTTGTGGATTTCACTAGGTATGTTATTGTTTTTGTGTTATAGTGCTAGTAACTTTAGTTAGAGTGATGACGAGTAGAGCTTTTCATGATCATGTCTCCACGTGTAGCTTCATCCTAGTTGTCGTTAAGATTTTTAGTTGTCTATGGAATATTGAATCATGTGGACACTATTAGATAAGAGTAATATATATTACTAATACAAACATAACTAATACAAGCATTACTAATGCAAGCATTGGTAATACACTCTATAAAGCATTATTTTTATACACTCTACTAGGGGTGTACATGGCCGGGTTGGTTCGAATTTTTCTAATATCAAACCTAATCATTTGTGTCGGATTTTTAAATTTATAAACCAAACCAATTAAACTCGAGTTTTTCAACCTCGGGTTTTTTTGGGTTTTTGGAATTTTTGGGTTTTTTCAGGTTTTTCCGGTAAAGTATTCATACAAACATATAATTTACTTGTACTCCAAATATTTCTTTAGTCCTACCAAAATACAACTATCTAAGGTGTTTCTTAAGAAAATTATACAAAATATGATATGAGTAATGACACTAAAATATCCAACAAAAAAATAATAATAATGAAATCGTGTAAAACAAATATTGCAAATTAACAAGTCATCATGAAAATGATCATAATTTAAAAGTACTAAACCATGCTAAAATAATTTTAATAAGTATTAGTTACATGACTAAATATTAAAAGAAATTAAAATTAGATTATGTATTTGAATTGTCTAAACCACTGTTAAACCAAAGAACAAATATTCAATATTATTGTCATTCTTAGTGTTGAATTGATTTTCTTTTTGCATTAGTATTAATTTGATTTTGATTTAAGCTTTATTATAATTACCAACATCTGTGGACTATAATCTTTATTGAACCATTTAGAATTCTAAGTTTCAAACTTGAAATAATATATTAAAAGATAAAAATTATGAAAAAGTATAAGAAATATTTAAAAATTATATCAAAGTAAATATTTTTATGTATAAAATAAAATTTTAAAATTATATATATAATATCGGGTTGGTTTGGTCTTGGGTTGTTTTTTTTTTAGTTAAAGCCAAACCAATCCAAATATAGTCAGGTTTTTTTTTCCAATACCAAACCAAGTCAAACCAACCACTAGTCGGATTTTTTTTCTCAACTCAATTTGCGATTTGGTTCGATTTTCGATTCGATTTTGTACACCCCTACACTCTACCAAACGATCTTACTGTATTTTTTATGAAGTGTTAATGTATTTCTTTAACTCCGTTTAAGGCATGCTTAAAAGGTAGGGCACAAAAGATTACATTTAACCATCAGTCCTCTCAATTTGAGTAAAAAATATCCACACCCTACCTCTTCCATGATTTGTCAAATTAATCTGATAAAAGATGGTTTATCCCAACTAAATTAACTCTCTGTCCAGCTCCACTAGTAAGTGTAGGCATAGGCGGACCCATCCCTATAGATAGGGTATACGTGTATCCATTAATTTCAGAAAAAATCATGTAATTAGTCGTATATATATTTCTATGTATATATATTTCTATTTTGAAAAACTGATAAAAATTAGAATATAATTAGTCGTATACTCATAAAAAGCACAGTGTCATTATGTTACTAATAAAAGGTAGAGGAAACCACCCTCGGAGTGTAGGTGGTGTAAGGGGTGGACCCACATGTATAGGTGGGGTGCACGTGCACCCGTTAACTTAGGAAAAATTATGTATATATACATATCTATCTCAAGAAACTGATAGAAATATGAAGGAAATGCATAAATTCACCCCCAAACTTGTCTCGAAAAATCAGTTACACGCTTAAACTAATATAGTGACCTATTACACACCTCTGCTACTAGATAGTGAATTTTTTTATCCCCTAAGACATGTAGCACCACTCTCATAATGGGAGGTGTATCACACTTGCGCCACATCAATGTCATGTCACTGCCACATCAGATGTCATGTCAAATTTTGATTAAAATTCTCCATATCATTCAATTGTTTTTTCTTCAATGAACACCACCATGAAACCACTACCATTGCCGCCATATTACTACCAAATTTATACATTTCACCATGAAAACCAAAATAGTCACCATAAATTTCACCACCTACGATCAAATCCACCATCGAAATCATACTATCACCATTATTCCCACAAAAAATAAAAAGATCCACAACAAAATTTGACACTCATAAACAAACTCATCACCAAAATTATATCATCACCATCAAAAGGTACAAACCCACCACCAAATATCACTACCACCATTGTCAATATCAATTTTTTGTTCGCCACCACCTTTAATTCCCTCTTCTTTGTCACCCCACGCAAACAAATCCATCATTATATTTTATTTTTAAACTTAATCATTAATTTTATCAACCACCAACAAAGCCGAAGAGAAAAATCAAATATAATGAAAATAGTGAAATCGAATAAGCATTAAAATAGGATATGATGGGGGGAGAGGATTTTGGTAGAGGTATAATGGCGTGGATGAAAATTGGGTATGAAAAAAAATAAAGAAGTAGAAGATGGTTGGTTGCCTGTGAAGAAGAAGAAGAAGAGGGGCATTGGGTGGTGGGTGGAGGGTGATAGTAAAAAGAAGATTTTAATTTTTTTTTAACTTTATTTACCGTCAAACGTGCTTTTTTTATTATTTTTTGCCACGTCGGTTTTAGGGGGTAAAAAAATATATTTTTAAATAGTAAATGTGTGTAATAGATCGTCATGATAGTTTAAGTGTGTAACTGACTTTTTGAAACAAGTTCAAAGGTGAATTTATGCCTTTTCCCAAATAGGAAATATACTAAAGAGTGCACCCTAAGAGAACATAAAACTGCTTTGGTCTGCTGGTAGAAGCAAGGAGATCCACCCTTGCAACCCAGGTTTGATCCTGGTTTAACATCTTATCTTTTACTCTTTTTTACTCTTATTATTACAAACTTAAGGGTGTATTTATAACATCAAAATTGCTAAATAGGGGAGTAGGATTTATTTATAACATCAAAAATTTTAAATAGGGGGATTTGAACTCATGACCATCTAATGACTAATCAAATATGACATTTCCATTAATCGTCATTAAAAAATCTGCTATTATCCATTAATCATCATTAAAATTTTTGCTATTATCCATTAATCGTCGTTGAAGAATTCACTAATACTAATCAAATACGACATTATCCATTAATCGTCACTAAAAAAATTGCTATTGTCCATTAATCGTCATTGAAAAAGACATTATCCATTAATCGTCATTAAAAAATTCGCTACCATTCGTTAATCATCATTGAAAAATTCACTAATGCTTAAATTAAGATACTATTGGTGCACCCAAACTCTTTCAATCTTGAGTTCGCCTCTGGGTGGTGTTACATTGTTACCTAATTCTATTTCATCATCATTATCACTATATCATAATCTTCTTGCATTTGTACATAATATTCATAATATTATCAGGTGACATTTCTGAATCGTGTGTTTAAAAAAAGGCATATGATTGTATTGAAACGGGTTTGAGAACTAAGCTCCTGTGTAGTGTTTATTATCTTGTCAAATGCAAACAATTGAAAACCATTTAATCGGATGTGCATTCAGAATCAGACATTTAAATATTACAACATACATCTAAATATTCATATATATATATATATATATTCAGATTCATGACATCTTAGGATAGAAAAATATTTTCATATTTTTTCTGTTCGATTGGTAAAAATTTACAAAATATTTTGTTTAAAATAAAATAAAATATCTACTATAATAAAAAAAAGTTAAATTCTTCATAGTATCTGTGTTCTTTATCTAGTCCATGCTAAGATAGTCAACAAAAAAATGTTTATAGGCCTCGACCCAATGTCCCAATCTAAGGAAGCTTTGAATAAATTTTCCACTTTTAACCCAATACAGACTTTGCCTATGGATTTGGTGAGGGGTTTACAAGCCATAGCTAGTGGAAACTAGATTGAGCTTTACTTAAAACATGCAAGAAAAGGTGGAACATACATATATATAGTCACCCCCAAAATAAGTAGTGGTTCATATATAGAATCTAACCTATCTGAATTGTGATAGGATCGATGATTATATTCCTTCGTTTTTAAAAGTTTAAATCACATGTATGATTATTATTTTTGTCAGAAATGAATCTACAATACTCAAATTCTAATTTAGTCAGATTCTAACGTAAATATTCGATAGTGGACTAGAAACTTTTAAAAAATAAAGATCATATGTGTAAACTTAATTAATAGTATATCTGTCTTCTCTACCACATATTCACGTGGGATCTATGAAGCTAATAATAAGTTATACTACACTCCCAACTCTTTAGATCATTGGATCTATATCAACCTACTATACATATTTATAGATATGGATGTAATTGAATTTTAGTATGATTTGGTTGAAATTTGTTATAAATAAAAAGGATTTGAAATGAAGTAAAAGGTATTTAGAGGTTGAAATTGTGTTCAGACATGAAAATACAATTCATTGAAATTTTGATAGTAAAACTTTATAAAACTGTTTCTGAAATTTCAAATTCTATATTTCAAGTTATGCGTTGCTATGAGGCAACGGAATAATCTTGTCGAGCCTTGCAATGCACTCATTTTATTTAGTCAGTTATAACAATAAAAAATCACACTTTAATTTAACTCGAAACTGATGCAAGATTCTGTACAATTCACTCTAATAGTAATAACTATCGAGCGTTTCCGTTATTTATATTTGTATATTTTAAGACATATATAGTAATTAATAGTACGACCATGTACACTTAAATATTCATCCACAACATATAATTAACTACTATACTTCAAAATTCATTTTTATTTTTGTTGCATTTTCAAACTTACAAACAAGCAAATTAATAAAAGATGTTCTTGGGATACATGTGACATATTGGGATCTTCTATTGGCACTAAAATAAATAATTAAATAGTACTACAAAATAAACTATATATAGTATATATATAATCATTCCCACAGTGCACTGCCGTTCCCTTCACGAGACCTTTATTTCTGGCCCCCTTTTTACTGTGCTTTCAACACTTTCTCATGCATCTATTTCTAAGTTCCTTGAACCAAGGTATTCTCCTTTGACTTTGTGAATGAAATAAATAATTTTAAGTTGTTTTAATTTAAGCGTTTTAGTTTAATTAGATATGATTTTTTTAATAAAAATAAAATAAAGATTTTTGAAGTTTATGTTTTAAACAAAAGATATATTTTATTAATTGTACCAAAATATTTATGAATCTTCTGAGTTGTGATCTTAAAAAAAGACAATGTAAAAAATGATGATAATAGAGAATTACTACTAAATATAGAAAGATATATTCTTTTAGAAACAGATTTTAAAAAAGTGAATATTTGTTGGGTGTCTTCGGTCGAAGGTAAATATTTTTTAGAAAAATAAGTGAGTCGTTTCTTACTTATTTACTTATGTTCAATATGTAAAAAAAGATATTATATCCTAAACTCATTTATATATAACTAAACAAATACGTACTATGGACGATGGTGGTGATGATAGTGGCTATGAGGTTTGAAAATGAAGTGTGTTAGAAGATGGCAAAAACACAATCAATGTAAAATGATACTTATAGAACTTGTTTTTTCCTGCTTCCATTAGGAAAGTCATTTACCTCATTTTTAAGAAACTTGTTTTCCTAAAGAAATATTTTCAATTTTTTTTATCAACCGTACATAAAAAAAAAAATCAGCTCCAGACTGAACACACATGTTATAACTTATACGTACTTTTAATTTAAACGACAAAATGAAAATCTTTTTTATATTCTTAAACTTTATGTCCGATTAAGTTAAAGACACATAAAACAAACCATATAGAATATTATTAAATCCACATGTTTATTCATAAATCTTTACCATATTCTAGCATCTCTATTTTTTTAAGCCTATACATATTAAAACCCTTTTTGGTTTCACTTCTCTCATCACCCCATTTCACTTAACCAAAATGTTCACTTCTTCTTCTTCTTCTCCTCCTCCATTTCCACAAATTACTTTTAACTCACTAAAGAACATCATCCATAATATCCTATCTTATAATAGCAACATTATGCTAGCAGCAATAATATCACTTCTTTTAGTAATTCTCTTTATTTTACTTCTACACATTTATGCCAAATGGTTCTTGGTTCAAACTCGACGAAGGAGTACTCGAAATTCACTCTCTTCCCCTTTTCATAATTTTCATTCCTTCAATATTGTTGATAATACTAACTTTGCTAGTAATTTGCCAACAAAGGGTCTCGAAAGATCGATGATTTCTTCCATTCCTTTGTTTGTATACAAAGAAGAAAGTAATGAGGAGTTGGAATGTATAATTTGTTTGAGTTTATTAGAAGATGAAGATGTTAGTAGAAAATTACCTAAGTGTAGCCATGCATTTCATGTGGAGTGTATTGATATGTGGTTGTATTCACATTCTACATGTCCGATTTGTCGATCTCCTATTGTGATTGACATAGGCGAATCCAAGATTTAAGGTAAATTAGTCGAATCAGCATGAATCTTCTCTTATTATATACTGTATGAAATTAAATACATACGGGAAGAACTTCAAATTATTTCATTACTAAATATATCTTAATTTTGTTCTTCATTATATATACTTTGGTCATTCATATTCTTAGTATTAGCAAATTGTCTTGTATATATTTGTCATAGTCTTTATCGGTTCCAACATCATCGATCTTGAGTTGAGTGATTTTACGTTTCAAATTATTTTGTGTTATATAGGGAGTATATTGTTTACCTTGAATCCTCAGGTCAAGAACTAGCTTGTGGATTCAACTATACTAAATAATTTTTTTATATTTAAGATATTTCAAAGAGCTACCTACGATGGAAATGAGTGAATTGAACTCCTTATTACTATTATTATTATTATTATTATTATTATTATTTGAATAAAAGATCGAAAAGAATGTTGCAAAGTTTTTTGGGTGTATTTTTTTTAATAAAAAAAAAAAAGACGTAGAATTAATAATAAATTTATAAGGACTATTGTTGTATACTTGGCAGATTAAGAGTCCGTTTGAATTATATTAAAAATAATAATTTTTAACTCAGAAAATAAAAGGTCAAATCTTAAATGATTTTTAAGTCAAAAAAATAAAAAGTAAGAGGAGTCCTTTTTAGTTTTTAACTTTATTTTTAAAAATCATTTAAAACTTATTTTAAGTTATTTCTAACTTTGTCAAACACTCCCAAAAACTAAAAATGATTTAAAAAGTAGATTTGACCAGCTTTTAAGTCAGTTCAAACAGACTCTAAGTACAAATTTGTAGACCTAAGATGCCAATAAGGAAGGCTTCTGAACAATAAAATTCATGTCTAATTTTTTTTTGGAAAAATGACTGAAATACACGTTTTATGTTTTTCTTATCTCCAATATCCCCTTCTATTTCTAAAAACCTCTAAAATTTCTTATTTCTTTAATGTATCCGAGCTACATATTATGTATCCGATTTATGTTATAATGTATCCGAGCTACATATTATGTATCCTATTTGTGTTACTTTTTTAAGGGATTAATTTAATTACAAACTAATGAGGGATATATTGTAATTTCATATTAAAACTATAGATTTATGTAAGTTATACTTTTTTGGTCTGCTAACGAATTAACGACATATTATTCAAAAAAATTATTAGCTACAAGTACTTTAACGAAATATTGACAACAAAGTTGGCAGCTACTTACAGTCAACTTCAATTCAACAAAAAATCTGTTAGCTACTAAAGAACATTATGCATAAATTATTTTTTCTTTTATGCAAAATTATTTTATTAGTTTTCAATATCTCAAACCAAACGAAAAATCTTTGTGTTGGCCCATTTGGTATTTTGAGTTCAATAAATAAGATGTTCTCTGAATATTATTTTCGAAAAGAAAAAGAAACAAGGAAAATTTGCAAGGATTTTTCAATAAGAGGAACTTCTCTTTTCCCAAAGCTTTAGTTTCAACTAAGAAATTTCAATTATTTTATAGTATTATTCTGAAATTCAAAATTCATAAGCATAATTTTAGTATCGAGATTATTTTTCAAATACAAGATCAAGAAGTGACCAATAGGGCCTATTTCTACATCATTGACCCACCCTTAGTTAATCATAAAGGGCCTACATACTTTAATATGTACTGTGTGGCAAAATTTGAGAGGCACCCCTAGAAAATTCACTAATTTAATCAAGAATAGTATCTACATTATTTGTTTTATGTTTTTTTTTCCTCCTTTATTGATATTCATAGTGAGATTTCGATTAATTTGAATTTACTTTACAAAGCTCATTTAAAAAGAAAACACTTATTCTCCACAAAAAGAATTTCATACTCAGAATTTGAATTCGAAATCTTTAATTAAGGATACTTGAAGTTTCTTTTAAATAAAGAAAAAAAGAAAACGTATTAATACATAAATAAATACGTATAACTTGCAGATCTCAACTAATAAGTAAACACTCTAACGGTGAGTATACACACCTAGACATTTCTACTCATGATCTCACTCTGTATCAGTTGAATATTCCAGCTTACAAAATAATCATCTATGTGTAGGTGGATACACTGAACACCAACTCTATTTTAATGTAGAAAGGGATAAGCACAACAACACCTGTGAACTCGGATAACCTTGTGGCATACCTCCAAAATTTATGTGTGTGTCAACATAGAATGTCTACTAGATGTATTGAAAATGAGTCAAAAGTATTTAATTGTTAGTTGAGATCAAATAAAAATGTCTAAATATGCACTTTCAAAATTGAATTGCTTACTTATCGTGGCTAAATTTGAGTATATGTTTATTTATTCTATGTTAACATAGTCAGTTGACAAGTCACCTTCCAGTAGTCCCCATCAAAGTGAGTACAACGGCCTTTTTTTCATTTTCCAAGTCTCATTCATTTATGGTCTTCACTCAATTCACCACCAAACTTTAATTTCTCAATCAATTTCTCACCTTTTTAATATTTTCTCATTTTACTTTCTTTTTTTTTTGTGGAAAAAACATGAGAAAAAAATCATCAACTTCTTCAAAAAGTAAGAATGAGGTAATAAAAGATGAGAATTATAAATTCACTGAGTTTGAAGAGGAAAAAAAGAGTTGTATTATTGATTGGGAAGTTAGGCCTGGAGGTTTATTAGTTCAGAAAAGAGTTGGAATTTCTGCTGAGGAAAATTATGTTGCTGGTCCTATGATCAAGATCAAAGTCTCTTATGATTCTTGTTACCATGATGTTGTTGTTCCTGCTGAATCAACATTTGGTAAACCACTAATTTTTTGTACTTTTGATATTGTTGATCATAGTTAAAAGACAACTTTGGCGTAACTAGTAAAGTTATTGTCATGTTATTAATAGGTCATGAGTTTTGAGCCGTGAAAATAGTCTCTTGCAGAAATGCAAGGTAAGACTGGACATAGACCCTTGTGGATTGTGGTCCGGTCCTTTCTCTGACTCCGTGCATAGTAGAAGCTTATTGCACTAGACTGCTTTTCTTTTTAATCATTGCTTGGAGCAATGTTAAAGTTATCCGCGTATGACCTTTAGGTCACGGGTTCGAATTGTAGAATTAGCTATTGATGTTTGCGTCAAGATAGATTGCCTACAATACTACATCACACACCCTTGGATGTGTTCCTTTTTTGGATCTTGCATAAATACGGATCATAATGTTTTTTGCATCAAACTGCTCTTTTATAACTAAGAGCTCCCCCTATGTGAATTTGCTCATATTGTCGATTTCAACTATGGATAAAGGAGTGTTATGGTAGGTCAATGACTAGCATAAAACTAGTTAATTTATGATGACTATTCAAAGTTCAGTTTTTTTTTTTGGTATAATACATAAATATGACTTTTAACTTGACTTCAGCGTACAACTATGCCCTCCAACTTTGAGTGTGCATAAGTAGACACTTAAACCTGTATAAAATTGAACAAGTAGACACACGTGTCTTACATGACATAATACACGTAGGACACAAAATTTTCATGTAGGGTGTCATGTAGGACAAATGTGTCTATTTGTTCAATTTTATACAAGTTTAAGTGCCTACTTATGTTCACCCAAAATTAAAAGTCATAGTTACCAATTGACGCCAAGTTAAGGGTCATGTTTATTTATTATATTTTTTTTTGTTAGATAGTAGATTCCCACAAAAGGACCAACAGCCACCAACATAGTCATTTTAAGTAAAACACCAATTACGCTTGAGCATAGAAGGCACATTTACAGCCATATTCATAAAAATTCATGTACTAACACATGAAAATTAATGAGCTACCCCTCAACTCTTGTAGTTATTATTTAAATAACCTGATAGTGAAAGGTTTTTTTTTTTTTTTTTTGTATTATCCATATATAGAAGTTAAACTCAAAACAAACTTGTGACCTGTCAATTATTTTTTTCTTCTTAATTTGTGACCTAATTAATTTTTTATGTTAATGAAATAAAGGGAACTTGAAGAAAATTCTTTGTGACACAACTGGCTTACATCCTAATGTTCAGAGATTATTGTTCCAAGGAAAAGAAAAGGATGAGAATGAATGCTTACACATTTCTGGTGTAAAAGACATGTCAAAGGTGATCCTAATGGAAGATCCAGCCAGCAAAGAGTTGAAGAAAATTCAAGATACCTCTATCTCTTCTGAAGCCATCGCCCGAGTAAGAGTAGAGGTCGATAAGCTCTCACATAGGGTACGCAAATTTTACTGATGATCATTCAACTTTTAGTGTATTGTATCAAAGTCATAATTAATTTGATAATGAAGAAATATAACTCAACTATGTATATGTACATACTATCTACGTGCCATCACTTTTTTTTTTTTAAAAAAAAATCATTTAATAATCGATATTTTTCACCATGTGGCAAATTGTGATTTTTAAAAGAAAATTACAAGTGGTGCCACATCATATTATGTAAGATGAGTTGTTGAAGGGTAGCTCTTTGTTTGGTGGAGGCCGGAGGGTTACACTTTTTAAGACACAATGGCTCTACTAGGCTAGGTCTGATCGAGCACTCTCTATTCTTTGTCCAATTTTGTCTTACCAAACAAGACTGGCATCTTACTCACTCGTCAATTTTTTAATGGGAAATGACTTGAAAAAGATTTCCCAAACTTGGTTATATAAGTCTATTGCTTTTATTGTAGGTTGTGGCCATAGAGGAAGCTGTGCAAAGAGGCACCAAAGTTGAGGACAGAGAATTTGTTGTCCTAACAGAGTTGTTCATGATTCAACTTCTTACACTTGATAGCATTGAAGCAGAAGGAGAAGCAAAAACTCAAAGGAGAAAGGAGGTTAGTAGGTGCATAGCTCACAAAAGTTAGTATTAAGCTAACGTCTGACCATAAATTTATAATGACAAAATGAGAATAAAAAAAATAAGGATAACAACTCGATCCTACCAAATCAGTTGTTACACAAAATAGGACATTTCAATGCTACCTAACAATGGATTTAACGATACTGTACAATAAAATTTAATAAATAATCAAAACAAATATTGTTATTAAAACTAATAACACAATATAATAGGTAACAACCATCCAAACAAGCCGTAAATGATGGTTTAAAGGATGCATCAAACTTTAGTTTCAAAGAAAAGTAAAATGTAATGTCCTTCTTGAGTAGGTCATGACAGATTCAGAATTTAAACACTAAATGCTCTGAGTAGCAAAAGTGAATCCCGAAATGACACATGTCTCTAACGACAAGTTTTTCGTCTCCTAACAGGTTCATCGCATTCAGAGTTTTGTTGATATGATTGACAATTTTAAAGCAAGAAGCTCTAGCATTGCTAGGAATTGTATTGGTACTATTTCAATGGTGAATACCAAATGGGAAATGTTTGATTCAGGAATTGGAAGCCTCAATGCACCAAGCCAATCCACAAAAATCACACAGGAGTGGGAAGTTTTTGACTGATTGATTTTGAGTCATGAGTTTCTTGTGTTGTTAGTGATAATATCAACTATGTATTGTTCTTTTAAAATCATTCTCTCATTGCTTGTGTAGAATTTTTTGGTGCACTTGTATGGTTAAGAAATGCTCTCAACTTAATTAAGGTTTAAATCATCTTGATGTCTGATATCTGTTTTAGGGTTTGATGAATTCTTAGTGGGAAAAAAAAAGTTAATGAAGGATCTCATTGAATTGAACTGGCTTTGTAAATCTAAGAAATGTTGAGAATTCTTAAATCTTTCTCAGTTTAAGAATCGAAGATTTTGGTTTGAATACGAATAAAACGAATAGCTTTGTAAGTGATTTTTCTATAAAAGATGAATTCTAACAACTTTTTAGTTATTTCGTTCTTTGTTTCTAATTAATAGGATCATGAGAAGAGGATTTTGTTTTCATTGAGCTAAGATAATATGTTGATACAATCTAAACACTACATTAAAATATACTCCTTCCGTTTGAATTTGTTTGATCACCTATTTTTTTTAGTCAATTTTAAAAAGAATAATTTTTTTATTAGTTTTGTCTCTGAACTATTTCAAACTTAAAAACACCGTTCTATTTGACTAACTAAACTTAGATATATCTTTAATCTGTCACATAACATATATACCAAGTAGTCTCAAACTCTTATAAGAGCATGATTTTAATAAAAAATCGAGAAAAATGTTGTAAACACCCCTAAACTTGGCAAGAATTCAAAGGTGTATTTCACTCATGTTGCATGATTGGAGGTATATTTAAGTTCAATTATTCAAGTAAAAGGGTGTTTTAAAGGTTGTTTGAAAATGAAACTAATAACTCACGTCGAGTTTAAGAGTGTTTTCAATACTTCTCTTGTCATTGTTTCAATAACTCTTTAATTTCAACTTTTCATATAACATGTTTAATACTACAAGATTGAAGAACATTTTGGTACATTTGACATATTTTTAATTTAAGACAACAAAATTCCAAAATTTTCTTTATTTTTTTAAACTTCGTCTCAAATTAAAATTATTAAACAAATAAAAAGGGAGGAAGAACAAAGCCAACAATCCGTTGTAGTCTAGTTGGTTAGGATACTCGGCTCTCACCCGAGAGACCCGGGTTCAAGTCCCGGCAACGGAATATCTTTTTTTTAATTTTCTTTAATTTCATCTTCTTTTGGTACATGCCCTAAAATGTACTGGTAATAATGGTAATATGATGTAAAATGCTAATTTGCTATTCACTAATTTAATTCTAATTGAAAAAAAAAGTTTGCCGTGGAATATGCATCAAACTATTAAAAGAAAATTGTTTATTGGAGTTGTTCTTGAATATTTGAAAATTGAAATAATTTTATGTTCCAATAAGTTTTTGGTAAAAAGTGAAAATTATCTATCACCAACGGGCATAATATTATCATATGCATCAAACTATTAAAAAAATACATTACCTATCGGAATTGTTTTTGAAAATTGAAACGATTTTATGGTCAAATAAGTTTTCGATAAAAAGTGAAAACTATCTATAACCAACGGGCATAATATTATCAATTATTGATATTGTTGTTTATTAATATTATCGATTATTGATATTGTTGTTTATTCTTTATTTCATGGCCATGTTATCAAAGTGAAAGGTAAATTATATAGAACAATTAAAATATCAATTATGTTATATGATAGTGTTAATGTCGGAGTGCTAATTGCAAAAGTTTCAACATACATAAGTTCTATAGAACAATTCTAAAAATTAAAATAGGTTCTAAATCCAAAGCTCCATGATTCCATGACTCTTTAATATGTAAACTAAAATGCTTTTTTCTCCAAACAAGTTGTAACATTAGCCATGGCATGTTAGTTTGTGTTTAATATAATTAAGTTTGTACTCCCTCGGCTTCTAATTACTTGTTCATTTTTAATTGACACATCTATTTAGAAAATAATTATTGATATAGTTAGTTTACCATTTTACTCCTATTAATTATGAAGTGGATGAATTCAAAATTTAAGATTTTCAAGAAATTCTACCTTTTTTAAAGTAATTAATTGAGGGTATAATAGGTATACAAAAATTGTCCTTTCTTGATTTGTCAAAATGGACAAGTAATTAGGGACAATTAAAAAAGGAAAAATGGACACGTAATTAGACACAAAGGGAGTAATACATAAACATACTTGTAATTTAGATTTCAGTAAATACTTAAATTTATATAAAATTAAACAAATAGATAGATAAATTTTACTTGGAATAATGCACATAAAATATTATATAGGACATGAATTGCCTTATAAAACATGTCTCTATTTGTTTAAATTTAAGTCTCTATTTATATTATCAAATTACATAAATATTAGCTAAAGTCAAATTAAATTATCTTTTTATTTTCTTAATAGGCGGTGTAAAAAATGAAAATGATCAATGAAGTATGTCTATAATTACTAATACTAAAAAATCTTTTGCTAGTATTTACATTTCACCAAGGAATGATAAATAATTTCGTCAAAAGGAATAATTGTTGTTTGAATTCAGAGATCGGCGGCGAGTAAAGAGAAATGGAGAAAGAGGGAAAAAGCGACGCCGATAACCGGAGTACAATCACAGTGAATGTTAAGTTCAGTGGTCGATCGATACCGGTGGAAATCTCCGACGAGTGCACTGTCAAACACCTCAAGTCTCTCCTTCAACCACTCACAAATGTCCTCTCTCGCGGCCAAAAACTCATCTTCAAAGGTATTTTTTCTTTCAATTCTAACCTATCAGCATTATTTCGTACGCAATCGGAGCTCCAAAGAACTGAATATCAATGAATTTGATAGATGACATAATTTTTTTCATGAATAGGGAAAGTTTTGGTGGATGAAATAACATTGAAGTCATCGGAGGTTGGAAATGGTGCGAAGATCATGCTTATGGCTTCCCAGGGCTTACATCAAGGGGTAATTCTTTATTTTCCTTTACATTATACTCTATTGAGCATAACTATTTGGGATTAGTACTTATATGTGTTACTATACTTAGTTTGTTTATGGATTTGTACATAACTAGAAAATGGAGAGAACCTCTAGTATTGATAAGCTTCTCAGTTGTGTTAAAGGATAACATATTGATTACTAGAATGAATTAAGGCTACGCGGAGTAGAATGTATATTTAGATATAGGAGACTACAACTGATTTGGATTGAGGTGTAATTGATTGAGCCGTGCTTGTGACTTTCGAATTTTTGTAAAATTGAAAAACCAGAAATTCCACTGAATTTATCCCAGTTAGGTCCTGAACTTCTGCTTTCTTAAAGCTTATTTGTGTATATTGGATAGGATGGACCAATAAGAAAGGAAGCTTCCAACTTGCCCACAGCGAGGAGGATGCCTGAAGCTATGAGACCTAAAAGGGATGTTCCTCAAGTTCCTGTTGTGAAGAGCCAACTTGAACGGTGGAAGGCCACTGGGGTTGTTGCATTATCAGAATGCAATCTGAAGGTAAGACGAGAAGTAACTGACTTTGCTTTGTCCAATGATTTAGAACTTGTTCTTACCGTGAACAATCTCTATTGACGGGACAAGAGATACAATTGTTGAACTGGAACTCACTTTGATCCCAATCATATGCATATTGGAGTTGACCTAAAAATAGAATTGTTTGGTCTTTTCCTTTTTCCTTCTAATTCATTTTTTTAATTTTATATCTAATGCATTTTCTGGCTCGAGTAGGTGAGATAGCCAAGCTATTTCCTTCTCTTTCGTATACAATATGGGAAAAACCACTAAAGAAAAGAATCCATAAATTTATAAAAGTGGTCTAAGGGATTTGAACCTTTGATTGTTCTTCATTCTGGCTATAATATCAGTTTCAGTAATGGAGCTGTTAACAACTCATCCATCTGTATGGAGACTAATTTTGCAGTTTTACTCCAAATAGAACATGGCCTTTGGAGTGGATCCCCAGTATCTTTAGAAAGATCTTAGGTGTGAGTTGTAACTCCACCAGTTATGCAGTCTAAACAAAAAACAAAATTCTATCTCCCCTCCACTATGAATAAAACTGCCAAAAGAGAGGAGTATTGTCAAATAGATTCAATACATTTGGAATAAAACAAAATCCTTCCCTGACATGTTTTATTCCAATTTAAAACTTTGGCTGATAGATGGGCTGAATATTGTTCATTTTTGGGAAATTGGAGGACCAAGTGTCATGACCTTCCTCATAGGCCATAGCTTGTGACAAAATGTTGTATCTCCATTTTGTTCACCTTTTGAACTTATTTATTGCATCACCAAAACCAAAATGACCACCCCAGTGTTGTGAAAGGCGCCCGCCTTTCGCCAAAGGCGATAAGGCCAGGCGAGGTGAGGCTGTTATGCCTATTTACAGTGAGGTGAGGCTAGATTAAATAGGCGAGCTATGGCGGCAATATGGCAATGGCGAGGCGTGGCGGCGCCTTTTTTATTTTTATTTTTTAAAAAGGCCCGACTTAATAATATTAGTCAAAATTAGGGTTTCTGCAAACTTTCATTCAGTCGCGACTCGTGACTTCTTCTATCGGAATCGTCGAGCACTCGAGCTTCTTCTACTCTTCTCCTTCGCGCGAGTCACGTCTGCCAGGTATGACTACGAAGACCTCTTCTTCTTCAGTCAGTTCTCTTCTTCTTCTTCTTCTCTTCTTTTCAGTTTTTCTCTACTTCAGTTTCTTCTTCTTCAGTCTGTCTGCTCACTGCTCTGTTTTCGTGGTAGTGAACTGCTCTGTTTTGTCGCTCACTGGCCACTGCTGAGTGCTGACTGCTCACTGCTGTCTATATTTTAAAAAAATAATTTGATCCTTCTATATTAATTTAGTTTTATACTAATTAATATAGTATTTATTTGTCAATTGTCTTTTGAATTAAGTCTTTAAAGTTCTAGATTTTTAGTATCTACTATTAGTTTTAGAATTGAAATATTTGCTAATATATGTTACTGCTATTGAGATTTTGGATATATGCAATTAAATATTTTTAATTTTTGGTATTAATTGGCGCCTCAATTCAAAAAGGCGAGCGCCTCGCCGCGAGGCGAGGCAGGCCTTGTCAGCCTTTCGCCATCCAAAACACTGGACCACCCAAAGTTTCCTCATTTGCAAGACTAAGTTTAAATTTAAGACCCAAAAAGATGCAGTCATGTAGAGAAAAGAAAAAAGAAAAAAAATACTACCGTGCAGTTCAAACTTATTGAATGAATGTTGGGTTATTCTGAGAGCACATTTAGCCTGCATTAATCAGATAAAATCCCTTCTATATATCATGTGTGCATGTACATATTGTGTATCCAGTATGAAAGTATACTATGGTCAAATGGTAAATTCATCTTAGCCAAGTAGTAGGACCAAGTTTGATTCCTTCTATCGCCCAAGAGTTATTTATCTACTTGTGTTAAATCGTAAATAGCATTATGTACGTCCTGAAACTACGTTCGCAGCCGATTCTTTTTGCTTTTTCCTCCTCTTGAAGATATTGCTCTCATTACATATTGGAACTTGATAGGTCTTGCCTGATGAAGTGTTGACCTGTGGACCTTCCGCTAGAGTCCTGGATCTCAGCCACAACGCCATACAGCATCTTCCAGCCGCAATTAATAGCTTGAGTTCTCTTCAGGTCAGTAGAGCTGACTTCTTTATATTTCTTTGAAATTGCGATTTATTCACTTGTTTGAGGCAGAAATTTATTTTGGTATTGTTTCTGCTTCCCAGAAATTGATCCTCAATGGGAATGAAATTATGGATAATTCCTTAAGCTGGGAAGAGCTAGCTTCTATAAAGAGTCTTATGGTTATCTCACTGAACCAAAACCAGTAAGTCCCCCTTCATCAGCATATTACTCTCCAAGCTGAATTGGATTCACCAATATATTGCATCGCCTCTATTTAATTGAAGTAGAAACGTATTCTTTTCTGCACCATTAAATGATGGCTACACCAAACATGTATGTACATTTGAGTGTGAGGGACAATAATTGCAATGTCATAGTTCTCATTTATTGTTTTCATAAAATTAAAATATGAAAACTGAAGTATATCAATGAGTAATATAAGTTGTTGAATTTCTAGTATTCAAATGTTAAGTTGCATCATTGGAATGTTAGTCATTCCAAGTTTTCCTTTGACATACAGCTTGAAACTAAATTGTAAAATTCACTCACAGTTTTCTGTCTTATATACTTGTTTTCCTTGCACTTTTATGAGTATATATTTATTAAAAGTTACTTTCAGAATAGTCGAATACTTACAAAAACATAATTGAAAAATTGTCAATTGTCATGGTCTCTCAAATGTTTGAATAGGTTGGCTTTTACATATCAGTTTATAGTTTATTTGAACTAGTGATTGGGTATTGGCAATTTCTATGTTAACTCAATTTGTTCTCACAGAAATATTATAAAGCTTTTAATCGGTTCTTTAGTTACTCAGTTTTAACTTGCAAGTGCCAAATTGGTTATCAGACAACCCATTAGCTAAAGTATAAAAACCGTTCCAATGTATAAGATTCACATATAACTTAAGACAATTGGACGATGGATATAAGCCCAAATACTGCTTTTGGCAGAGGGGAGAGACCAATTCTTCATGCTTGTAGTGTTTGGTGGATTGTAAATTGTACCAAGGCAAGTCTAATCATAAAACAACATTATTTATTGACTGACCCTCTCAAACATGCATGAAAACTGAAAATAAAGCTGTCTATCTTTCATTCACAAAATACATGGTATTAATTTTTTGGTCAGTGACATTCAGATGTCGTTTTGTGTTACAATTTTATTTTCTGATACATCTTACTCTGTTTACCAACCTCAAATCATATATCATATGCCATTATTTCGTATGAAGGTTTCTTGTATGATTGTATCAAGTAGTCTTCTTTGGTATGCAGCATAGCAACACTGCCTCCTGAGGTCGGCACTTTGACCGGTCTGAGACAACTTCATATTGCACATAACGAGTTAACAGGTCTCCCATCTGAGATAGGTCTGCTGACCAGCCTTGAGGTTCTGAAAGTTAACAACAACAGGTAATTTGAAGTACTGAAACAAAAAAAGATATTTCAATGATATGGAATCAGCGTGAAATTGCATGTCCAAACGCTGATTTCATCTCACGATTCCATATCGTGATATGGTATCGCATGGCCAAACGCCTACTTAGTGTTTTACGTTATTGTTCCCTCTCCTCCTTTTCTGGAGGTCATGGATGTTTCGGAGTCTGTTGATTTTCTTTTTATCTTTTATTTTTCTTTGAAGTGATAAGGACCTAAGTTACGTTTGTAAGCTTAACCTTTTAATTGCAGGATACGCTCTATTCCGGAAAGTATAGGGGGTTGTGTTTCTCTTATTGAGGTAAAAAAGGGCATATTTTCATCTACCCACTTGTCTTCTCTTCTCTTTCATTAACTGGAATCATGAAATCCAAAATATAGGCTGAAACCTGCAATAAGTTCCAGCGTTTATTGTTTCTTGTGATGTTATTACCTATATACAGATAACGTGATTCTATATGGTGTAGGTTGATCTTTCATCTAATCTTTTGGTAGAGCTGCCAGAAACAATTAGCAAACTAAAGGACTTAAAGGTCTGTCTTCATCTATACATTTTTCGTTTTCTCTTTTGAAGTCATTCTTCAAAATACCACTTCAGTTTACAGCTTTTTATATGCAATATAAAAAAAAATCTTTTTTTTTTTTATAAATGCCGTACAGAAAAGAACTTGCAAATGTTTTACGAAATTAGCTATATATGCTCAAGTACTGGTTGTTAGACATTGGTAAAGAATGTAACATAGTTTTCTAAGATAGAGCATAGCCTGGATGGACATTTATGTATCAGCTCTAGAACATTCAGCTATGACATTTTAAACCAAACTAGAGGATTTACTGCCATAATCTGCTGGACCGACACCATTTGCTTGGATAAAAGCACAGCACATGATAGGTAAAATTTAATCATGGTTAAGCGAAAAACTTGGTTTTATCAATTGGCGCTAGTAAGTTTATACTGCACATTATAGGGGCATGTCACGAGTTTAAATGTTGCCACAGAAATATTCAAGTGGAGAAGGATAGATGGTAGTCCATTATCACATAGTGTCGAACTGTGTGCCAACCAACTCCCAGGGATCTCTCAGTTATCAAAAGGGAAAAAATGTTGTTTTCTTTGCAAGGCACGACACAAATTTCTTTAGTCAACAATGTTTTCTGAAACATCTAGCATCATGTGATGGCCTCTTTTACCTGACAGTATGTTTTTGCCCCAATTATTTGTGTGGTTCATGTCCGATTACTGGTGCAGGCACTTTATCTTAGGAACAACGGGCTCAAATCCCTTCCTAGCAGCATTTTTACACAGTGCTGTCAACTCTCTACACTAGATCTCCATGGAACTGAAATAACTATAGATGTTATCTGCCAGGTAGTAAATTATTTACTACTATAAAGTATAAACAGTAATATGCTCTATCTAGTATGCCTCTTACGATTTTCAAACAATCACAGATTGAAGGATGGGAGAATTTTGATGAGAGAAGACGCTCGAAGCATCAGAAACAACTGGACTTCAGAGTGAGCAGCTCTGGCAAATTTGACGAAGGAGCTGATCAAAGCTGATAAGGCCTGATACAAATTGCTCGGTAACTCGGTTTTATATACACCCTGACATACATTTGCATAGTGATCCCTAGCAAACTTTACAGAAGAATCTTGTAGTACCTGTTAAGATACATCAAGAAATTATAATGAGCATACTTGCTCCTCTGTGCACTCCCTAAAGATGATTAAATTTTCTGAAGGCTTACTATAAAGCTTTCTGCATCTTCTCAAACTGTTACATATATAGTTGAATGAAAATTCCCTTTTAAGGATACATATTACAAATTGCTGAACCCCTAAAGAATTGAATTATTTGACTTGCCAGTTGAAAGTTACATACTCCCTCCGTTAGAGAAGGATCCAGAATTTATATTTTGCAGGTTCAACATTTAAAGTTTTTTATCCTTGAATCGTTGTATCTATTGTTTATTATAATTTTTTTTAATGTTTTACTCATAAATTATACATCACACCAAAAGTACTGGGTTCAGATGAAGTCGGTACCAAAGAGCTACATCCGTCCTTGCCTCCCATCTCAATTTTTGTGGCACAATTGAAATTTCGAGAGTCATAATTAAGTTTTTCTTTTATTTGAATTTTTTTATGTCTTTAATTTTTTGTATGTATTCAAGTGCTCCGTCTGCAAGCCATTGGATCAGATTGTCTTATTGAAAGGTTGGCTAAATGCCAATGAAACTTTGTACGCGCTATTCTCTTCAGCACTTAAAAGAGAGATTTCTCATATTCAGATTATAAGTTGGGGAATCGAATTCTTATCATAACGAATGGATTTGCCCACATAGTGACTCATGACCTAGATCCAACATTCAACATCTCTCACATCACTCATGATATATTAGATTCAAATCACTATCAGGTTAACAACACACATAATTCATACAAATAAATAGTTTGTGTGACGTGCGAGCATCATGATTTATATAAGAGCTCTACATAGGAATTCAATCACACGTGGAGAGAATTCACTAATATGATGATCTTTTTTTTCCTCACAATACCTCAAACATTTAATAATTAAAATTTTAGTTGATTTCAAAGTTCTAAATATCAAGAAAATAGTAAATGACAATTTGTCTATTGTAGAGTATGAAGGGCAAAAAGTTCAACATTTCTAAGCACCTTAATATTATAAATATAATGTCATAAAATTATTTAAAAATTGATAAAAAGATAATCTATCAAGTTTGACTAAAAAAGTAGTTTGCAATATAAAATACGAATCAATGCTCCTAAAACAAATAAAATTGAAAATATAACACAAGTTCTAAATTCAAAACAAAACATTTAACATGATAATTTTATGTCAAATTTCAATATAACATACATAAATATGATTTAAAAGAAAAGGAAAACGTAAGTCCATAACCTTATTCAATGATGAATTCTACTTTAATTTAAAAATTTGAATACTAACAAAATTATACCAGTGAATTTTTTTTAGATAATACGAAAAATCACATGGAATCACATGTTGAGAATGAGAAGGAAATGAAATATAAATAAAATATAATGCAAAATTAAAATAAAAAAAAATTAGAAACCAATAGAATAATAAAAATTAAAAAGAATTTAAAATAATAGAAGTAAAATAAATTAAAACGAAAAGAAAGAAAATTAAGACGTGATTAGCACCATGTAATTACCAGCAATTCATTACACCAAATTACCCACTGACCAAGTAATTACATGACCAACCAAACATGTCAGGCGAGTAGTTACACCAAATCCACCAACCAAGATGGCTTTCCAAACAAGCCCTTGGAGATCAAATTTCAAGGTAATTAGGAAAAAACAATAGTTTAACTGTTTAAATGTGTCTAAGTTGGGAGGTGATATGCCTTCTTTTTAAAGGGACCTTATAGTTCGAATAGGAGGATTTCAGAAGAGGCTCGAAATATTCCCTAGGTATTATATTATGCCTTCTTTTTAAAAAATATACTAAGTTTTTGATACTAAAGCTAAAAAGGAAATTAATAGGAAATACAATCCAAGAACTTACACAAGACCTTTTAATCCCCGCTTGCTCCATGGACTAACCTTCTGAGCCAAGAGTCAAAACTTGTTAGAACTTGAAGTTTTGCTCATGGGGTAAATGAGGTCGAAAGTTCAAGACCTCTTTTTTGCAAATCACCCACTGACATGATTAACCCCAAAATGGTCAAAAACTCATCCAAGTTGATTCGAAATAGAAGCTATGCATGAAAGATCTCAAAATCTTACTAGAAATGTTCCACAAATACATAATAATTCATGAAGGTAAACCACTCATGCAGATGCAGCAACCATTCCTTGTCGCCGCTCCAATCCAACCACAACAAGATACTATTACAAGAACTGCTCCGATACAAATATTATGAGCCTGCCTGCAGCATATCAAATAAGTCAATTAGTTTTCCGCATGAAATTCAAACTTGGAGAGGAAGCAGAACATCAGATATGAGTCATCCAAAACGAATAATCTTGTCATTCTATAATCTTAATAAATCATGGAGTCAAGTTCTGAGGATTCAAACCGACTCAAAACTACAGATATGTTATGAAGAGAAGGCAGTAGTGTCTGTTTACAGTACAAATGGCACAAACAAACAGGTAAAGACCATATATAATTTGTCAGAAACTTATGGAGCAAACTCCTAAAGCACATTCAAATTAAACTAGGAAGTGGTAGAAAATTGCTATTCAGGTAAGACGAATGGATATGGAACAGGCCATTCAAGGAGCAATTTCCCAGGATTTTCAGCTTTGCAACAGTAGAAGTGTATCAGTCTCAAAAAGGATAGAATATAACCTTTGGAAAGAAGGTGTAGTGACTGTGAAAAGGAGGAATGAGCCAGGAAGCTGATAGACTATGTTGCAAAGTATTTAAGCTTATCTTCACTAAAAAGGCAAGAGGTCTGAGAAATGAAGCAAAAACTAACACCTGTCACCAATTGCATCACTTTCTTACTTCAGTTTCTAATGCGACCATGATGAGCTTGTTCTACAACCCACACAAACAAATTTGACATCATTTTAAAAGAATGTCTTGCAATCTAACTACAGATCTAACTAGAATAGCATTTGGCATGAAACACATTTCAATACTGCACTTTTCTTTTATATGAGAAGAGCCATCAAATTTACCTCTTCTGTCATAAAGTTCCCAACTTCTGTTGCTTGGATAATCTTCCCAGTTCTATGACTTCCCTGACGTAATCTGATTCAAGAGAGTTAATGAGAGAGAGAGTAGGAGAAAAAAGAAAGTACAAAGAGCATTTGGTTAAAATAAATTACATATGACCGACGATTTGTGTCGGCATCTAAGTAAATCACCTTGCAAAACTAGACAATAGAAAATGGAGAATTAAAACTTTTATCTCCAATTTTTAAGTGAAGCTCTTGTATGATGTCAAGGACGGAAGGATTCTCCCTTATAACGTTTATCAAAAACCCAGTTGTAGTTGCATCAAATGAGAAGCCCCTTCCAGCTATTTCCTTCATGAAAGATGCCATTTCACTAATTTTGTTGCACCTGAGAAATCCTTGCACAACAACATTGTAAGTGATATTGTTGGGAAAACAACCATTGTCTTCCATCTTCCTTGGAATATCTTTAGATTCATCCAAAAAGCCTTCAAGACTATTTTACTATGTCACCCTTTGAATATAATAAATACAATGTCTTGAAAAATATAATAGGAAAATGACTATGATTAATGGTAAGGGTAAATTAGGAACTAAAGAGTTATTTGGTGTGATGGATAAGAGAATTTAATCCAGGGAAAATTTTTAAGTGGTCATTAATTTGTTGTTTGGTTGCAAAGGGTGGGATAACTTATCCCAGGATTAACCATTAATCCAGGGATAAGTTATCCCTCCATGGGGTGGAATAATAATCCCAGGATAAATTAGGTAATCCAACCCAAACAAGAAAGGAATATTAGAAAAAAAAACTGAAAAATACTTATGATTTCCTATTTGGATAGAAATTCTATCCAAACTTAAGTCTATTACAAGGAAATAAGGTTGAGAAATGGTCACCAAGCTGGATTTATCAATTATGGGGCAACAGATGGGTTGAATGGGCTGAGCTGAAATCCAATGGCAGAAGTGGTGGCATTATAATACTTTGGGAAAAAAGACAATGGACAGTCAGAGAAATTCATAGGGGCAGTTACACCATTTCATGTTTGATGGAGAGTACAAGAGGAGTTCAGATGGGGTTTCACAGGTGTTATCTACAGACCTCACAACAATCCAGAAAGAGAGCTATTGTGCTATGAACTTGCAGCAGTACGGGATTTATGGAATGATTGGTGGGTAGTTGGAGAGGACTTTAATGTTTGCAGATACAAGAGTGAAAAAAAACAACGGTAGTAGAAGATCCAACGCAATAAACAACTTCAGTGAATTCATTCTTAATCTGGGAATTATTGATTTACCTTTACTAAGGGGAAACTTCTCTTGGTTCATGGGTGAAGACTCTCTGCAAGCCTCTAGAATAGACAGATTTCTAATCTCCCCGGGTGGAATGATACTTTCGACTTAATAAAGTTACCAAAAACAAGTATTACATTCAATACTTATGGATTTTAATATTTGAATACTTTCCTGAAATATCAATTATAAAAATAAAAATAGTGAAATAAGGTAATGAGAAGTTTTTTGCTTTCTACAGCAAATGTTAATCAATGTATTACGTTAATTGCCAAAACTGTGATTTGTTTAAAAAGAGGGGAGAGGTTGGGTTATGTTGGGTGAGTTGGGTTACAACCCATTGTTTGACCCAGTAAAAATATAGGAAGTGGTTTACCTTTTCAATAAGCCTGCCTGCAAATCCCAAGCGACGTTCTAATTGGCTTTTCTGCTTCCAAAACTGCATTAGAAAGCATTTCTTTTGCAGTGCTAAAAGGAAATTGTATCACAATGATAGTGTAGCCGAATAAATCAGGCGAAAGAAATATTCACTTCATAATTTTTGAGTGAAGCTCTAGTATCATGTCAAGGACGGACGGACTCTCCCTTAGAACGTTTACCAATAACTCAGTTGTAGTTGCATCAAATGAGAAACCCCTACCCGTCATTTCCTTCATAAAAGTTGTCATTTCAGTAATTTTGCTACACCTGAGAAATCCTTGCACAAGGACATTGTAAGTGAAGACATTTGGCAGATAACCATTCTCCTCCATTTTTCTTAGCATATCATTAGCTTCATCTAACAACCCTTCAAGACATAATCCATTAATCATTATATTGTATGTTCTCACATTCGGTAGCACTCCAATTAAAGGAAGGTTCTCAAAAATGGCACGAGCTTCGTCGAGTTTACCATTTTTGCACAAGCCACCAATGACAATATTGTATAAAATAATATCAGTATCTTCTCTCTTTCTTTCCAACTTATTAAAGAGCGACAAAGCTTCTTCAACAAGTCCATACTTAAAATAACCATTGAGCAAAGTGCCATGAATGTAAAAATTAGGTATGGGCCCTGCAGATTGCATCTCAGCAAAGAATTTTTTTGCATGGCCTATTCTTCCAACTTTAAAAAGACCTTGCAAGATAGTATTGTAGGTAACGACATCAGGTTTTGATCCCTTTTGAGAAACTTCACAAAACAACTGCATGGCCTCATCCACTTTCTTTTTCTTACAGTATCCATTTATTAGTATGGTATAGCTAATAATGTTAGGCTCAATACCCTTATCGATCATGATATTGAAAATTCTCCTCGATCTATCGACTTGACCACGCAAACAATATCCATCCATTATCGCATTATATGTGATTATATCAGGCTCTACACCTTTTCTGACCATGTGTTTCATTACTTCCTCGGCATCTTCAACTTTCCCTTCTTTGCATAGTCCATCTGTTAGTATGTTGAAGGTGTGCACATCTGGATACATAGTAAGGTTCACCATCTCCGAGAACAAAGTTTTAACCTTTTCCCACTGACCGAGCTTACACAAACCATCAATTATTGAATTATATGTGACTATGTTTGGAGGAATGTCTTTTTGCTTCATCTCGTTCAGAATGTTGATAGCAGCATCTAAGTTTCCATCTTTGCAAAGAGCATCTATAACAATGTTGTAGATATATATGTTGGGCTCGGTGTTACCTTGTTCCATTAACCGGAGCAAACCTAAAGTTTTTTGAGTATGACCCCTTTTGCTGAGCCCATTCATTACAGTTGCATACATGAAGTCGTTGGGCTCACAGATATCCTCTCTCACCAATTTTTTGAACAATTCAACAGCATCTCTGACCTTATTTTCACTAAAGAGTCCCCTTATTAAAGTGGTAAAGGTGACAACATTAAACGGAATGCCATTCTTCAAGTAAATGGGTAACACAGAAAATGCACAATCAGCAGAGTAATGCATAAGGCAATAACTGTTAATCACACTAGTCAAGATGAAGCCATCAATTGGGATACCCAATTTCTGCATTTGTCGAAAAAGAAAAAGGACAGCAGAGTAATGTTTCATACTTATCATAGTCTTAAACAATTTAGAGAAATCAACAACTGAAGGAAGAGGTTTCATTGTAACCATTTGATGGAAGAGAGTAACAGCATCATCTAAATTGCTGCTATTTACACCAATTTTATCCTTTACTGTAATAGATTTATTACTGTAATGGCAAGAAGAACAAGTTCTCACAGTAATTGCTGAATCAGCAAAGAAAGAGACAAAGGGAATACCATTGCAATTGCCATTGCCATTTTGCAGAGAAATTCTCCTCATCTTCTTCAATGGCTATATCTCTATGTGCCCTAATTTTATTTTATTTTGTAATAAGTTTTCATTTGGGTGGGTGGGTGTGGCGAAGTGTATTAGAAAAATGGCCTAATATATACTACATCCGTTTACTTTTAATTGTAACTAGGTAAATTATTCGTACTTTGCACGGAATTGAACTCTTTTATTAAGCTTACATATGATTATTCTGTAATATACATATTTTTGATACATACTCTACATTATCAACAACATTTTATCTTAAGGCAAAACATTCCTCCGAAGTCTTAAAGTGTTATATTAATAACATAAGCATAAACTAATGACTGTAAAAAACATACCAGGATCTGTAACAATAGAATGAAATAGAAAGGAAAAAATTGAGCCCATTGATTGCACAGTGTCCCTTAAGGAAATAATTCTCCTCTAGTACCCGAGGTTTAAAGGAATTATTCCTCTCATGATAGAACGATTCTATTCATCAGTGTATTGATACAAATACAATGGTGTAGTTAGTCACTCAACAGGAGCAGAGTACACGAATATTTATTTGTGCAGAAGAAGAAGAAGAGGTTCAGAATTTTCGTTGTTTTAAAATGAGAGGAAATCCCTCTATTTATAAACAACAAAGGGTAGTGTCAACAAATATATGTTGTGCTTTATCGGAAATGTCACAACTCTTTAGAAAAGTTACAACCCTTTAGAAAGGTAACAACCTTTCATAAAAGTCACAACTTTTCATAAAAGTCGCAACTCTTCATAAAAGTCACAATTTTTCATAAAAGTCACAACTTTTCATAAAAGTCATAACTTTTTATAAAAGTCACAATTTTCATTAAAGTCGCAACTCTTTATAAAAGTCACAACTTTTCATAAAGCCACAACGTTTCATGAAAGGGGAAGCTAGTTTTGAAAATAAATAAATTTAAAAAGGAATCTTGTTTTGTGGTGGCACCACGTAGGCGGGCCTAGAGTTCTCTTATATATATATATATATACTAGTTTTACGACACGTGTGTATTGTATATATAATATATGAGGTTATAAAATAGAATTAATATTACTAAATTAAAGTTTTTTAGTAAATAATTATAATTGAACAAACATATGACAAGTGTTTTTAAAGTATTAATACATATTGTCATAGAGTTACTTGTATTTTAAGATCAAAATGACCAGATATCATTAAAACATTTTAAAATACATTCAAAGTTTAAATAGGAGAGAAAGTGACATTTTTTTAATAATATTATTTCTTACTTCACTCAATTTTATAAACAAATCTAACCAACGAAATAGAAAAAAAATGTCACCAATAGCCTTTCCTCTTGAGGTTATGAACATAAATGATGTACACCGTTTAAGTACAAATTTTATCTTAAATATTCATACTTGAAATTTAGTATGTGCATGACACTAATAGGGATTACCATAAGTATTTCAATATTTTTACCTTTATATGTAACATATCTTTTACTAAATATTATTACTCTATTAATATTTGAGTAAGACTATCATAGAGAGGTAATTTTACCAAAATGTGTACTTGGTTGTTATCATGAATGATGGTTATATATACTTAAGTAGAATAATTTAATTTTAATATATGAATAACATCACAATCATTTTATTAAGTTTCTACCTTATCTTTGTGGAATTGTAGTCTTCTCTTTTTTTCTACCGCATACATATCATATAGTTGTTATCTAATGAAAGTATTTAGTATCTTATAGAAGTTGTATCATGATATAAAATATTTAAATCTTTCAATAATAAAAATTAATAGATTAATAAAATGTAAAGTATTATTTATTGAATGGGAAAAGGGTCTGAAAAATACCCAATTTTGACCGAATTTGTTGTTACGATACCAAACTTCCATGAGGACCTATTACCCCCCTAGACTATTTAATACTGTATTTTTTACCCCCTGAACTATTTAATAGTGTATTTTAAAGGTATATATGTGCCCACGTGGACACATTACTATTTATAATTATGCAATATTTTTTATGTCCACGTGGGCACACATATATATGTTTAAAATACGGTATTAAATAGTTTATGAGGGTAATAGGTCCTCATAAAAGTTTGGTATCATAACAGCAAATTCGGCCAAAATTGAGGTATTTTTCAAACTTTTATCCCTTGTAAAATCATTAATTTGATTTAAGATCATTTTATGATCAATCACTATTTTCTTATCTATTTTTATATAGCTAGAATGGAGTGTGTCTTGTGATAAAAAGAAAAAAATATATGGAACAATACATAGAGACGAAAATATATGTTCATGCTATATACACTCTAGTGTCCATTTGATTTAAATCTCTTGTCACCAACACTTTGCTTTCTCCATTCATTTTTACGTACATATCTATTAAAAGTAATTATAATTATGGCTATGTTATCATATTATAAGTAAAAGTTAAAATCTATTTTTGAAATAGTGAATTTAACATCAAAACTAATAATTCAATGGACTACGTTGATACCTATTATTTTAGAGAAATTAGGAAGAAATTCCTTCGTTTGAGGGAAACGAATAAAAAATAAAAAAACAAAGAAGAAATATCTTACCCAAATCATATGCCTTTTTTCATATCTGTTTAATATTATTGTCTCTCCCACAATTTTTCGTCACTGTGAACTCATGAAAATGGTAAGAAAAAATACGAGTGTGAATTGATGAATGATTTGCTACAATTTTTTCACCAACTTTTTCTTATGAGGTACCTCGAATTTCGTTGAATTCCGAACTTAATCAGTTTTTGCAAATAACACTTGAGATTTTTTAAGAAGAAGAAGAGTAGAAAACTTAAAGAAATTGTTGTTTAAAAGTGTGAGGAAACCCCTCTTTTTATAGCTACCAAATAGTAGTATGAATAAGTGTTAATTGTGCCTTATCCGAAAAGTCACAACCTTTCGAAAAAGGCACTACTTATCGGAAAACTCACAACCCTTTAAAAAAGGCACAACTCATCAGAAAAGACACAACCCTTTGAAAATGTTACAACCCTTTGAAAAAATCACAACTCATTGAAAAAGTCACAACCCATCAAAAAAATTCACAACCCTTTGAAAAAGTCACAACTCATTGAAAAAGACATAATCCTTTAATTTGAAAAGGTAATATAATAAAATTAATTAAATTAATAAATAAAATAAATTGAGTATTTTTAATTGAGGGTATTATAGTAATTCAAAATTCAAGTTTGGGAGTTCATGATTTTAAGGTAGTATATATATATATATATATATATAATAGTTCTCTTTTTTAGAGTCAAATTATAAAAAATTTGACTAACATTTTACTATGTATATTTTCATCATATTGATATGCAAAATATTACAATTTATAGTACATTCGTATAGTTTTTAAATATCTATTTTTTTAAAATTATCAATTTAATATAATCTAATTTAACTTTGAAAATTAATCAAATTGCTAAAAGAGTTATCACGTGAATAATTGTGAGCATATTTTTAGCATTGTGATTTTAAGAGCGAATTATTTTACGAGACATTTTTTAATAGGCCACAGGCCTTCTCACGTCCAATATATCGATAAAATCAAATAAATATTCTTATGATTATAATTTCTACTATTCACATAATTAGATATGAACAGTGGCGAATTTAGGTGCAAAAATAAGGGCACCCGAACCCGTGGTCTCTTCGTAAAATTAGATATTTTATGTATATATTTTTTAATATTTGTATAATATTATATTCTTGCACCCGTTACTATAAAAAATCTAGTTGGTCCACATGGTTAAATGTTGAGCTTTTGACTTTGAGGACTGAGGATCAATTCCACTTAATACATTTTTCTTGGTGCACTCATATTCAGATCAATTTCTACTTAATACATTTTTCTTGGTGCACCCATATTCGAAAAATCCTAGATTCGCCTCTGGATATGAAGATTATATATATACATTATCTTTAAAAATATTATTGATGTGACTTTCACGGGTGTATTACTAATTTCATTTTCTTTTATTATATGTATCTCTACAAGGTAATTGCTACTTAATATAAACTAATAAATGATCACATCATAACTTTGATGATTTTTTAAGGATACATCGAATAAAATGTGTCAAGTTCGAAGGGAAAGTCTTTAGGTGTTGTGGCTTCTTTTTAAAGGGATCTTAGTTCGAATCGGAGGATTTCAGAAAAAGCTCGAAATATTCCTTAAATATACCTTCTTTTTAAAAAATACTAAGCTTTTGATACTAAAACTCAAAAGGCAATTAATAGAAAATACAATCCAATCTAACTCCCCCTTACATGCAAGAACTTACACCAAACGATATTAAAGGGGAAAAAGGGTCAAATATGCTTATAAACTATTTGAAAATGTTTAGATATACCCCTGTTTGAAGTTTGACTCACCCATGCCTTCGCCGTCCAACTTTTCACATAGATGTGCCATTGTAGACGTTAGTTGCTTTGCTGGAAATAACCAGCTCATATTACTTTCTTTAAATGACAAATGAAATTGTCACATCCCCTTTTAATTACCACATGACATTTATATTAAAAAATCAATTAATTAATACACCTCTTTTAGATAACCTATTTGATCCGTAAATCTGCCCTTTTAACTGACCCATATATCACATCCGACCTAAAAATCATTCCTTTTAACCCATTATCAAAGCCCTAACGTTTTTTAAGTTACAGATTACAAAATACACATGACAAAGGTTATAGATCCTGTTTCATCACTCAAAATGTGATGATTGCTGACAAACAACACCACGACATAGCTATCACAATTCAAATTTTACAAATCTTTTTCTTAGATTTTTGAATCCCATCATTATTATCCACCAAAGACTTATCGACAACAACCTCTTCATTATAGACCCATTTTCAATAATCACATTTATAACCCTGCACAATTATGAACTTGAAATCAACAATAGCAAAAGATTTAAAAATTAATGAAATTGTATGATAAATTTACATTAGGCTTAGAACATTTATAGACAATAGGATATGATATACATATCAATTAAAAGGGATGATTTACGGTTGGATAGGTTATTTAAAAGAGGTGTACTAATTTAAAAAATATATATAAATGCAATGTGGTAATTAAAAGTGGATGTGGCAATTCCATTTGTCATTTAAAGAAAGAGAAAATGAGTTGGTTGTTTCCAGCAAAGCAGCTAACGTCTACAAGGGCATATCTATGTGAGAAGTTGGATGGCGAGGGCACGGGTGAGCCAAACTTCAAAGATGAGGTATATCTAGACATTTTCGAATAGTTTAGGGGCATATGTGACCCCTTTCCCATCTTAAAATTACGTGATCTTCAACTTTTAATCCCCACTTGCTCCATGGACAAACCTTTCGAGCCAAAAGTCAAAACTTGTTGAACTTGAAGTTTTGCTCGCGGGACAAATGAGTTCAAGACGATTCTTGTTAAATCACCACGGACAGTTGACCAAGTCTAGATTAAGCTCAAAATGGTCAAAAAATCATCCAAGTTAATTCGAAAGAGAAGCTATGCAAGTACGATCTCAAAATCTAACTAGAAATGTTCCACAAATACATAATAAATCATGAATGTAAACCACTCATGTAGATGCAACAACCAATCCTTGTCGCCGCTTCAATGCAACCACAACAAGATACTATTACGAGAACTAGTCCGATACAAATTTTATGAGCCTGCAGCATATCAAATAGGTCAATTAGTTTTCCGGAGAATAGAGGCAGAGGGAGAGTACTAGCTACAGGTTCGGGCGAACCCAATAGCTATTGCTTAGATCCTGTACTTGTGTCAGGAATTTTATTTGATATATATGATTATTTAAGTGCGAGCCCATTAACTAAGACGAACTACCAGGTTTGGTTAGGGGTGTACATGATCGAGTTGGTTCGGGTTTAAATCATTGTAAATCTAAAGAACAAATATTCAATATTATTGTCATTCTTAGTGTTGAATTGATTTTCTTTTTGCATTAGTATTAATTTGATTTTGATTTAAGTTATATTATAATTATCAACATCTATAAACTATAATCTTTATTGGACCAGTCTGAATTCTAAGTTTTAAACTTGAAATAATATATTAAAAGATAAAAACTATAAAATAGTATAAGAAATATTTTAAAATTATATCAAAGTAAATATTTTTATGTATAAAATAAAATTTTAAACTTACATATATAATGTCGGGTTGGTTTGATCTCGGGTTGGTTTTTTTAGTTAAAACCAAACCAACCCAACCCAAATACAGTCGGGTTTTTTTTTCAATACCAAACCAAGTCAAACCAAACCACTAATCGAGTTTTTTTTCGGTTTGACTCGGTTTGCGGTTTGGTTCGGTTTTGTATACCCCTAGGTTTGGTGACAAATTCAAAAGGCATAATACATAAATATGCCCTTTAACTTGGTCTCATTTCACATTTATACCCTCCAACTTTGAGTGAGTACAAATAGATACTTAGTAGGCGTTTGGCCATGCGATACCATATCATGATATGGTGTCGTGAGATGGAATCAGCGTTTGGACATGCGATTTTACGCTGATTCCATCTCATGATTCCATATCATGAGAGGTGATACCATATTCTCCAAAAACTATCATGATTTGAGATATTTTAATACAATAATTGATCCATGAGTTTATATTTTGTTAAAACAACCCCACATTTATATCTACTAACCATTTGTTTCATATGTAAATAAAATTTATAATCACATCATTACTTTTTAAAATTTATTATTCTCACCAATATAAAATTTATTATCACTTTAAATTTGGTGAATATAAATGATAAAGTAGAAATTCATTTGGTGAATATAAATGAGAACGAAGGGAGTAATACTTTTTTGATTTTTCATAATAAAAAAAAACGTCTTAATCTTATGACTAAGCATAATATTGATAAAAGACAATTTTCATTGGCGGTGCCGCACTTTGTTATTTGTAAAATGTTCGTTCACATGACTGAAGGATATCAAGTCCAATTGATTGAGGACTTGGGAAAATTTGATCAATTAGTTATTAATATTTAGTCAAGTGGACTAGTTATAATTTTTTTGATTAAATTTTATTAGAAGTGTTTTTGACTCAAACTTGTGGTAACTTTTTAAAATTTCGTTATTCAATAATATTTAACTATTGATTTTTCTTGTAAATAGTTAGAAGTTAGTGATGTTTGTTAATTTTTATCTCACTTCTAAGTTAATATTTACTCACTAATGTATGTTTTTTTTCTACTTTATAGGTTATTTGTAAGAGTAGTTGAGAGATATGAGCATATCAAGTACAATTTATGTTCAATTTTTTTTATTAAATTAAAGTTAGATGAAACAATTATTTAACTGAAGAACAAATAACTTTGTAATAATTTATTATGCGATTTTATAATTTTTATTTATTTGATAAGATTGAATAAACAATTGGGGTTATTTTAAAAGTTTTACAACTTATGAGATTTTTATGTTTATGAGAAAATATACAACACAAAAATTCCATATCGCATGTCCAAACAAACCTTCAATTTCATCTCATGATTCTATATCATGATACCATATCATGATTCCATATCATGATACCATATCGCATGGCCAAACGGGCCCTTAAACTTATATAAAGTTGAACAAGTAGACACATGAATCCTATGTGACATAATACACATAGGATATCATGTAGGACGCAAATTACCATGTAGGATGCCACGTAAGACACATGTGTCTTTTGTTCAATCTTATACAAGTTTGAGTGTCTACTTGTGCATACTCAAAGTTGGAGGACATAAATTTAAAATGAATTAAAATTAAAGGACATATTTATATATTGTCACACCCCTATTTTTCCCCAAACGAAGTGTTTGAACATAGAGTTTCTCCAATTAAAGTGACATTTTGAAAATGGATTATTTTATTTCAGAGTCGCCACTTGGAATTGAGTTTTGGTGTTCCAAGTCACCTAATTTTACCCCTAATCAAAAGGAAGTTGACTCTAATTTTTAATGGTCTGCGAACTAGAAATCTGGATAAGAAATTCTATTGACCAAGGGGAAGGTGTAAGGCACCCCTCGAGTCCTGTGTTTCTAGCACAGTTGTTTCATTGACTTATATCTTGGCTTGACTTAGTTTTTGGATATAGTATACTTATTAGCTATATATTTATTTATGTCCCACCTTCTTTGATTTATTGTAACTGTCTTGTTTACAATTTTCAGAGTCCGGAGAATTTTAGTATTGTCGTTTTAGTGGGAGTCGATATTTGAATTATAATAGGAGGTAAACTTCTATGGGATTTAGGATTAATTTTAGAAAAAAAGAAAATGTTAAAGAGGTTAAGACCAATTTCTTGGAAATTTCTTTTATTCTTTATTCTATTTTTGCACGTTACTTTTTTTTTTTTTTTTTTTTTTTTTTTTTTTTAGAAAAAAACATTCTGTTTCTTTTCTTCTTACCGTTATTTTTTTTTGTCTAACAAAAAGTGTCATCTTCTTTTTCATTTAAATATTTTTTGTTAAGTTTTGTTTTCCCCTTTTTATTTTACCTTTTCTTTATTTTTTATTATTATCACTTTTCATCTTTTGTTTCTTCTGTTTTTGTTTTAGATGTTTATTTATTTTATTCTTACTTTCTTTTTAATGATCTATTCCTCTTCTTTTTTATTATCTTCATCTTTCTATTCTGCACTATTTTTGTTTTATTATTATACTTTTCTCTGCTCACGTTTTCTTTTTAATTCTATATATTATTTTTTAATTAATTTTTTCCTTTAAACTAATTGAGAGAAAATAATATACGTAGTGATATAATAATTTTTCTTCACCAAATGATGATAGTGTGAAATTACTAATAAAAGAACTATCTCACGTTGATGAATTAATGACTCACTCAAATGAACTAATTTCATCTCCTCCATTTTTAATATTTCGAATACGATAAAAATTATTTTAATAATTAATTGTCTCCATAAGTATGGCAATATTATTTATTTATTAAACTCCAGAAACTCTAAATGATAACTAATACAGAATCTCTAACCAATTTACATGTAAATAAATTAAAGTCATAAACCAAGTTGTCAATTTGTACCATCAAATAAATGTACATAAACATGTTGAAACAAAACTAGGAGTAAACAACAACCATCTTTGGATCAAATTAGTTGATTAAATTAACGTCAGGTGTAAAAAATAATTCGATGAGCAAATTTAAACAGTAGCAATTCATGCAATCAACAATATGATATGCGTCATAATATAGTGGCATATAACAATACATGTAATTTTAAGGACTACATAACATCATAATCGAATTCAGAACAATTATTTCATTGAACTATATAAAGAATTAGAATTACATTTTCGTAAAACTTAACTCCAACAAAAGAAACCGCTACAATCTACTGATTTCCAAAGTTAATTATAATTAACTTTAAGGAGCCACGAACTTGAATCCACGAACAAAAATCTATCTGACTTAAAATGTATTGCTTTTTTTTTTTTTGTGTGCACTCTATTCCATATAACTGATGATGGTGATCTATATCCCCTTTTTTGTACGTTTGTGTTCTATATATATAGGATAGGTTTTTTTTTGCTTTTTTGCAGATTTTTCTTGGTACGTGTGTGTGTGGGTCTCCTTTTTGTTATTGACTTTTTCTTCCTTTAGTCATGTGAAGTGGGAGTGTAGAGAATTGTGGGAAAGTGGGAGTGTGGGGGTGTATGGTATTGTTGTTGTTTATTTATTTATTTATTTTAAAAAGCAGCAAACTGTTTTTGCTCTTCTTTTCCTTACGTGTAGTATGTTTTTGGGTAGGTATAGGAGTGGGGTAGGTTTGTTAGATTAATTAGGTTATTTTTTATTTACTTTTTAGTTTTAGTTTTATTTTAATCTTAAAAGAATAGCATATCAACTAATTATTTAAAATTAATAAAAATCTAAGAAAAAGTCAACTAGCTATAAGATAAGATCAATTAAATAATACTAGCTTATTTATAAAAACTTAATTTCAAATATAGTTTTTTTTTGTAATCTTTCATTTCTTTTTAAACAATTGACAATAAAACTTACTTTAAAAAGTGATTCTATTTTGTTGTTTGCAAATCTTTTAAAAATAAGCTTAATAAAATAAGATAACAGTCAAAATATTTAATTTATATTTATAAAAATATTTTAGCTCTAAAAATGGTATAAAATTTTAAGCTCGGTCAAAAATACGTGTCTACATATATTATGTCAATTCAACTTCAAATCCTGTCTCCACGAAAACATGTTCAAATCCAACCAACTGAACATTGCCGAATGATATTCAAACTTGGAGAAGAAGCAAAACATCAAATATGAGTCATCCCTCCTCCAAGCAGTTAAAGGAAGAATAATCTTATCATTCTATAATCTTAATAAATCATGGAGTCAAGTTCTGAGGATTCAAACCGACTCAAAACTGCAGATATGTTACGAAGAAAAACAGTAGCGTTTGTTAACAGTTTAATGTGGCACAAACAAAAAGGTAAAGACCATATATATATAATTCGTCAGAAACTTATTTTTTTGAGTTGTTATTAATTTCTTCATTGATTTTATTCTTATTTTAAATTAAACTACTATCCCTAGTTATTTTCATTCCCTTGCAAGCATAAGTGGAAAAATATTTAATGTAAGTTGTGTTCTACTTTTTAGAATTTTGTATACTAATTACATGATAAGTTAGAAGCTTCTTGCTAGATACATGAGAACAAACGAGAGAATTAACAAGGAAAAGAAAAATAAGTGGTTGAATCTTTTCCTAGTGTTTAAACAAGTTTCTGTAATTAGTGGTTGAATCTTTTCTAATATATGAATAAACAAAAAATGTGTTGTTTAATGTGTTAAGTTCAGGCAACTTTTTGGCTTTTAATGTGTTGTTTGAGGAAGAAATTGTAATGAGAAGTTGGAAATGTGGCAACCATTGGAACTTTAATGTGCAGTAAAAAGTATAGGCAACCTGTGAGTGAGTCGTAGATTTTCTGACTTGTAATCCACTATTTTAAAAAGTAATTATTATATTTTAAAGACGTTTTAGTAAAGATTTTTGGGTAGAACTAAGTTTGAGATACTCATCAAAAGTCACATATTTTGGCAGATTGCTCATACAAAAACTTACCATCAAAATAAAAGGACTCATTCCATTATGCATAATTGAAAGGCTTTTGAAAAATTCTGTATTTCAAAATTTCAATAGCTCTTTATGTATTTTGGAAGAAAAAAGTTTCCCGTTTGACTCCAGAGTCGTTTATTATGCAAGTCAATAGATAGTGATCCTTATTCTCAAATATATTCTCTCTTCAAGACCATTCCAAACCCCATGAATACGTGTTGAATCCTTCAAAAATATATCTTTTTTCACAACAATTATTTTAGATAATTTGATAATATTTAGTACAACATATAAGGGAACATGATAGAAAATATGAAAGACAACACTTCTAGAGATTTCAAATAGAAAATATAAAGGACAACATTTCTACGATTTTCAGTTGCTTGTTGTTCATAATTAACTAAGCTAAATCTTCAATGAAATGACTTCAAATTTCATCAGCAAATCACTTTAAATATCTCATAAAATCAAATTTGAAATTAAAACTTTCTCTTTCAAATTTGAAATCCTTTAACTTGATTGTTATCTCCAAGAACATGACATTACATCATGATATTGTAGAATTAACTAACACTCAAGCTCTTCAGCCTGTGAATGTAAGCAAAGTAATCTTACATTCTAGCCTCTTCGCCTTGTAACAAAAGGCATTCTAGCTTCTTCGCCATTTAAAAAAAAGACATAACATGATTCTTTCCATCCAAATTAATTTGGTGGAATCTTATTTCAAGAAGATACTTTCCATTCTTATTATTTCAACTAAAATTTGGAGCATTTAACATATATATATATTTTTTTATGTAGATTTCATGTTGAAAAATGACATGTTAGCAAAATCAATGTGAATATATGATAACTCTACAAGAGTTGGTACATATAGAAAAAATAATAGGCTTACCACTTTGTTAGTTTATGACTTTTGTAAATTTTTGAGAAATATAAAAATTACTCAAATAAGTTAGGAAGTGTTTGATGAACAAGGTTAAAACTAACTTAAATTTTTATTGAAATAATTAAAACACTAGAAGTATGTTTTCCCTTACTTTTTATTTTTTACTTAAAAACTATTTTTTAAGTCAATTCAAACGGCCTCTTTTTTTAAAAAAAAAAAAACTCTCGTAATACTTTTTGTTTTGAAACAAATCAACACTAAAAAATTTAACACGCAAAATCTTTATCTATTTTTAAAAATCTTAATTCAACACTGCAAAAAAAAAAATTCCAGTAAAGCAAAAGCAATGGTCAGGTCACTTCATTCTTGTAAGGAGAGACACATGGTATGTTGTTCCTCGAAATGGACATAGGCCATTGTGCCATATTTTTGGATTGACACTTATTATAAATTCATGTTTCATGTTTATTTTGAAAACATATTTTTTCAACAATGCAAAAAAAATAAAATGAAATTACAAAGTTGGTTTGATAGTACTAAAAATAATAATAATAGAATCTCAAAAGATCATAAAAAAGTATTTGGGTGTTACACCAATTTGTCGGGAAGAAAATGGTATGGAAAAATTCGTCCATTAGAAAATAAACCAATCAATATTTATTATGATTTACAAGTTGCAGGACACATCTTGGAGGGTGAACCACATTCTTCTAAAATGGATGATTTTATTAGTTGGGGCGAAACGCTCGAGTGGCTCGGTTTATATTCGAAGAGGTGTGATTACGAAGTTTTATGTCGTTGACATGGTTTGCTAATTCCACAAGCATTGTCGGCTACTTATCAAACATGCAACTTTAGAGATGAAGCAGTCGTTATTGAATATTTGTCCAAGGAAATCAATGAAATGAAAAAAGCTTTAGAGATATTTCATTCATTAGACGATCTTAACAATAAGGGAGCAAATGAAGAAGAACATTGGAATCTACTAGAAGACGAAAAGTTTCATAGAAATTCTACATATCCCGTTTATCCAATTGTTAACGAATGGACTGGTTTACAAATTTTTTTACCAGAAACACTGAATTTTGGTGTGCCGTATTGTTTTTTAAATCAATTATCCTTAATTGAGCAAACAAAAAGTATGAGTCCAAATTGATATATAAATTATGAAGTTGATGTTGTACCAAATATTGACGACGAATAGAAATATTTAACATTATATAAATTATGATTATCATATCACTTAATTATTATATTCGATTATTTGTATCTTTTATTGTAAAGTGTATTATGTCTTTATTATTATTTCGATATTGATGAATTGTTTTTATAATATTAAAAATTTAACTATATGCTTAAAATAAATGGAACTCAATTTTCTTAGTCATAAACATGAATATTAAAAGTTAAATACATATATTACAAAGGATTTCTACGAGGACAACGAGCCTTGGTGTGTCCTGTTTCCCTGCATATACTACACTTTCTTGACATGCAAGCTGGAGCGATATCCATTTTCATTCTTGAGTCGCCTTGTGCATTGATTAGTAGATGTTCACAAATATTCAGTATTTGCAATCAAACTAAATGCGACAGGAGGCCAATAAATTTCATCCCCCACTGGCGTAAAAGTAACATTATAGGTTCATTTGTAATATTTCGTGGTATAGTATTTGCTCACATAAGTCTTTGGCTCGATACCACAAAGACCACAAAATTTGATTACATGAGAGAAAGATATATGATAATTTACCCATTTGCCACAAGAACATTTTTTGGCATCTGCAAAAACTTTGTGAACATTTCCTCCTTCGCCATTGTGTGCAAATGTGAGGATCTCAAATACAACTGAAGTACTACTATAGTTCATCATTCCAATACGTGCTTGAGCTTTTCTCCAATTTTTATTAAATCGTTTTTCCACACTAAGAGGCCAAGACTTATTTTGTTCAAGTAAAGCATTAGCCTTGCTTCATTCAACAAACGATCAATCAAAGCTTTCACTGTTGATGTGAGGCAAAAATATATTTTTTTAATCATTATTTGCCTCACATTTATTATTTATATTTGTCCTTTTTGAGTCTGAATTTTATAAATTGTGCTAAATAGTATATTTTATTTGTAAGATTGAATTGGTGGAAAGATGAAGAAGTTTGAAGCTAAAATAAATTTAAAATAGAAGTTTGAAGAAGAAAATCAAGCAGATAGCTTAATGAATTAAATTTTATAAAATAATATATATGTTGGTTGAAGTAGAATTGGAATTGGAACATTCCACGTGGCAATGTGTGAAGGCAGTAGCCAATTGATTAAAGGCGCAAAGTTGAGGCGGTTGGACAGTTTCACGCGTACAACTGAAAATCCAATTCGTTTGGTTTTGGATTCCTAATTTATTTTGGACTCAATTATTTTATTCAGGGTTTCCTACATCTATAAATAATCCATAAGAATAATTATCAATGTGAAAATAACTTTTGATTTAGGATTTCTTCTTTTCTTCTCTTTTATTTATTTTACATCTTTTATTTGAATGATTCGTTGTAATTGCTCTATGTCTGTGGAGTTAAACTTCTCTTTCTTGGATTATATTTACTTACAATATGGTTGTTTAGTGATTTTGATTCGACATGATTTGTTTATCATATTAGTTGTTCTTATATTCTTGTAATTACTATTTTGATGCTTGATCATTGAAATAAACTTATTGTCCGAATTGAATTCGGGAGAGGAATAAGAGGATAGAAGGTGGAATATAAGAAGCATGATTTTCTCTTAATAATTAGGGTTAATTCCTATCTAGGATAGGGATATACCTAGAAACCATGCTTGGTCACTATACATGAAGAAATCTTAATGCTCGGTACTTAATCCATCCTATCCCTATTCAACGATGTAGTTAGGGTGTTATTTATCGTAGGCGATTAGAGGTCGGGAGACCATGATCATACATTTAACCCTGTGAATCAATAACTAGATAATCAAATAAGTTGATGAAATTGATGTTAAACATGATTGTTAGTTAAATTATAATCCTAGATCGATTCATTCATTGATTGTGTAAACATCTATCTTTTCTTAGTTAATTGTTTTTTAGTTATTTTATCTTATATTAATCTTTTGAGATGCTCCCCTTAAATAAATAATTAAAATTAATATAATTTAGTAAGAATAATTAATTGACAAGTTCTCTGAGTTCGATAATCCGGTTCTTTTAAGAGCCACTATATTACTTGTGCAACCGCGTACACTTGCGTGTACAATTGGAAGCAACAAGTGTCATGCGAACCATAGCTGAGACTGGAATCCCCCTTGCTTTCTTCAACACACCATTATACGACTCAGATACATTGGTTGTCAAAGAACCCCATCTATGACCGTTATCAACGTACATAGTCCATTTCTCCAAAGGAAGATCATTTAACCACTTAAAAGCTTCAGCGTTCAATGTTTTAATTTGTTGCATTCTTTGAACAATTTTTTTTTCTTGATTCTCCGTCGCAGCATACCACATTAGATTTTCAAGTTCACTATTAAATTTTTTTAATTAAAATTTGCTTTCAAATGACAAACACAAAATCGGTGGTATGTCATTAGAGGTTGCAACCAATTGAAAGATTGAACACATTTTAAGATACCTTGATGTCAATCATAAATAAGGCCAATTCCTCTACGCGCCAACAACATGCTTCCATAATAATGCCAAGAACCATGACCAAGATTCAAAGCTCTCCCGAGCGACTAAGGCATATGCAAGTGGCAAAACATTTTTGTTCGCATCAATAGTGACAACAATTAATAATTTAATATCATACTTGTCATAAAGATGAGTTCCATCTATAGAAATAACAGGCCTACAACTTTTGAAGCCATCGATGCATACTTTAAAACTCCAAAATAAGTACTTGAAAATTTGCTCACCTTGCATCGTTGTTGAATGGTGCTCCCACTCAACAATAGTACTTGGGTTAAAAAAATGTAAAGCCGTCATATATCTAGGTAAAGCCTTAAAGGAATTTTCAAAGTCGCCATACACCATAACAAACGCCTTTCTTCGAGCTTTTTGTGCTTTTCTATAACTAGGATTGTAGTGGTGCAATCCTTTGATGATTTCTTGAATCATCTTTATATATTGGAATTTTCGATAATATAAGGAATCAACGATGTAGCAATCATGTTGCTATTCAAATTGTCATGATCTTCCTTATATGTATCTGGATTACAACTGTGATAAATCATTTTACCTGCCTTCCACATATCACCGCCTACCTTGCGAAAAACGAATCATCCACTCACATTCCGACATATTCTTTTTGCAGATGACCTTCCAATTGTTTCCTTTGGATTGATCACACAAGAACTTTGTCCCTTTCGCAATATTATACATTCTCACTGTCGATTTCATTTGTTTTTTATTTAAAAATACCATACCTATATGTAATGATACAAAAAAACATCGACTAATTAAATAAAAAATATTTATCATTAATTTACATAATTTTATGTTTCATGAATCAAACCTGACTTAGAGCCCGTTTGGATTACCTTAAAAAAAAGTAACTTTTAAGTCAAAAATAAAAAGTCAAACTGAAATGACTTTTGAGTCAAAAAATAAAAAGTATGGAGAGACCTACTTTTTGGTTTCTGACTTATTTTAAGTCATTTTTTTACCTTGCCAAACACTTCGTAACTTATTTTAAGTCATTTTTGACTTATTTGAAGTTATTTTTTATATTTGCCAAACACTCCTAGAAGTCAAAAACTGACTTGAAAGTAGGTTTGACCAACTTTTAAATCAATTCAACACCCTCTTAATGTTTTTAAGATTCTTTTCATTCCATAGTGGAGTGTTACCAGGAACGTTAAATCCGAATTCGTCTGCAAAATCTTCCATATGATCCAAATATGGAATGGCTTCAAAAGATGAACTAACAGTATAGACTACTATGAGAGCAATATCTACGCCAACATCTTCATCATCATTTCCACTTTCATTATCCTCCGTCGAATCATCGTGTAGTTCATCATCATTGATGTCAACTACTTCTGAGAGCCGAGTGAGAGGACCTCCGCATTCGTTAGGCCTTCAAAATTCAATGAATGAATATATGAACAAGAAAAAAGATTAAACAATTATATTTATATACATATGAATTACATGTTGATAGCCTCCAACGGTGTAGAAAGAAGTTGACTACACAAATTGCTAGGACCGGCAACATCTAAAATATTCACTTCAAAGGTCGAATTTTGTTGTGTTTCATTTACACCCTCAATTTCTACCATCACTTGTTGTTCGACTGAAAGATCAAATTCACTATCATCGGGTTCATGAATGAGAGGGCATCGCTGAACTGATGCATACATCTCAAGCAACTGCATATCGATGCAGTTAGAAAATAATTCAAAACTACGAAGAAATGAAGATAAAGAATCATCATTCGAAATACAAGTTAAGGAAAAAATGGCATGTCCATTAGACGCCAAAGAACTTGGATATCGACCAAAGATAGTTACTACGTCTTCCGGATCTTTTATCTTCATTTTTTTCCTAAAATCACTTTGCAAATGATCATATGTAAGAGATAATGAAAATAATTGAGTAACCATAGGTGGAATACTATATCTCACATATCCGGATTCATGCAAAATCTCTCCACCCCAATGTAAAATCACTCTAACCTTATTATCTGTCATCTTAAAAGTTCTAACCTTACTAAATCTCACGCTATGTGTTTTTATGATTATGATTCCACCGATGTTTTAAATAAATTAAAAACTAACAAGGCTACTTGCCCCTTGAGCCTTATAAGTTGTAAGTTTTCTTACACATTTTCACTTTCACGTGAAACTTTCAGTGTTGCAACAAATTAACACTGTAGTTTCGCGTGATTTATTTATAAAGTGTTGAATTAAATCTACACTGTAAAAGTTTCACGCTGTATATGTTTCAACGAAAATAAAAAATAAAATACTTCAATTAGTAGTAAAAAATTATTAGATCAAGTGGTAAAAAAATAGTTAATTTTTTTTGTTTGTTTGTTATTTTAATATAGTCTTTTTAACTATTTTTTTTTTCACTTTATCTAATAATTTTTTACTACTACTAATTGAAGTGTTTTATTTTTTATTTTCGTTGAAACATATATTGCGTGGAATTTTTACAGTGTTGATTTAATTCAACACTTTATAAATAAATCACGCAAAACTACAGTGTTGATTTGATTCAACATTGAAAGTTTCACATGAAAGTGAAAATGAAAATGTGTAAGAAGACTTACAACTTACAAGGCTTAAGGGGCAAGTAGCCTTGTTAGTTTTTAATTATTTTTGTCAAAACTTTTAGTTTTTGATTTTATATGTATAGTTTTTAATTAATTTTTTTAAAATTTTGTTTGTTTATTATTTTAATATAGTTTTTTTTAATCATTTTATTTAATAATATTTGATTACTAATTCAAGTATTTTATTTTCGTTGAAACATATACTGTGTGAAACTTGTACAATGTTGATTTAATTCAACACTGTAAAAATAAATCACGCGAAACTATAGTGTTGATTTGATTCAGCACTGAAAGTTTCACGTGAAAGTGAAAATGTGTAAGAAGACTTACAACTTACAAGGCTCAAGGGCAAGTTAACTTGTTAGTTTTTAAATTTTTTTTCAAAACTTTTAGTTTTTTATTTTATATGTAAAGTTTTTAATTATTTTTTTTAAAATTTTGTTTGTTTGTTATTTTAGTATAGTATTTTTTAACTATTTTTTTTTATCACTTTATCTAATAATTTTTTACTACTAATTGAAGTAGTTTATTTTTTTATTTTCGTTGAAACATATATCACGTGAAACTTTTACAGTGTTGATTTAATTCAACACTATATAAATAAACACACGAAACTACAGTGTTGATTTGATTCAACACTGAAAGTTTCACGTGAAAATGTCTAAGAAGACTTACAACTTACAATGCTCAAAGGGCAAGTAAGCCTTGTTAGTTTTTATTTTATTTTTTAAAAAATTTTTTCAAAACTTTTAGTTTTTGATTTTATATGTATAGTTTTCAATTAAATTTTGTTTATTTGTTATTTTAATATAGTATTTTTTTATCACTTTATCTAATAATTTTTGACTACTAATTGAAGTATTTTATTTTCGTTGAAACATATACCGCGTGAAATTTATACAGTATTGATTTAATTCAACACTGTAAAAATAAATTACGCGAAACTATAGTGTTGATTTGATTCAACATTGAAAATTTCACGTGAAAGTGAAAGTGTATAAGAAGACTTGCAACTTACAAGGGGCAAGTAGCCTTGTTAGTTTTTTTTTAAAAAAAAAAAAATTTTGAATTTATATTTATAGTTTTTAATTATTTTTTTAAAAAATTTGTTTGTTTGTTATTTTAGCATAGTATTATTTAACTATTTTTTTTATCACTTTATCCAATAATTTTTTACTACTAATTGAAGTATTTTATTTTCGTTGAAATATATATCACGTGAAACTTGTACAATGTTGATTTAATTCAATACTGTAGAAATAAATCACACAAAACTACGGTGTTAATTTAATTCAACACTAAAAGTTTCAAGTGAAAATGTGTAAGAAGACTTGCAACTTACAAGGCTCAAGTAGCCTTGTTAGTTTTTTTTTAAAAAATTTCAAAACTTTTAGTTGTTGATTTTATATGTATAGTTTTTGATTAATTTTTTTAAATAATAATAATAAAAAAAATCTAACAAGGCTACTTGCCCGTTGAGCCTTGTAAGTTGTAAATCTTCTTACACATTTTCACTTTCACTTTCAGTATTGAATTAAATCAACACTGTAATTTCGCGTAATTTATTTTACAGTGTTGAACTAAATCAATACTGTACAAGTTTCACGCGGTATATGTTTCAACGAAAATAAAAAATAAAATACTTCAATTAGTAGTAAAAAATTATTAGATAAAGTGATAACAAATAATTAAAAAATTATATATATAAAAATAAAAAACTTAAAATTTATATATTAACACGCAAAATTTATATATAATTCACGTAACACTTTTTGTGTGAAATGAAATCAACACTTAAAAAATTTAACACGCAAAATCTTTATCTATTTTTAAAAAATTTATAATGTTGAATCAAATCAACACTTTAAAATTTTATTTTCCAGTAAAACAAAAGCAGTGGTCATGTCACTTTCAGTCATTGTAAGATACTTCTAATTAGAGGTGTTCATGGGTCAGTTTGGATCGGTTATTGGTCAAAATCAAAACTAAACCAACTTAATCGGTTTTAAAATTATCAAAAACAAACCAAACCAAATATACTATACATTTATCGGTTTCGGTTTGGTTTGGGTCGGTTATTCGGTTATTAACCATACACAAAAATAAAAGAAATAATTCATTCAAAATGTGAAAAAAGTGACAACAATCCATTCAAAATGAAAAATAGTTAGAATGACTTAAATTACCGAACTTTTGATCACTGAATTTACTATCAATAAAGCTTTAAAATTTACTATATTGGCCTAGAAGGAAGAGACAATAACATTTTTAGTCCCACAAAGAATTGTCATAAACACTCATATACAGATAAATGTTTTCACATTGGACATTTTTGCCTTCAATAAGTAAATTATAAAGAAATTTTAATGAAAACATATACAAGATCTTTAAAATTGTTATAAAAACAATATATTAAGTATGTATATTAATAAAATATATGTATATGATTCATCAGTTTGGTTCGATTATTTCTTCGGGTTTTTCGAATAAAATCATAACCAAACCAAATACTATCGATTTTAAAAAATCTAAAACCAAACCAAATCAAACCCAAATAAAATCGATTTTATTTTATTGATTTGGTTTGATTTTTTGGTTTGAATCGGTTTTTATTCAAATCATGAACACCCCTACTTCTAATATATAAAGTTAATGCATGCATTAACTTTATAAAGTGTTACTCAAGCAATACACTACGGAGTACGGACTAACACTTTATATAAAGTGTCAAAGAAAATCTCAACTTGTCTTAAAAGGAGTTCAAAGTCAAATTATGACTCTCCTCTTTCTTAAAGCCTCCAACAAATCTTAATTTGATCAAATATGTGTATCCTAGAAACATGTGAATCACCCTAGATACATACTAGATACATGTATTTGTATGTATCTGGAGTGATTCACATGTATTTAGAATACTAGATACAAGAGAGCATTGCGAGCGATATGAGAGAGAGGTGAGGGAGGTTAGCGAAATTTACTATGTATCCCAGATACATGCGAATTCACTTGGATACATTGTATAACACATATAAAAATCCATTGTATTAGTATTGCAAAAGGTTTTAATACACACATTAGTAAGATTAAAGACACAATTGTCCCTCAAAATTTTTTCTACATCCTTTCTACCATATTTGTGAAGGGCGTTTTTGTAAATAAATATGTTATCATTTTTTATGCAATTTATATTATTTTAATACACCAAACACTGCATAAAAAATAATCTCAGCATAACTAATGTAAGTTATAACTAATACACACATTATTAATATATCATAATCAATACTATTCTCATACATTCTATTAAACGACCGCTATAAAAATACTCTGAATTTCCTATCTCCTAAGTGAAATTAATTTTATTTTCACAAATGAGTAACATAGTCCATTCATTCTTTAAAGATATTTTTAGCAACTAGCATAACATATCTAGCGTAATCTTATATGTAGGATAGAGGGTGCATACATCTTATCATTATGTCATGGAGATCTTATCATTATGTCGTGGAGATAGAAAGACTATTTCGGAAAACCTCGAAGTACAAAGAAGAAGAAAAGGGACTAAAATTTCAAGCACCCCTTATTGGGGGTCATTCTTGCACATCCTAGAGCCACAAGATTGGGCCTAAAAACTGGACCCAAGTCGAACTAACATTTTAGGCCCATCGGTGATCCACATATCTCACATCCCTAGGGTTTGCTATATAATTGATCTGAACCCTAATTTCATCATCTTTCATCACTGCCGCATTTGAAATATTCTCTCTGTGAAGTGAAGAGAACTCTCCGATCATCACCAATTAAGAATGAGAGCTAAGGTAACATCAATTCTGTAGCATGAAATTTCTCCATTTTCACTCATTCCGTAAGTTTTTATGCTCAATTTTGTAATTTTTTTTTGTTTTTTCTTCAGTGGAAGAAGAAGCGTATGAGGAGGTTGAAGAGGAAGCGCCGAAAGATGAGACAGAGATCGAAGTAGAACCACATTCCGCAGTTCTCAACGGTCTATCTATGCTTATCGTCTTCTTTAGGCTTATGCTGTTTAAGTTTTAGTTTGAAATTTCAGTAACATTTGAGTTGTGATTTTGTTCTAATTACACCGAATTCAAATTTTTGGTATCCGTTTTTGGCTATGGATTTATGCTTCTTATTATTCGTGTCTTTTCGCTCTATTTTATTTACGTCGTTCCTCGTTCTTTGTTTTGAATTGTCTGCATTTATATATTTGTGAAAATATGCTTTATTTGTGCTGAACAGCTTTTGGAAACAGCCTCCCTGCCTCCTCTGCGAGGTATGATTAATATTTGCACACTATCTTCGTTAGACTCCACCTATGAGATTACACTGGGTATGTTGTTTATATAATTGTGAAATTCGCTCACGAAGTGTTTATATCGTGTGACAATCTTTGCCGCTTTGGGCTAAGATTGTTTGTCTAATTAAATGCCAAATTGATGTTGGATCATTATGGAATGCACACATTGCTTAGTTTTTTTCATCCAAAAAAGTAGTACATCAGCATGCTTTATGCTGATACCATACGGTCCATTTTAGATAGCAATTTAAATTTGGTTCCATGCTGTAGTGAAAACTCATTTGAGTTTCGTATTGGAGATGATACAAAACTTGGAGATTGTTTGAAGTTTGAACTGAAATTTTAGTAAAGTTCAGTTTTTGATTAAAGGCATTTTCATGCCAAGCGAGTTTGAAACGTGTTTTTGTGGTTTCGGTAGCAATTGAATTCCTAAACCTGTTCTGATGTGGTTTAACTTGTATGTTCAAGTAGCAGATATGTTTAAATGAAGCAATATGGGCAGTGAGTATGAACTTGCTTGTGAGCAGATTGAGGTGTAGTAGTAGTAGTTGAATTATTAATTCAAGATATATTTTGAAGCTGGACCTTAGTTTTTCTTTATCAGGATGGGAAAATGAGATCTACTCTTCCAGTGTTAGCCTAGTAGGTGCACCTGGGATGCAATAAATTTAAGTGTTATGTATGTCTTGTATAAAATGACATGGCATTGTTGTTCTAGACCAACATGTAGATGCGTCATGCGTGCTATTTGACGGCCTAGAACTATATGGGTGAAAGTTTGATTGTTTCCCTTGTGGAAACGTGGATATTATACCCTTGCCCCTATGGTACGGTAATGTGAGGGCGTAGAAAGTTCACTTGTCCTTAAGTTTTACTGCAAGAGAGCTATTTTTTATGATGCCAGGTGATCATTTTATTTACAGAGTAGTTAAAGGTCGTGTTTTCCTGGTCTTCCATTTGAAGTGGTTGTTGCATTGCATTATGTGTGTATTCCCCAAGCAGACAAATCATGTTTGTCCTGTTTTTGTTAGTAAATTTGGCTCTTTTAATGTCCCAAAGTTGCCCGTAGCACTTTGGTGTGGTTGCAAAAGAGCACAACATATGTGTTGTGTGAGTGATGTGCGCATCATGGGTTTAGAATTGTAGACAAAAGCTTGGTATTTAAGTGAAGGGACTCATTATCGATAGAGTTTTGAATCTTACTCCATTGTTAGTCCTACATGTTAGATAAGATGCGTTTCTCCACCTTATATTCCTTGTTTGCAAGTGTAAGCGTTTCATGACATTTCCTGAGTAGCAAACACCAATTCGACCAACATCTAGTTGTGTTGGAGTGATAAGTACCTTAACCACTCAAACATGGAATGAATAAAGATTTAAGTAGGCCTCAAATGTATATATCCGACACCAAGTGGAAAAATCAGATATTACGTTTAATAAATTATTCTAGTATAGTCTTAAGCGAGTTTGAATAAAGCTATAGTTGCCGTCGCCTTCACGAGACCTTGCTTTGAACCAAGGGATTCTCCTTAGGTCTTACTATAAGTTCCGTTATTATACGCAAGCCTTTAAGAAATATGTCTTTTTTTTTTTTTTTGCAATATTTCAATTCTGTCTGTAAAACAAATGAATTTTTAAATAGAATAATATACCTTTTGTGCACTTTATGTAAGGATCTAATATGGGTAAAATTTTGACACAGTATTATTTCATATTTACAAGAAATGTATCCTCTCTTTTTTTCGAATGATTAATAAGAAAAATGAGTCATAAAGTTTACAATTCTACTCTTATTTCTCCAGTAATAATATAAAATTAATACTAAGAAGATAAAATCAAGGTTAGATATTTTAATCTTTTAGTTGTTTCAGCTTGAGAAAAATGATACTCTTATACTAGGGTTTAGGGCTCACTTAACATTTGATAAGAAGAAAATGACCGTACAAATAGTTGCGGATACAAAAAATGTTCTAAGAATTCATAAATTTCGATCCATCTGAACCTTTAACTCCAAAATTTAATTTTATGAGGGAAAGATTGTTCAGGTCTATTTAAGTAAATTGTCCGTTTATTTTTTAATTAATTTGAGAGTTTAATCTACTATAATACCGTTTTTATGGGCTGACTCTATTGGAGCGTGTACTATAAGTCCAAACAGGGATAACTTGACCATGATATCATGTAAAGATATTACATTTAAGCCTAACTCAATTTTAAAAGTTAGTTCATGAGAAAAAGATTGTCCAAGTTTATATAAGCATACTGTAAACCAATTTCCTAGCCATGTGAGACTTTAATCCACTCTAACATCTTATGAATTACAAAACTAAATCTCTAGGTCATCTCCTAATGTCTTAACTTGCGTTGATCATATATTTTGAATCAGATTGTGAAAGTTATCTATATATATATTTGATCCTCAAATATTTTCAAGTTTCCACAACCTAATGTAGATCAACTTTTGAAAATTGCACAATTCCACTTATAGAAGTAAAAATAAATAATAATCAAATAAAATATATGTACAAACACAATTTCAAAAATCAAATTTTCAACTATCAAATTACGATGATTTAACTATGTATGCATGTGATTATACTTACCATTGAATGACCTCAGAAACTCTTGATTTTTTTTCTTTTCCTTTGATTGCCCTGGTGAAGGTATTAGTTAGTCATTTAAAATTCATGACAACATAGACCTTAAACTCGTATTCCAAAGTTGAGAAATGTCATCTTGATTAATCATTAATTCAACAAGTATTTAATTATACCAAATATCGGTTCACCTATTTCTGTAGTGTCATGGGTATTGATATCAAAATACAATAAATAACTTGTTAATTATCATGATATCGAAGAAAAAACTTACGTCACATTCTTCAAGATAATATTTCAATATGCATTATCTATATGTGTGTGATTTTAATGTGATCAACTACGTTTTTTTTAATAAAGACTACCTTATACATATTGGTGGGACTCAAGTGCATCAAATTCAATTACGAAGAATGGGACTAAAATTTCAAAGACCCGATTCATCCATTAAGAACCGAGAAGTTGGGCCTATTAACTGGATCCAATTTGAATTACATTTTAGGCCCATCAGTGATCGACATATCTCGCGTTTTAGGGTTTGCTATATAATTGATCTAAACCCTAACTCCATCTTCTTTCATCACTGCCGCATTTGATATATTCTCCCCGAGAAGTGAAGAAAGCTCTCCGATCATCACCAATTCAGAATGAGAGCTAAGGTAAAAATGAATTCTGTAGCATGAAATTTCTCCATTTTCACTAATTCCGTAAGTTTTTTATGCTTAATTTTGTCATTTTTTTTTTGGTTTTATTCAGTGGAAGAAGAAGCGTATGAGGAGGTTGAAGAGGAAGCGTCGAAAGATGAGACAGAGATCGAAGTAGAACTACATTCTGCAGTTCTCAACGGTCTATCTATGCTTATCGTCTTCTCTAGGCTTATGCTGTTTAAGTTTTAGTTTGAAATTTCAGTCACATTTGAGTTGTGATTTTGTTCTGATTACACCGAATTCAAAATTTAGTATCCGATTTTGGCTATGGATTTATGCTTCGTATCTTTTTGCTCTATTTTATTTATACATCGTTCCTCTTTATATAGTACTTCGTTTTCAATTGTCTGCATTTATAAATTTGTGAAAATATGCTTTAATTGTGCTGAACGTTACGCACTCTTATCTTCATTAGACTCCACTTGTGAGATTACACTCGGTATGTTGTTTATCTAATTGTGAAATTCGCTCATGAGTTATTTAAATTATAGCGTTATTTAGGTTATTCATTTTAGTGTTCATATCATGTGACAATCATTTGCCGCTTTGGATAAAAGCTAAATTGATATTGTATTATCATGGAATGCACACATTGCTTAGGGTGTTTGATCCCAAGTGAAAACTTGTTTGAAGTTCCTATTGGAGATGATACAAAACTTAGATGATAGTATTTGAATTTTGAATTGAAGTTTTAGTGAAGAGTTTTTCACGTAATCATTTTCATGCTGTGTGAGTTTGAATCATGAATTTGTTGTTTGGTGCTTAGCAGCTGAATCCCTAGACCTGTTCTGATGTGGTTGTAAGTTCAAGCAGCAGACATACTTAAATGGAGCAATATGGGCAGTGAGTATTTATGTAGTTGACTTCAAATATGCTTGTGAGCTGATTGGGGTGTAGTGGTAGTTGAAGTATAAATTCAAGAAATGTTTTAAAACTAGACTTTAGTTTTTTACCAGGTTGGAAATGAGATTTACTCTTCCAGTGTTAGCCTAGTAGGCACTCTTGTGATGCACTTATTGGCAATCAATGGACATTTAGTTGAGTGTCGTGAATGTAATGTCTTGTATAGATGGCATGACATTGTGATGATACCCTTTGCTTTTGTTTGGTAATTGGTGGGTTTTGAAAGTTCACTTTGCCCTTCAATTTTACTGCACACCTATGATGCACTTTTTGGCTATGAATGTACGTATAGTTGAGTGTTGTGAATGTGATGATGTGTTGTGTTGTTCTAGACAAACATGTAGCTGCATGCTATGTGATGGCCTAGATCATCTAGAAGGGTGAGAGTTTGATTGTTTCCCTGGTATACCTTTGGTATGGTAATGGGTTGTACTTCAGCTGTGCTGCACGAGAGCTATTTTTGATGTTGTTAACATAGTTGAGCAAAAGGTTGTATTCTCTGGGTCTTGCATTTGAAGTTGTTGCATTGCATTATGTTTGTGTATTCCCAAACAGACAAATCATATACCTGTTTGCTACTAAGCTAGTTCTTTATTTCTATTTTTATTGGCATAATTAAGGTCTCATTTTAGGAGTTAGCACTTTGGTTTAGTTGTAAATGAGTGCAACATGTGATGTTGACAAAAGGTTGTTATCTAAGGGGTCACACTCATTATTGATCGAGTTTTGAACCTTACATCATTGGCTTCTAGTTAGGTATTATTTCTCATATTTTATCCTCTATCTTGCGAACTTATGTGGACATGTGAGTTAGTTCTTAGACATGTTAATTATGATATGTTTCTCTGCCTTATATTCCTTGTTTGCAAATGCAAACGTTTCATGACATTACCAGAGTTGCACAAACAATAGTATATAACCTACGTGTTCGGAATTCTTGAGTAAATCTATGTGATTTCATATAACAGAAGGGTCCATATGTAATGTCTTTAGTTCTTTGATTCACTCTTAGGAAAGCTTGCACAATTCAGATCCCTAATTAGACATTTCTTTGAACTCCCTTGATCTTACTATTAGTTATTGACTTGACACAAGATTTACAAAATATGAGAAGATTTTGCAATATTTCAAAACTGTCACTAAAACAAATGAATGTTTAAATAGAATAATACAACTTGTGTGAACTTTATGTCAATTAAGTGGGGACCTAATATTGGTGACAGTATCATTAAATATTTACAGGAACTGTATCATTATATTTTGTGAGGGGAAAATAGTGATTTTGGTCTTTTGAGTTATTGCTTAATTTCATTTTTAGTCCTTGTGTTATTTGATTTAGTAGAGTACTTATTTGGAAAAAAAGGTCAGAAAATGAGAACCCAAGTTAAACAAATTAATGCCTCTTCCAAACAATCTTCTTAATAATTATGGAGTAATATTTTATTGGTATTTTCTCATTAAAAATGGAGTTATTTTATTTAGATTTCTTAATATTCTCCATAATAAGTTTAGACGAAGAAGAAGAAGATTTCTTGTAATTATATTATATAAGGATTTCTAGTTTATCTCTCATTTTTTAAGTGTAATATAAATGAGATTCTGTTAAGTTTATTTTTTATTTTTTTATTTTTATCATAGCTTTCGTAACCTTCCTGAATACAATTTGTTTAATGGAAGGTTAAATATACAAAGTCAAACAACATAAAAACTAAAAATGGAATTAAGCAACAAAATTTACAATTTTTCTCTTATTTCTCGAGTAAAAATATAACAAATATTAAGAAGATAAAATCTAGATTATATATTTTGATCTTTTAGTTGTTTCAACTTGAGAAAAATGGTACTCTTATACTCGTTTAACATTTGATAAGAAGAAAATGGTCGTACAAATAGTTGAGGATAGAAAAGATGTTCTAAAAATTCATAAATTTCGATCCGTTTGAACCTATACTCCAAAATTAGTTTATGTGTATAAGATTGTTCAAGTCTATATAAGTAAATTGTTTGTTCATTTTTCAATTAATGTGGGATTTTAATCTACTTTAATACCGTTTTCATGGGTGGACCAATTGGAGTGTGTACTGTAAGCCCAAATGGTAATGAACCTGACTACAAAGATGTAATACCTGAGTTTAACTCAATCTCAAAAATTAGTTCATGATGGGTAGATTGTTCAAGTATATTGTTCAAGTCTACATAAGTAAATTGCCCATTCATTTTTCAATTAATGTGGGATTTTAATCTACTTTAATACCGTTTTCATGGGTTGGACAATTGGAGTGTGTACTATAAGCCCAAATGGTAATGAATCTGACTACAAAGATAAAATACCTAAGTTTAACTCAATTTCAAAAATTAGTTCATGATGGATAAATTAGTCAAGTTTATATAAGCAGACTGTCAATCAATTCCCTAGTCAATGTGCCACTTTAACTCACTTTAACATCTTATGAAATTGCCACATGTCTAAAATAATATTTGTATTACCAAACTAAATATCTAAGTTATCTCCTAATGACTTGACTTACTTTTGACCATATATTTTGGATCAAATTTGAAAATTATCTGTAACGACCTGTTCCCGTTGTTATAGAAAAGCCAATGGGGAAAAAATTGGAGCCAGAAAACTTTTGAGTAGTAACTTTGGATTTCCCAACCTAGTCCAGATTTGGACGAAATTAGAGTCGTTAAGGTGTAGGGAAATCTGGTAACAATCGGGTGACTTATTTATGATTTTGATTACATAAGTGGTTAGATAAGTCGTTAAGAAATCTGTACGACTTTACAAAATTGAATTCGGGTGAGTAGAACTCCTGGAATCGATCTTAGCGTGAATGGTATTTTCTGAGCGTTGTTGGTTAAAGGTGTGTTGTGAAATGAGGGTCTTGAAATTATTAAAATAGCTCACTGGTTCCGTGCAAGTCGCTGGGGCGGGAGTTTTGCCGCCAGGGCGAGGAAGCTATAGCGGGGTGAGGACCGCTGCGGTGGGTCCGACGTGACTTAAGATCGTAAATCAACCCCAAACTGTCTTTATTCTGCACTTTTTTATTTTTAGAGCTAAGGAACGAACCCCAGGCGATTCTTGACAGTTTTCCACCATTCTTGAGGCTAAAGGTAAGATTTTAACTCCCCGAATTCATTTTTCGATCCGTAAAACGTAATCTAATGGGTCATTATCGATGGGAGAGAGTTTTGATCTAGAATATATGATAGAAACAACCCTATTTTGGGTACTTGGGATCATGAGTATGATCTAGGGTTCATAGAATTGTTAGTAATTCGGGTAATTAGTGATTGTTTATTGATTCATGTGTTATTATGATTGTTTGTAGACCAAGAACAAGCGGAACGAATCCGAGAAGGGAAGAATCAAGTTTCTTAGGGTTTCAAGCTTGTTTCGAGGTAAGTGACAGTTGTGATTTCATGTTGATGTGATATATGTTTGTAATCGCTCATTATAATGCATGTATGTATGCGAGTGTTGCATTATTGATCACCCTAATCGTAAATGAGGATAATTGAATAGTTATATGCCATGAATCACCTCTTGTTGTATGATTGTGATAATATACACTGTGATTGTGATGGTGGTTTGTTGAATGGATCAGGTGTTGCGTTTCGACACACTAACTTGGATCGGTTGCCACGTTCTGGCATAAACATGGGATCGATTGCCACATTTCGGTATAAACATGGAATCGGTTGCCACATTTTGGCATAAACATTGGATTGGGTACCACGTTCCAATATGCTAACAGTTTGGGTGTGGTTCAATGAGAAGACTATTGAATTGAGTTTTGTGAGAGGACCATTGAATTGTGTTATGTATCTACTTGTGATGATTACGTTCATATCTAATGATAATTGATATTGGAAGACTGTATGTTGCTCTAAATTGATAACCAATGTGTATTATTGAGAATGTGGGATGCTACATTGATCCTGAAAAGATGACTAATATTGTATATGTTCGGTATATGCATGTTTTATAATGTTGTGGTTATTTGCATGTGTTTCACTTATTGGGATAGCCACGTGATCCTACCAGTACACTGTGGTTGTGTACTGATACTGCACTTGCTTGTTCTTTGTTGGGTACATGACATCTTTAGGCGGCTAGTGATAGACCTCAGCTAAGTGACTATTGAGCGTGACCGGATTCAAGGATGAATCAGTTCTTTCAGGCTGCCATGAATATCTCTTCTTTAAGTCCACTCTTTTCGGACTCATGCTATTTGTTTAAGGTGTTGTTTAGTTTCAGGGTTGTACCTCGTGTTCTTAGACTTGTCATTAGTAGAGTTTTGGTACAATAACTTTCAGGTTCTAGGGGTTGTTCTTCCACATTAGTTTGGTTAGTTGTTTGTTAAAACCTTGGAGTTTATGGGGACTCCATTTTTCTTGTCATTTAAACCTCTTCCGTATCTTTAAATGTCTTATAGTTTTCATAAAATTTGTTAGTTTGGGTTGTAGTAATGGTTCTCCCACCGGAGGGTTAGTGTGGATATCAATCACAACGGTTTGGATCGTGACATTATCTTTATATATGTTTGATCCTCAAATATCTTCAAATTTCTAAAACCTGATTTAGATCATCTTTTGAGACTTCCACTTATAAAAGTCAAAAAAAGTAACCAAATAAAATGTATATGAAAACACAATTTCAAAATATTAAATTTTCAACTATCAAATTACAATAGATGATCAACTATGTATGCACCTCAAATTATACTCTACCATTGAATGGCCTAAGAAACTCTTTTGTTTTTTTTTTCCCTTTAGTTGCCCGTTGAAGGTATTAATTACTCCCTCCATTCAACAATAGTTATTCACTATATTATTTTGGGATATTCAACAGTATTTGTTCACTTTATGAAATTAATGGATAATTTTACACTTAATTTCTAATTTACCCTTATCATTAATTATAGTTATTTGCCTATTATACTTTTTAAGACATTATATTTATTATATTCAAAGGGTGATATAATAAAATCATCCTTCTATTTATAGTTTTTAAGAGGTGTACAAAGCCAGCAGTGAACAACTAGGGAGTAGTCATTTAAAATTCATGATGACATAGACCTTAAACTCGTTACTAATTCAAGAGTTGATAGATTTCATCATGATCAATTACTAATTTCTAATTTACCCTTATCATTAATTATAGTTATTTGCCTATTATACTTTTTAAGACATTATATTTATTATATTCAAAGGGTGATATAATAAAATCATCCTTCTATTTATAGTTTTTAAGAGGTGTACAAAGCCAATAGTGAACAACTAGGGAGTAGTCATTTAAAATTCATGATGACATAGACCTTAAACTCGTTACTAATTCAAGAGTTGATAGATTTCATCATGATCAATTATTAATTTAGCATTCATTTAATCATACCCAATATCCTTTCACCTATTTCCATAGGCTATGTATATTGATATCAAAGTACAACAAATAACTTGTTAATTATTATGATGGTTTTATATCGAAAAAAAGACTTACGTCACATTCTTCAAGACAATATCTCAATGACAAATTATGATAATTTTAAGCAATAGAAATTATAATTACTCTTTATTCAGTAAAGACCACCTTATATTTTGGTCATCAACCGAGTTATTAATGTCCTAATTAATGATCCTACAATAAAAGATAAATTTTTTAGATTAAGTTATAAGAGATGTGATTCTCTGTTTATCATAATTTTGTCACGAAGCCAAAACTTAATTAAAGATTTTATCATATTATCCAGCGATCGATACATAGAAATGAATTCGAAGCTAAAAAGGCTATTTTTTTCTTTCAAAATATATAAAGGACCACTGATTTTTTTAGTACCAAACCGGACAAATTGCCGCCCTATCAACGATATCCTTGCTCATTTTTAACCTCCATTAATGCCGTAAAAGAAAACATTGCTCAAGGAAATCGCTGTCCGAACAACGATTTCTTTAAAAAAATAAAATAAAATTGTTGACAACAATTTTATCAAGGATTTAAAAAAAAATTATAATCAATGTAGGGGCAGTGATTTCAAAAAAAGAATTTCTTGGAGAAACAAAATCGTTGTTGGAACATCGATTTCATCATAATTTTTTTTATAATAATCGCTGCTCACTAAGAAAAAAACATTTTTTTAAAATTGTAATTATGGCCTACAGTTCAAGTTCACATGCCATATAAAAACAAAACTTACAAGTCACATGCATTGCCTTAAAAAAGAAAGTTCACATGTTGAATATAAACTCCTTATTTATATTCAACATTGTTGAAGTATCTCACTTCAAATTTTTTCAATACTAATTTTTTTTCAAAGTTTTCAATTCGTGAGGTAAAGTTTGATTTATTTTATATTTTAAAGTTCAAAGTTAGTTATTAATTATTATTGTTTTGTGAAAATATTCTTCTTGAAGTAATTATATTAATATTAACAATTATTTTGATATTTTGTTATAGATATGCATCCTTCAAATATGTACGTATATCCTAATACAATGGAGTATGTTGTATTACATATTTAAGTTGATCATCGTTCTGAAGGAATTTGAAATGGTAACTTAAGATGAGAGAAAAGTTGCTTATTTACGCGTCGCGATAATATTGAATTTTGGCAACATATAAAATATCGTCCATTACATCCTTGCATTCGTCAGTATTTTGAAAATAATAAGTTTAAAGGAATTATTGATGTAGGATATGTGTCGTATTACTCCAGACTAATTTCTGTTTTAATTGAAAGGTGAGTCCAGAAAGGCATACCTTTCACCTGCTCATTGGCGAGACTACCATAACTTTGCAAGATATAGAAATTTTATTTGGAATGGTGATAGATGGTAATACTATAATTTTAAATTGCGCTAATACTTTAGGAGTTTTGGGTAGACAAGAAATGATTTATGAATTAACAGGATGGTTACCTGATAATGATTATTTTTCTGGTGTTAGTAGACTATTAATATCTAAATTAATCGAGGATATTGAGGGTTTAAATAATATTACTGATCATTCAACTGAGCATAAGGTGCAACAGAGGTTTAAATTATATCTATTATGATTTTGTGGTGGGTCAATATATCCAGATAAATCTAATAATAAGCTTAATTTGGACTTTTTGATTGACATGAGAAATTTAAACATAGAGTCAACACAAACATGGGGAGTAACCACATTATTTTATTTGTATAATTCTTGACATGATAAATCCAATAATGTGGTTGCTCCCTATGCTTGTGTTGACATTACGTTTAAATTTCTCATGTCAATAAAAAAGTTCAAATTAAGCTTATTATTAGATTTATCTGGAAATAATGACCCACGACATAACCATAATAGATATAATCTAAACCTCTGTTACACCCGATGGTGAGTTGAATGATTAGTAATATCATTTAAACCCTCAATATGCTCGATTAATTTAGAGATTAACAGTATACTAACACCAGAAAAATAAGCATTATTGGGTAACCATCCGTTAATTCAAACATCATTTCTTGTCTACCCAAAACTCCTAAAGTATTAGCGCAATTTAAAATTATAGAACTACCATCTATCACCATTCCGAACAAAATTTCAACATCTTGCGAAGTTATGGTAGCCTCGCCAGTTCGCATGTGAAAGTTATGTGTTTCTGGATGCCACCTTTCAATTAAAGAAGAAATTAGTCTGGAGTAATACGACACATATTCTACATCAATAATTCTTTTAAACTCACAATTTTCAAAATACTGACGAATGTGAGGATGTAATGGACGATATTTTATATGTTGCCAAAATTCAACATTATCGCGACGCGTATATAAGCAATTTTTCTCTCCTCTTTAGCTATCATTCCAAATTCCTTCAGAACAATGATCAACTTGAATTTTTAATATCATATTTCATTGTACCAAGATGTACGTACATATTTGAAGAATGCATATCTATAATAAAATATCAAAATAATTGTTAATGTCAATATAATTATTTAAAGAAGAATATTTTCACGATACAATAATAATTAATAACAAATTCTTGAACTTTAATATAAAATAAATCTAACTTTACCTCACAAATTGAAGACTGAAAAAAAAAGTATTGAAAATGTTTGAAGTGAGATACGTCAACAATGTTGAATATAAATAAGGAGTTTATATTCAACATGTAAACTCTTTTTTTTTTTTTTACAGCAATGCATGTGACTTGTAAGATTTGTTTTTATATAGAATGCGAATTTGAAGTGCAGGCCACAATTTCAATTTAAAAAATGTTTTTTTTTAGGAAATTGTTGCTTATTATAAAAAAATATTTTTATTGGGTAAGTCGTTGCCCCTGCAACATGATAAAATCGTTGTCCAGGTAGCGATTTTAATTAATTTTTTTTTGAAGAAATCGCTGCCCGGAAATTTTTTTAACGGCGTCAACCAGGGTTAAAAATGAACAAGGATTTGCTGTTGGGGAAGCGATTTGTCCGTTTTGATAGGAAAAAAAAATTAGTGACCCTTTATGTATTTTTTTTAAAAAATAACTCTTTTAACTTCGAATTCACATAAAAACTATAATAAAAGATTAACCCTTTATATATATACACGCACGTTCACAAAATATGTTCAAATCATCACATGTGAGATCGAGTCTTAGAAAAATATCAATCATATCCCTAACAAAGTTCCACTTGCACTAGAGTCAATCACTCATGTACTTTATTTTTGTATTTGGTCAAACTCTTTTACACTAAGACCTTAATAATGTTCTTTCCAAATAAGTTTGAACAATTCATAGATATATTTCTACAATTTTTTATATTAGTGCTAGGGCATAAAGATTTTGAATAGGACTAGCCATAAAATTGTCAAACTAATGTTTATTATCTATACGAAGTTTTTTCTTCTATAACTTTTATATGACCAATTGATATAGGATGATTGGTTATCTTTTTCTTGAACCTAAGGTCTATATATAAATAGTACTCCATGAAGATAGAAATAAGATATATGTATATGTTATTCTTTTCAAATTATATATAGGATAATACATGTTGTTGTTGTTGTTGTTATTATTATATATACATTTTTATTTCAAGTTAAGATGACAATTTTAACTTCAATAAAGAACTGGTGAGTAAATCAATCACATCATTATTTTCAAGATTGATTGTTGTGAGGTGGAAATCTATTAATCATAAAATACATATCACCGCTTGTCATTTTCACTCATGTAATAGTGTGGTTAATATTGGTTTAAAATACATATATTTTGCTTAAGTTCATGTAATAGTGTGGTTAATATTGATTTAAAATATATATATATATATATATATATATATATTATTATTTTTTTTTTTATTTTTTTTTTATTTTTTTTTTTGCTTAAGTCAATAAATGGATTACTACTTATAATTTGGAATAAGATAAATTCGTTTGTACATGATTATGATTTCAATATTTATTATTTGAATTTATTACTAGTTTGAGCAATCAAACATTTTTTAAAAAAAAATTAAAGACCCATTGATTGAATGAAAAATCTGTATAAAGGACCGGCCAAAATGGCATATTCCAAATTAATGAAACAAAACAAAACGGAACAAAAAAAAAATGCAAAATAGGAAAGAGAATGAACACAAAAATCACACAAAGAAACCCATATCATTCAAATACTCTTCTTCTAAAATGAAATGAAGGTGAAATTCATTCAATCAACGAAATAAAATATCCACGGTGAATCCTTGCGTATGCATAGCCAAGATCTGAGAGGATAAAAGTTTGGATAAATTTTACCTCCACATTCACCCAAGTCTTGTCATTCACCCCAAGTCTCATGAATGTTGTCAAAGAAACTTTAAGAGAAAATTTCTTGAACTTCGTCGACTTCCGAGATCTGAGAAGGCAATCAAACATTATTTATATGTAGACAATTATTTATTGCATACACAAAAAAAATGAGTCTAATTCACTCAATCCTCCATTGATGAATCTATGAAGAAGAAGGAATTAGGAAGAAGAAGAAGATATTATTTATGTTTTCTCTAACCACACTTTACACGTGATTGTCCCTTATATACATACGTCACTCATTCTATTTATATATTCTCACAAATAACTAATTCTCATTATTGACACCTAATCATTTTACTAACTAATTACAGCTGAAAACAGTTATAACTAACTGCTACAGTGAATAACAGAAAAATGGACAATGAACTAAAATGTAAAATGTGCACATCTCAACACTCCCCTCAAGCTGAAGGGTGGAGAATGTTTAACACTCCCAGCTTGCTTAATAAGTGCAGATGTTGAGCATGACCCAATCCTTTAGTCAATAGATCAGCAAGTTGTTGTTGGGTGTGTATGTATGCAGTTTGAACTAAGTCTGCCTTCACTTTATCCCTAATGAAGTGGCAATCGATCTCAATGTGTTTAGTCCTTTCATGAAATATGGGGTTGGCTGCTAGTTGAATAGCAGATTTACTATCACTCAATACTGTGACAAGCATCTGAATAGGTATATCAAGTTCTTTGAATAATCCCACAAGCCAAGTAAACTTCTAGAAACAGTTTGCTGTTTTTTTTATTTCCATGATATTAAAGACTCTCCAAACTTCACTATATAACCAGTAACAGACCTTCTTGTATTAGGGCATGCAGCCCAATCTGAGTCACACCAACATGTTAATGTTGTGGCAGGTTGAGCTTGTAACCAAATGCCTTGACCAACTGTTCCTTTTAGATATCTCACAATTCTGATAGCTGCTTCCCAATGTGACTTCTTAGGATGTTGCATGAATTGGCTAATTGTCTGGATTACATAGCTAATATCAGGTCTTGTGATAGTGGCATACATCAATTTATCCACTAATCTCTGATAAGCTGAAATGTCTGTTAAAACATCATCTCCCTGTAGCCCAGTAGCTTGATCAATCCTTTTTTCTTATTCGCAATTGCAACTTCAATTACGACTTCACAAATAAACTAATCATTTTTCTTGTGTCCAATTGTTGGTACAGTTATTTAAATATAATTAGAACGATTCTAATTCTTATTCTTTTGAGTGGTAATTTTTCCTATCTATGGTCTTACATAACTTTCTAACTTCAATGGATAGTTGAAACCTTCTTTGACCTTACTTATATAGGTTTTTTTTTTTTTGCTGACTATTTATACAAGAATTTATGTCAAGATAATTGACACTACTAACTGAATGAATATCAAGAAAAAAACCAAGTGTTTTTGAGTTGTTTTTAAGATTGGGTTTACCCGACATAGGTGAGAAATGGAAATATTTGATGTCCTTCTATAATTTTGGGGAAGTTACATAAATATTAGTAAATGGATAAAATATTTCATGATTTACAGCTATTATTAAATTATATAATCTATAATATATACTCTATATACATGATGTATCTGATGTTATTTCAGAAATAAAAAAATGTTGCTATGAATAAAAGGTTCGAATAAAGAGTATCCTATATTAGTGATAACAAAATTACATACATATCAAAACATATCAATTATTTCTTAAAAAGAGAAAAATATGAATATATTATTTTATTTAATGCTAAGTATTACAAGTTCTAACAAGACATTATATTTTCCACTACATAAAAATAGATTTATACCAAAATCTAACAAAAATGTTAAAGTAAAATTCTTCCATAATATCAAAGTTTGAAATTGTCCGAAGATATCAATCTCTCTATTTCTCTATAGATTTCATACTTTTTATTATTGTGTTTTTTCGTTCTATTTTATTTATACGTTGTTCCTTGTTTTGAATCGACTGTGTTTATATATTTGTGAAAATACATATTACTAGAGTGTGTTTCTGTTTTTTGAAAATAGAATCTCTACCTCTTCCGCAAGTATACACTGTTGTTGTTTACTCTCTTCACTTTTGATGTCGCACCCATGTCGGACTCTTCAAAAATGCACTACTTTTGGCAAATCCGACACGCACCCGCTGAAATTTTTAAAAGCCCGAGCAACATAAGTTGTTTATGTATTTGTTAAATTTGCTAATGAATTGTAGTAACTGAAACAGAATGTGGTATAGAACATAGATAGTTAACTAATGATAGAATTATGGATGATATGTATTTTAGTATGTTTTTGGACCATTATCAAATATATGCATTGCTTACCTTTTTTCTTTTTTTTTATCCTAAAACAAATGAGTTTGGTCCCATCTCATTTTAGTATGTTTTTGGATCATTAGCATTAACTAGCAAGCACCTTCAAAATATCATAACCATGAAATCAACAAAACTGACCCCAACATAAAAAACATACTCAGAACTCAGAAGATTGCATAAAGAATAACACCAGCAAGATCTATCGTTACACCCACTTGACAAATATCTCAACCAGAATACAAGACCCAAAGTTTTTGCAAACATTAAAACCAAACACTTTCTGGGTACCGATAACCCCAGTCGAAGAAAAAACCCAGAGAATCCCTTTAACCACTTCTTGCACTTGACCAACAATACAACTAACTTGGTTGGCAAAGAAATGGCATTACAAACCTCAAAACTACAGGCGTATTAACGTGGCCTGCATAACCCTCACACTGTAGCCTTTTCGTCCTTTTTCTCTGCGTCCTCGTCTTCAGCTTTCTCCTCCTTACCATCCCCTTCCTTGGTTTTGTCTTCAGCTTTCTCCTCGCTTTTATCTTCAACACTTAACTTTTCAAGCAGTCCGGCAGCAGTAGATCCATCTTCACTTTCCTCTTTCTTTTGTGATTCAGCAACCTCTTGAAACATCTCCATGAAGGATTTGCAATCTAAGAAGAAAAATATAGCAGATGAATGATAGACAAGAAAAAGGTGGGGGGAGGCAATGGTGTGAAATAGATGATATGAAACTTGTTGAACCACCTTCTCCGTTGAAATGTATTGAATTTCTGATCATAAAAAGTTAAATACTGTAACTCCATCTGTCGAAGCAAATTGGCAGCAGATGCATGATACAATCCGCTTAATACAGACCTTTAATGAATTGTACGGACACTCGGTCATAGTACACTCCACGTGCCTTATAATCCAAAACATTTCAAACCCACCACCCAAAAGCATTCTTGCACAAAAGGTTAAGAAAAGAAAATATTACTCTGACAATATATTATTGACCATGGTCTATCACCACCATAGCCATGGGGATATATTTCGATTCCATCCTTAAGTCCAAGCTCAGTTCTCTCTAGATGATGCCAACAGAGATTTTCAACAAAGAAAATATGACATGCAGATACTCAAGAATCTCAATCAAGCCAAGACTAAGTAGCTCATCTTAGCTTAACATTACACATTTGAGTAAAGTTATTTTTGCAATTTCATATTTTAGGACTGAAAACCAAGTGTGTCATAGAAGTTCAACTTATGATATTAGGCAGTTGCGCTAAGTGGCAAAGGACAAGCGACACTAATTAAAATCTACCAGTCTACCACTCCTACCCTTCTCCCAACTTGCGTATATTTTACTTCATTACATTATCAGTAATGCAACAAAGGCCGAAGCACTATGATTCTAAAAGCACCTTAATTCAACAAAAAGAAAACTGCCAAATAATAGCATGAATCACAAAGCAAAGCCATTGCACAGGGGAGGGAGTGGGATTATTAATTGCCTAGCGAAGGCTCGAGGTATGGCATTAGCACAAAATGGGATGCTAATTTATATCCTATCGCACAAACTTCAGTAGTGAAATCACTCTAAAATTTGAGTTAGCAGAATATTTAAGAATGAATTCATCAATTCACTCGTTTTAGATATATCTAGAGGTGGCTGAGCAAATTCTTCTATTCCTCAACCTATGAACAATGTTTACTCCTTCCAAGTTCTAACCCATCTTATCAATCAGGATTTTCAATTTGAATCATAACCACCATTCACAAATCCCACACATACATATACAAAAACAAATAAATTCTAACCCAACCTATCGAGCAGCATTTTCATTTTTGAATCATAACCACCATTCACATATCCCACACATACATATACAAAAACAAGTAAAATATACTAGGGTTCTTTTCCTTTCTTTTCAGACAGTAAGAACAGCAGGCTAATACTCAACAGAAGTTAGGGCTCCGGTCTACAGTGGAAAGAGTGATGATTTCACGATGCTATTGAAACCATACCAATTTCCAGCCTTATTTTTTAGGAAGAAAGGCGGAAAAAGGTCGGATTTTGACTTAAAGAGCAGAGAGGAAAGCAATTATTCTTGTTTCAATATTCAATTTCACTTTGGAAGAAGAGGGGAAATGGTCATGTGAGTTTAGCTTGGTGAACAGCTCTGGTGTTTATTCACCTTACTAACTCACTAGTCCAATATGAAACGCATGTTCTTGTTCTGATTTACCAACTAAATCACATAATGAACATAAAAACATAAAGTTTTATTGAGATAGAAGCAACCTCCTGATTAGCATTAGGCATCTGCAGGGATAGTGTTTGAGTCAGCTAGCATGTACCTCAGCTATCCCACGAAACCAAAACAATTCTAGAGAGGTAAAAGGTAACAAATACTGGAAGTTCCTAGCTATTACATCTAAATAATGGTTAAAATTACTGAATTTGATGCAGGCTCAAAATCTAATTTATGATTCACAATTCTCAGCCATTCAATCTTCCAGATCCGCCCTAAGTCAGTGTAAAACAGTAAAAAGAAAAGGATTTATCTACCGGAAAACAATTACAACTGATTCTCTTAAGGTCTACAAACAGTTTCCGTCTGGTAAAATTCCCTCTACCCTTATAATTTCATCAGCGTAGAGACACCCACAGGTTTGTGATATAGGCTTTAGTGGTTTCTAAGCGAACAAGGATCAGACTAACAACAGTTAACATACACCAAGGGGGAAATTAATGTTTGGTTGAAAATTATGACCCATCAGGATTCGAGAAGTAGTGAGACACATGCAATTCATGGTAACATTTGAAAGCCAACACAATTCACAGGTTTGGTCAACTGAAAAAGTTTTAAAATTTCTTCATTGATACTTCTACCAAAAAGATGTCAATAATATGGGATCTTCTTTTTTTATAAGTAGAAAAGATGTCACTAATATGGAATCTTGTCATAAATGATACAGATATATAGAGCTAGAGCTAGAACTTTTACTTGATTTGGGTAAAACTCTAAAACTAAGGAAATAACACAGGCGTTATGCACAGCATAATATCTAAAAAAGAAACAGAATTTATCCACACATAAAATGGCTGATTTTGCAACTACAGAGATAAAGGAAGCTACTGCTTATACTGGTCCCAAATAAGAAAAAAGGAAGCAACTGCATATGCAAAGCACCAGCCAGTACTAAAATGGATAAAGGAGAAGGATTGTGGAAGGTTGACTGCCAGCATAAAAAAACATTCAATTCTGATAACTCCTCTAGACAGATAGTGCTAAAGAAAGCTACCTTAATTATGCCACTAAAAAGGTAGACAAAGCATTGATGAATGAGAAAATATCAAGCATTTGGCTTTGCTAGTTCACTAGACCTCCATCTAACTAGCAAGAAAACTTAGAAACTAGTAGATAAAGATAGTAATGCAGAGGTGAGAGATTACTCACTCTCGATAGATGCAAATCTGATGCAAAAAAGCTCATCTTTCAGTTCACCATCAGCAAAATCTGGTGCATGCCACACGCAGGACTTCTCATTTCCAGCATGTTCCTGAACCGTCATCGTTGGGAGAACTGGAGATCATACGTCCAAAACATATACTCAGCAAGCAAAAATAAAACCCAAACTTATGAGAAGAGAAACTACATTTCAGACCACCCAAGCAAATAAAAGTATAAAACTGATAACTTAATTACCAATACTTCCTATCGAGATTTAGGACAATAACAATGCCACAAACTAATTAGGTTCTGCTGTACAGATCTTCTATTTTAGTTGAACATGTTTCATTAGAATACTCAGCTAGAGATTATTCCCTAAAATCACAATATCACATATCTCTGCACAAACATACAAATCTCTAGCTCCTTAAACTTAACATTCTTATTTTACCCTTGACAAAATTCTCTAGCGGGAATTGACATGAAATAATGATATATTAAGAAGAGCCCAAAAATTAATTTTCTTTTGAAATACAGACCAAGGTGGTTGGCGCAGATCTTAAGGGTTCTGGATTGGCGCATAACAAGCCGAACTTTGCCAGTTTCCTTATGCTTCAATAGCTTCACAGTTCCAACGCCTCTCTCTTTCCACTGATTACCATCTTTATCAAACCTATAAAGCTTGGCTTTCCTGCAAATTTTATTCCAAGAAAATCATATCCGAAATCACACAAGAAATTAACTGCATTCATACTCCTACTCAGAACCCACCATCTTTATTTGATGCCGAGAGCATAAAAAAACGGAATATAAGAAAATATAGGTCATTAATTAACCCTGGAATTAGATCAATGGACAAGCAATGAACAGATTCACACAGAAAATTAACTGCATTGACACTCATGCTCTGAAACCTCCATCAGAGGGAGTATTTAAACGATAGGGAGAGCACATACAACCACAGATTAAACAATTGGGTTATTTAGCGCATCTAGAGCTTACCACGGACATGACCTTAGATAGGAGGGTGTGGAGGTTGCTTTCCTAGAGGGTAGGATTGGTGGTAGTAATTGGACCTTCTTTCTTACCCGTGATATTAGCACTTTTCTCGTCCATTCTTGATTCATCGATTTCGATTATTACCTATGTCTTTTGTGCTTTTGTTATCGCATTAGTTGTTGGCATTACTTTTTTCTGAGCTGTATGTTGTGTGTTGCTCCCATTTCACATTATTTCATTAATGTTACTGCTCTCATTTCTGTATTCTCTTTTAAAACTGCTTGGAAAATGCTTTATTAAAATCTGAGGGTGAATCGAAAACAGACCCTCTATATGTACCTTCCTCAAGCCCGATTACACCAGGTATGTTGTTGTTGTTGGGTTATATAACTAAGCATATGGTAATCGGAAAACTAACACCAGTTACACTTGTAATCTACGGAGTGAACGTTATTTGAACAATTGGGTTACAAACTTGAACTGTAACTGAACATTATAGATTTGATCAATTAAACCCTATAACTGGATGAATTCAGAAGTAATAACCAGTAATATGAGAGTAAGAAAGAAAATTACAAATCAATGAGGGGATCTTCATTTTCCTCGCCAGTTGATACAGCAACTTCTTCGAGTCTGACAATTGGAGCCACCTGAGCTCCGGTATCTTCATCATCGGCTCCGGCAGCTTCTTCTTCCTCTTCCCGGTGCTCGTGCTTAGGCTCAGTGGTCGCCATTTGTAGTGTAATGAGGTTTGAATTAGAGTGGAAAAATATTGACGAACCAAAGGATGAATTATATACGAGTTTTTTTATATAGGGTTTTCATTAACCATAGGACTAATAATTAGTCCAAAATACCGGTGGTTCGTTTGGTAGGATATATAAGAATAATGTCGAATATAATGTGCTAACGATGCAGATGTATTGATTATTTGATTTATTTTGGTTGAATAAGATGTATTAATAATGTTGATATTAGTTTTGCATAGATCTTTTTTTTATATATATTGTTTGAATTGTGTATAAAAAATAATATGTATTGCATAATTTTATTTTATAAAAAAATATTTATTTATAAAAATACTCTTCATAAATACAATGTAAAGATGTAGAATTTTTTTTTTGAAGGATAATTGTGTCTTTGATCGTGCTAATGCATGTTTTGAAATACCTTGCATTACTATAATCATGAATTATTATGTATTAGTTGTACATACCTTAATACAAAATATAGTGTATAACTAATGCATAGGTTATACATAGATTGAATACGTATATAAAAAAGAAAATACTAGTAATACATAAAATTAATGTATGCATTATTACAAATTATTAATTTTTTTTATTCTAACGCACTCAATCAAACGACTCATAAATAGTATCAAATTATTATTTTTCTTACCATGATGGCAACATTTAGACCAACTTACATGTACAATTATTTCACTAAATTTTTGCGCATATGGTTTGACTTTATTTTGGGTGATTTTTCTTTCTTGTCTTCAAACATGTCTTAATTTTTATTCTTGTTATTCATTTAATGAAAAATGTATAGATCAATATTTATGGCCTAATTTTGTTAGGCATAAGTTTAGAAAATTTTGTTTCATCTGATATAAAAAACTAAGTTATATGATATTAATTGTGTGGTATCTAATTTGATCCGTCAACATAAGTTATTGTTATAATGTGTGAGTTTCACAAAACTAAGTTTTTGTCTTTCTCAACATGTTTTTTAGTAATTAAATTATGTTTTTTTACGGAATAATTTGTGCTATATTTATCATTTATGTAGAGCGAAAATTATTTGTTACTTCAATGTATGGACATCTTTTGTCACTTGATTGGTATAAGTTCTATGAAAGTGTCGAAAAGTAAAAATTAAATTCACTCCAAAATAGAAACATTTGTACTAATTACCCTGATTTCACGAGATACATAATTTGCATTAAAATTTAAATCTTTAAAGTCATGATTATTTTACACTTCATCAGTTATTAGGTTACACTTTTAGATATTATTATTATATTATTAGACTTATTATTGTTATTATTGTTGTGACTATAATTTAATTACAAATGTAGAAACCGTATTAAAAGCAAAGAAACCGAGAATAGTGGCGAAATCGCCTTTACGATGAGTATTAACTGAAACATTTTTTAGAAAAAATATACTATTGGTTGAATTCTCTTAATTTTCTTCATATATATTAACCTTCTTAATAAAAACTGTAATTTTACCATTAATATGCTTAAAATTAACGTGCTCGACCAAATGGTCATGAACAAAAAAAACTTTGATATAAACATTAATGTAATTGGGATTTACATAATTTAGAGATAAGGGTTTGAAAAATATCCCAACTTTGGTCGAATTTGTTGTTGCGATACTAAACTTTCATGAGGACCTATTACCTCCTTAGACTATTTAATACCGTATTTTTTATCCCCCGAACTATTTAATAGTGTATTTTAAAGATATATATGTGTCCACGTGGACACATTACTATTTATAATTTTGCATTATTTTTTATGTCCACGTAGGCAAATATATATGTTTAAAATACGGTATTAAATAGTCTAGGGAGGTAATAGGTCCTCATGAAAGTTTAGTATCGCAACTGCAAATTCGATCAAAGTTGGGTATTTTTCAGACCCTTATCCCTAGAATTTATAAAATACTTATGTAGAAGAATAATTTTTTTTATGGCCAAGTATATTGCGAGATATTTTTTCACGCCATATGTATTTCCCTCGTTGGCTTATTATTTTTATTGGAAACAACTTTTATACCTTACACAAAATAAAGATAAAATCGATATAAATTTCTCCTTCTCAAAAATGTATGTTATATTTCTATTACTTGTAAGTTTGTTCTATCCTTAAGAGTGAGGAGGAATAACGGCAATCTAAGTATTGATCAACTCTGCCCACCAATGTTGTTCTCCTACCAGGCTACCACCTAATTGACCCATTGACTTGTTGTTTTTTTTATTAAAAACAACCTTTTATATCCGAATCCCACTTGTCCAATGTAAGGGATGCCAATGGGCGGTGCGGAGGATGCAGGGATGGTTGAGCTTAACAACTTTTTCATTTTCAATTCACCCCACTTCATCCCGCATGATTTTTTTAATATTTTTTTTTCTAGTTAAATTTGATACTAAAAATAAATTTCATTTTTTCATTAAGTTTTATTAATTTAATAGATAATAACTTAAAATTTTATTTTTTAGACGTTAATTAGGAAAACAGGTTACAAATTGTATTATTTCAAAAAGAATGATATAGTTTCCTTTTTAATCTGTCTTAAAAAAAATGACTCCTTTCCTTTTTTGGCATCACTTTAACTTCAACTTTCCACGTGAAATGTTTAAGGCCACAAGATTAAAGGACATTTTGGTATATTTGACATAACTTTAATTTAGAACCACAGAATTAAAAAGTCTTCTTTCTTTTCTTAAACTTTGTTCCAAATCAAACTAGGTCATTCTTTTTTAAACGAAGGAAGTATTTTTTATTGAACCATTTTCATTTAATATCTTGAATTTTTTAACAACTTTAAACAAATTATCTTAAGTTTTATCATTCTTATAACATGTAAAAAAAATAAAATAAAGTTTGAACCCACATAAAATTATATATACCCACAACCCGCCCGCATTAACTTTTGAGAAACCCACTTCGACCTGCTCGTTATCCCTCCCACCCTGCATAACCTCAAATCCGCTCCGCATAGCCTTAAACCCACCCCACCCCACCCCATTACCCTACTCAATGTTGACCACCTAGTATTTCTTGCCTCTACAAAAACAATCACATGGTTATAAACTCCAAGCTCCTCAAATCCACTACATTGAATATGTTGTATTTACTTATTGTTTTCTAAGGCGGCCTTTGCATAGTAGAAAAGTATGTTGTATTTACATTACTTGTATGCTTGAGTAATGAGAAATAACAACTTAGGTACCAAGTAACTCAGCCCATCAAAGCTCTATTGCCTCCGCTGAAACAAGGGCATCGGTCTCATACCACTTCATTGACCGCCAAGTCACTGCCTTGAGCAACTCTCATCTATCCTAGTACAAAAGTAAAAAACATTTTCTTGAAGGTTTGGATCATAGAGCATTGGAAACCCCATTTAACATGACAAAAGTCTTAGGACAAAGGACAACAACAAACTACTGCTGCCCATTGTCCTTTCTTGTATATAGAGAAAGGCCGCAAGAAAGATCCAAAACCACCTCAGTAATCCCAACATCAAATATAACAATGAACCAAATAGTTCTTGGAATTGAAATCAAGATTCAGCAACATTTGGTTCGCCTTCCATAGGCTCAGCTTGAGATGATTCACCTTTCTTGCCTGCCAGTCACAAGATAGTAATAATGAGAGTTCAAATAATTTACTACAACACCTCAATCCTCAGGTAAGGCAACTAGAGAGGTTCTCCTTATAATCTGTTGGCTAAGGCGACTCCTATAAAAGATTATACATAAAGTAACCCACTAACGTGAATGAAACTCAGTCTCAACTAATTGATACTTTTCCTACACTGAAAGCAGTTATTGTCATATCGTCCAATGTTGTTCTGCAAGTTTCTATGATATTTTACTACAGTTATTATCTCCAAGGTCGCACTTGTTTCACAAAGAATTTAACACTACATTACTTCAGTTATTTTTCAAATGCTTTGTTGAACTTACCTTTCTTTTTCTTGCCGCCACCTTTCTTCTTGGTCTTTATGGGAAGAGCTAGCCAGGTCTTAATTTCAGGTTCATCTTCAATTGTCTTCGCAGGTGTCAGCTCCTGAAGAGCATGAGATGTGATCCTATCTGACCCATTAGGCATCAATAGCACTGTGAATTTTATGTGAGCAACCAAATCACCTGCATATCGTTATAAGAAAAGGTATAAAATACAAGCTATATTATTTGGAGAATGGCATTTGTGTGAGAATACAGAAAAATAATGACGCTCCTTAAGGATGGTGTTATGTTATAGAACAGGGCTATAATGGTACGGACCAGGTTTCTCATGTAGAACAGGATACGGCTGCAAAAGATCATGGTTAACACATTCAACTAGTCCCAAACGAGCTCTTTTCTCCTCCAAATCCCTGCTCAAGTTACGCAGAACAAGGATACAACATTGATAATCATAAAACAAGTACATTTATTACACACATCGCTAATAAAGAAAACATTGAAAATCAAGATGACCTTGCTGTAAATGGCATGATAGGGAACTTCTGACTGATTTCACTGAAGATAAACCTTGACGCTTTCATCTTCAGGTTGTAGCTTTTATCTACAGCTCTCTTGTAGATGGTTGTTTGTTTCTCATCCAACAACTTTGGCTGTAAAATTTCGGATGGCACAAGAAAGTAAACATTTGTGACATTTTCAATTGATAAGTTTTGGTTCCATGTAATTTCCAGGCATCAAAGTTTCAACATTTTACCTTTCCTTCACCGGTGCTTGTAACAATGTCAATAGAATAGACCTCATTCTCCTCGAACTCTGCATCATCTACTCTGGTATCAGGATTAGACACACTTAACACAACTTTGTTTCCGTCAATCACAAACTGTTTCATTTGATGGCTCAAAACACCCTCAACGATCTTGCAGTCATATGCTGCAGCAACTTTCTGAATAGCTTCTGTTACATCCGAGTTCTGCAGCATCAAAGAAACTTAGCAACAAGCATTTAGAGCACTGGAAGTATGACACTAGTAGCGCTATAAGAGAACTATTGGGATGAACTGTCAAAACAACTAGGTATAAGATGAAAGGCATGCTATCATTAATCCTGAACATCAATCCACCACCTATTTAGTATTTTCAAAACACTCAAACAGGACCAAGGTATAAACACAAACTCACGCGAGGATACTGAGGCAACTAGGAATAGGCGATAACAGCAAAAGACATTTAACTTCTAACTCGTAAGATGGGGAACTTCTCTCCTATAAATCTTCTTTGCAACCCTAGACCTCTTCTAACTAAAACCTTTACTAAACCAACTATACAAGTCCAAATCTTGCGTAAAAGTTTGCTAATAAAATATTAAGTATAATCTTCCTCTGTGAATATTATGCCTCATATGTTATTGTGCAAAGCAGTGTGGCACCCAAAGCTTCCAAATCCCGGATCTGCCACTAACTTGAAGTATAGGAATTGGGGAAAATTGTTAGTTCGTTGGCAATGACTATATGAGAAGTATGATTCACTATAAGTAAATTGACGGAGCATATTTGAAGTAGTAATGGAGTTGAAACATACCTACGACGATGAGATTTCTCACAACCTAAGAAATTAAGAACCTTGAGAATATTGGGTTGTTAAGCAAAAAGTTGAACTTGGCGAAATTGAATTTTCTGGAGATTAAGATAAGTATTGATTTCATTATTTGATGTAAATTCAGTTACTAGTTGTTGTTGGCAAGCGTACAAGTTGCCCTTTCTAGGAAGAAAGAATTTTTGAGTGAGTTAAGACTTGGTTCATACTAAAGCTCTTTCCTTACGAAGTCATAACCATAAAGTGTTTGATTAAATGTTCCTTAAGGTTAGTGTGAGTTTAATTGGAATGAGTGAGCTCACACTGCTTATCATTGGATGAGTCTATCAAGTGCTCTATGTTTACTTCCTTTGTTTATCCACGTGACCAAGCCATAATGTAACCTTATTCGCTAGACTAATACAGTACTTAATTTTGGATGCATAATGTCAACTAGCTAAACCCTTCATGTTGACCAGTGATTCATTAACCTGTTTACAACTGACTAATAAGGAGTAATAAAACCAACACAATAGTACTTCTGTGATTCTAAATGCTAAATTATGTAATGTAATTATAAAAATGTGTGGTTGCTAAGATTATGATAAGTTAAAATGTTGAAACTTCAATGCATACTTAAATAAATGGTAAACTGTATAAAGGATTACGAGTAACCATATAAGGGTTACTAATTTTGTCATAAAGAGGCACAACATAAATAGTAACCATGCAAAGGGTTACTAACGTTGCCGCAATGAGACATAACATGAATTAACGAATAGTGAACAAATAAAGGGTCACAAGCAGCCATACAAAGGGTTGCTAATATAACTGTAACAAGGCACAAAAGATTCAGTGTCATATAAAGGGCCACAAATAACCGTATAAAGGGTTACTAATGGGGCACAAGAAAAGTTCAGTCGACCGAAGCAACTTCAAAGAAAGGGAAAAGTATGAACTAATTAAGCTACAAGTTTTAGTGATTGGTTTCCTGTTTCACGTGGTACAATACTTTAGGATGAATTATGACTTGCTTCCTCTCTTTTCCCTTCATTACCCACGTGTTTTTATTCAAGATCACATTGTGACTTTAGTGAGGAGAATGTTAAGACTCATCGAGTACTACTAACAAAATACTAACATTCTCTTTATGGATCCTACACTGACCCAGGTTTCATAGACGAGCATACTACGAGTTAATCTATGACATTTATCCACTATTTGTTTTGGGGATTAGCCAGATAATCTGTATCTTGTGCACTCCCCTTGGTACTCCAGTAGAGGCTTCATAGACGTGTTTTCAATACTTTCTAGTTGTTCACAGATTTCAATATATTTTTTGGATTATTTAAGAGTTGTTGCAGCAAAGTTTTTTTAATCCAAAGTTCAAGTCATTATTTCTTTTTACAGGCACTAGGGGTTATGTACTGGTTAGCAGGAAATGGATCATCATCGACGTATCATTTTGCTGTACCTACCTTTCGGAAAAATAGAGGAAACTATTTTATAGTCACAGAGAAATCGTCAACTTGGATCTCAAGCTTAGGTCATCAGGAAGCCCTATCTGTGGTTCATTCATATGACCATATTTATACAAATTGGTAATACAATGCCCTTACCCACATATTCACCACATTCCTTCTATGTAATCAAACCCACCTAAAACAAATTTTCTCATACCCAAAACTCTTTGATGTACAACTCGAAAATCAATCATTTCAAAAGACAAACTAAGCTTATCACTTTAGAACAATAGATAAAACAATATTTTCAGGCGAAACACAGAACTAATCTTTAGCAACCAAGACTTGACCGGCATTGACACTTGTGGTCTGCGCAAACCAATGATAATTGTTATTGAGAACCATCCTATCCATGTAAGTGGTAGACTAGTGGTGGCTGAAGTTTGAAAACCGCAACTTGACACAGGATAACTTCTCCCAATATCCTTCATTACATAACATCTTATATACTACCATGCCAGAATAAACAAAATTTAGATTAAGCATTACCTTCCTTCCTGGTCTTACAAGCCTCAGAGCAACTTCAGCAGCTGTATTAGCAGCCGCAAGAACATCAGCAGCTCTACCAGTAACAGGTCCTCCCTGGACCACATGTGTATGAGCAACAACAGCAATAAAGCCATCTATATGACACCCCATATCACTGCAAAAAAGTAAACCATGACTTACTCGTACAAAAGCTTATCTGATTCTACAATACAATTGGGAGAAAAAAAATAGCAACATGATAAACAGTTCTTCAATTTTGAACTCAGTCAAATTTCACACTTCTCTTTCCTACCACGCACAAGTCACAACCATAGCAAGAGATTAAATCACCTTAAAGTGCTCTAAACTATTTCTTACATTTTCACCATATCACCTTCTTCCAATATTGTCTCATCACTAGACAGTGGAGAAAAATGGCAGACGGTATTGTTAACTGAAATGCAGGTGGGGAATGCCACACCTCTCTCGATTTTCTTCTTCACATTCTTGTACATATTCCCTGTTTGCCTGTACCAGAATTCACTCATTAAATCAACAGCTCGACATCACATACGTCACACGCAATTCTGAAATAAAAGATCTGTTAAGAAGACATCAAAACAAGCAAAGTTCATACTCTTTGATAAAGGCATCTCCTTTTTCACAAAGATCAACTATCTTTGCTTTTGGTTTGCATTCAGACACCACCAACTGCAGAGCCTCTGCAAAATTAATATAAAAAATTTAACACCCTCTTTGTTACAGTTAATATTGTATCATTACTAATCGAGTACATTCTACGTATCTTTAAAAACTAAAGACAATGAAATTCAAAAATCTTTCCAACTTTCTTAAACTCCATGCCAAGTTAAACAAGTTAAAACAGACAAACAAATTGAAATGCATGGAGTACAAAAGTTCCAAACATCAGTAGTAAATTTTCAGTTATCAGATAACCCCATTTTCAGGGGAACACTTTACAATCCAAAAAATCAAAAGGGGTATCCAAAAAACATGTAAAGATTCTATTTTTAACACAAAAAAGAAGCAGAAAATGACAGAAACGAAAAGGGTATGTAGAATATTAACTGTTGACGATTTCAGCAGCACCCTTGTACTTAGTAACAACCTCAGGACTTGTCAGATCCAACTCCTTCTCTTCTCTCTCATCATCCGACATAGTTATCAAATGGTTCAAGTTTTACACAGCTGAAAACACAGAAAAAAAACCAAGAAAGAAACGTTACAAAGAGTGAAAAGGGTGACTGAAAAAGCAATGAAATTACACATACACTTTGATTTCTTGATTGAAGGAAATGGAGGCGAAAAGGGTTGAGCTAGGGTTTGGACTCTGTTTTTTTTGAGTTGGGAAATTTTATGGAGAGACAAGTGACAACGTGGTGGTTACGTGGCATTACGTGGGTCCCACTAAGAAGATATTGATATAGTGACGTGGATCATAATGTGTCAATATTTGGGGGTGTTTTAAGGTTACAACAATTTTATTATTCCTATACACATGTTTTGTTTGTAGCCCTTTTGCTTCTTGGATTGAAATTTAAGTGACTGTATTTATTCCTTCGTCCTTAACCAAGAGGTTTCGGGTTTGAGTTCCCTTAAATATAGAGTCGCTTTTGTTAGGATCACTTTAACCCTTATTATGAAATTTTTCAGCACGAATCTGAATTTAGTCGGACTCTAATATAGATTTCGAACACCGAATTGAGAAATAAAAAAAAAAGAGTGAATTTATTATTTTTTGGTATATATATATTAAAGTAGTGCATTCCCTACTTGTTTGGATGGTGGTTACCTATCATATTGTTATTTTAAATAAAAATAATATGTGTTTTGATTATTACTCAAATTTTATTATTGTAATAGTTAAGTTTATTATTTTGTAAGGATGAAAAGTTTCATTTTTATCTTGTTTGGATTGTTGTTACCCAATACATGTGTGGTAAGTTTAAATATAATAATTGTTTTAGTATATTACTTTAATTTTATTGAATCATATCATTAAAATTATTGTTAAATAACAATGAAAAAGTACACATTATGTTACAATTGATTTGGTGTGATCACATTTTACCTTAATTTTTTCTTCTTATTTTGTCTTTACGTATTATTTAATAATGCTATTTTATCTTTCATCTTACTATTTCATAAAAGTTCTACATCATAGCCTACTTTTCTTTAGGTTTATATATCCTTTGGATTGTTGATATGTGAAATAATGTAACGACGGAGAATGATATAATCTATTTAAAGGTTATATTCATTAAATAATATAGTAGGATACAATACAATATGAGACACTATGAAATAATACGTAACAACCATCCAAACATAATATTCATGTATGATCGAGTTTTTAATTTCTGATTCTATCATTGTTATTATCTTATCCCTAATTTTATTCTATTCTTTATCCTGCCTTTTTATAATATTTATACTATATACCCTATTTTTCTTTTAATTTTATTCTTCAAGTTGATATTGTTTAACAATTATATAACGACGGAAAGTTGTTGGAGAGGGTGTTTTGAATATGAATTTTGAACTTGTTTTGACAATTAATTAACAAAGTAACTATGTGAATTAGCCTCACCTAATGGTGTGTTAGAATATGTGTATAACCATTATCCTCATATAGAAAACAAAAAATAGCGCGTTATACATATTCCATCGATCATAATGACTTTTGAGTCTGATTCGTTATTGGAATTTATATAGCATATACTACTAAATAAGTGAGCTATATGTAATTTTTGTCAATTTTATTTTTGTACGTCATTTCAATCACTTTATTATTTTTAGTCAATTATTTAGATTCTAAACTCATTAATTCTAAAATATGCTTTGACGACTTAATATAGGGAATGAGCAAATCCACATCATAACGCATAAAACTGGTTCACTAGTTTAGAGAAATTGTGATTGAGTTTGCAAGTGTTTTTACTATCTTGTTATTCTCCACGAAGTTGTTTATAATAATTGGAATATGTATAGCAGAGGTGCGCATTGATTGGTTCGATTTAATTTTATGTATTATTAATTTGATTTATTGACTTTTAATTTTTATAACAATTCAATTTTTAATTTAATAAATAAAAGATGCTCATAAAATAAATATATAACAAATCATGTGAAATCAAATTAACTATAAAAGAATTGAATGATGGTGCAAAGAAAGACAATGGTCTTTTCCAAGGAATGGACAAAAGGTTATTAGACAAAATGTGAAACCAAATTAACTATAAAAAATTGAATGATGGTGCAAAGAAAGACAATGGTCTTTTCCAAGGAATGGACAAAAGGTTATTAGACAAAACATGAGATATTAGTGGTAAAATTAGATGACAAATCATGTGAAACCAATTCATGCATCTTCCTTTGAATAGAGTATAGTATAATTCTTGCTTTACAACCATCAAATATCTTAGTGATATGGTTGAAATTCATTTATTGTTAATCAGAAGTCTTGAGTTTAAATCATAGAAATAGAGAGAATTTTTTTAGTAGAGAAAATATTTTATTTCCTTACTAGGCCTATTTGGTACAAATTTGGATTAATCAAGTCAATGAGTTTCAGATATTGAATGTATACAATAACGATAACACTTCAATCCAAAACACGTTAGAATCACCTATCATCAACAATCATATTTTTCCATTATTATTTTTTTAGATGCATGAATGTCTATTAAGTCTAGAAAAGAAAAGAACAAAAGAATTCCTACTTAATGAAAAGTACACCTCAAAAAAATCTAATTTGTCAGTGGTTACATCTCTTTTCTTGTAAAATAATAGTAAGATGAACTGAATTTAGTAGTCGTATAACAAAAGAATAAAGCATAGAATATACATAATTAAGATTGATTATTAATTTACTATACTAATTAGTGCACTAATATGTTGAAGATGTATAAGAGTGAGACAAAATAAAGAGAATCGTATAATAATGCACAAATAATTGGAAGTATAATTCACCAAATAGGAGCCCACAGTTGAAGGTTCCAAATAGCCCGATCCCCCCACCAACCAAATCTCTTCTTTACCTTCTTTAAATAGCAATCTATTAGCGCTCTAGGTTCGAATCTTGAGTATGATGAAGAAAATTTTTAGTAGCCCTTGAATGAGACCTTATACGGCATAAGTACAAAATAGTGAGTAAATATCTCAAAAGATCACTCAAGTATGTGAAATTATTTGAGAAAGTCACTGAACTTGATTTTATATCAATAAAGTCACTCAACTTATGGATTTTCTTTTATAAAGTCACTCAACTTAAACTATTGTTCTAAAAAATTATCATAACCAAAAGATAAAAAAATTAACGGAAAAGGGCCTAAAATACCCTCGAACTATTGAAAATAGTACAAAATTACCCTTCATCCACCTATTGGCTCCCAAATACCCCTGTCATACACCTATTGGCTCCCAAATACCTCTGTCATTCATCTTTGGGTCCAATATTGACCACTTTTATAACGGATTATCATTTAAATATTTTTTTGAAATATGTGGCGACCAACTATTGGATATATACAATTTAATTACTTAAATTAATTTACAAACTTACTCATTATTAATTATACACGATCCAAATTAATTAATTACACACGTCCCAAATTATATTTACCCACCGATTAAAAGAAATACACCCTTTATTCCCAACATTTCACTTCATTTATCAACCTTGTTCCCCAATATATTCACCTATAATCTCGAAAAATAATACTTAAAGATACACATGTATCACCAAAAGAAATTACCTAAACACTCATAATTTTTTATGGTGATACATGAGTGTATTTAGGTAGTCTTTTTTGAGATTGTAAGTGAATATATTGGGGAAGTAAGGTTGCAAGAGGAAGTGAAATGTTGGGAATAAAGTGTGTATTTGTTTTAATCAGTGGGATAAATGTAATTTGGGACATGTGTAGTTAATTTGGATCGGGTATAATTAACTTGAGTCAAGTGTAGTCAATTTGGACCGAGTATAATGGATGAGTTTGTAAATTAATTTAAGTAATTAAATTGTAGTCAATAGATGGTCACCAAGTATTTAAAAAAATTATTTAAATGATAATCCGCTATAAAAGTGGTTAATATTGGATCCAAAGGTGGATGAAAGGGTATTTGGGAGTCAATAGGTGGATGTCAGGGGTATTTGGGAGCCAATAGGTGGATGGAGGGTAGTTTTGTACCATTTCCAATAGTTCAAGGGTATTTTAGGCCCTTTTCCGAAAAATTAATTGCACAAACTACCCTTCAAGTTTAGTTTTGTAATACTTATTTCCATTGTAGTTTATAATATTATGATTATCTCTTGTTTTATTTTATTTTTAATATTTATCTTAACTTAATTAATATCAACTCAATTGTCCAAGCATTAAGCATTAATGCAACTTGGCTTAGGTTTCATGATATTCTACCACAATTTATACCCATTAACATGTGCACTTAATATTTTATTTTGATAATAAAATATGTACACGAACACTTCGAAATTAGTCCGGACAAATTCAAATTCGATGACTCCAAAGTTGAATCATCCCCTCCCACCCCAACTGGAATTGGACATGGATGAGGCTGAGATACCCCCCTCCCCCCTCCCCCCCCGCACCCCACCCCACCCCACACAAATTCTTCCCTCTTTTTCTTCCTTAGTTAACCTGAGAAGATGTTTTTTTTAATTAAGAAAAAGAGAAAAGACATAAAATTCCTCTTGAACTTGTCCGCACAACTTACTTTAGCACTTTAACTATACAAGTGTTTCTTTACCACTCTAATTTAATTTGAATTGAATTTAATTACCCCTTCAAGAGTGACGTGGCAAAATTTGTATCACCAACTTTCTATAAGCGCGTGATAAAGAAAAATATACCAAAAAAACTGACACATATCATCTATTTATTGAATAACATACTTAATAACTTATTTTACTAATTTTTCAATATTTCATTTTGAATTAACTTTTCTCTCTCTATATTCCTTTTTCTGCATCTTCTTCTTTATTTTATTTTTTCTTTTTGTTCTTTTTCTGGATCTTCTTCTTCATTTTTTTCCCTCTTCCCATAACTCTCTCTTTTTTATTCTTTCTATTTAGTTCAAGTAAACATTTACTCCCAAATATAACTTCTTCCACATTTTTCCTTCTTCCTTTCTTTTCTATTTTTAATCGTTTCTTATTTTCTTTTACAAAAAATTTGGTATTTGATTCACCGATACCATTTTTTGACATCAAAAAAGATTATTAGATCTATCAATTTAAAGTGTTATCAGAATGAAGTTGATTTCCATTAAAAAGAAATTCGAAGATATTGTTGGCAAAAGATTAACTATGAAAATTTCGCCCAATTCATTAATAAATTTTCATTTTTATGCAAATAATTTTTTTAATCTTTGAGGAAGGTGGTATGGTGTAACTAAACTGAAAGTGCAATTGAAATTTGAATTATAATTTGTACATTGAGGAGTAAATTTATTGATAGGTTTAATTTTTGGCTCAATATTTAAAAAATATATATATTATGGAGATTTAAGCAATTAATTAGGAATTTAGTTAATGTACACGTGGACCAATGAAAACGCGTGTGACTCAACAACACCTAGCCTTCAACTGGGTTGGTGATGGGAGGGTTGAAAAAAATAACTTGAAAGATGTTAAGGGGTATTTAAACACCCGTATAGTTAAAGTGTTAAAGTAAGTTGTGCGGACAAGTTCAGGGGGATTTCATATCTTTTCTCTAAGAAAAAAGAACCATTTCTTTTTTCCCCACCTTGCATAAGTTTTTAAAAAATTATTTCATCTAAATATTGGATACTAGTTTTTGAATATCCCTTTCGTAGTCCTGTTACTGTGGTTTTTTGATAAATTGAATAAAAGATGTTATAAAATCATTTAAATTAAACAATATATAATAAAGGGAAATTTAGTTAAATCATAAATTTTTATGTTAATAATAATTAGGTTAAGAAAATAATTATTAAAAATAAAATAAAATAAGAGAAATCAACATAATATTATAAACTTTAAGGGAAGTAAATATTACAAAAATAAGAATAGTTTGTGCAATTATCTCTTTATCTTTTGGTTATAATGATTTTCTAGAAAAATAATTTAATTTGAGTAATTTTTTAAAAGAAAATTCATAAGTTTAGTGACTTTCTCAAATAGTTTTGCATACTTGAGTGATCTTTTGAGATATTTACTCAAAATAGTTGAGCTCCAATGCGGATATTGATGAAAAATAATAATTAGTAAAGCTCCAATCATTGAATTTTTAAGCCTCTCGAACCAGACCTCAAAACAGTGAAATTCAAATGAAAAGGAAAACAAGAAACAAGAAAATTTCTTTATAGCCAGATACAAAAACTGGGAAATTCATATAGACATTACATATTCAATTCCCATCATCGCCCGCGTCTTAGGTTGGATCTCATGAGTAAACTATTCAGTCATAGAAGCAATTTGCTATACATAGGTCTCCAGTATCTTATCAATCCATCATTGTCCGCGGAAGTTAGTTGAGAACGAATTCATCCAGCAACTCAACAGTTTCTATACATTCACCAAAATTGTTGCAGTTGAATTATCATCACACATATATCATCATCAGAACCTCGTGAAACAGCAAGATCGATAAGCTTTTTAGAGGCCAATAATGGTTGTGGCTTACTGATGCCTGTGCAACACAAATGCCTAGCAGCATCAACTACTTCCTGGTTGCTGACTTTATCCCATAAACCATCAGATGCAAGGACTAAGAACTCCAATTCAGGATTAAGTTCAACGACTGTAGTCTCAGGTTCTGCGATTACCCATTGTTTAAGATAACGATCTCCTATACCTCTCGACACAGCAAGAGATCCCTGGATCCTCCAAACACCATTAGAACAATCTACATAGCCACCCTACACAACAATAAAGCATCATACGATTAGTAACCTGAAAAATAAGACATGTTATACTGATAAGTGATCCATATAGTTGCTCACCGAAGTCTCAATTCTATCTTTCTCGTCTTTTCTTGAAGGTTTGTGATCTGAGGTGAGTGCTTCAGCAATCCCACCTCTGCTAACAACAGCGCGACAATCACCAGCATTAGATACTACTAAATCACCATTTCTGATCAATGCTGTTACGCAGCACGATCCACCCCTAAATTCTTCACTGAGGAATTCGGTATCTGTCTTTAAATAACCATTTTTGAGCGCCTCCACAACTTCTTCATCATTCCTCCTTACTAATTCATCCATAATGTTCTTATTCAAGTGCTCTGCTGCAAACTCAGCAGCTTTAGGTCCTCCATGTCCATCAAATACACCAAAAATACCCTGAAACAAGTAATCCCTTTGTCAATTTCAACCAACCATTCACAAATAGCATAGGAAACTAAGAAACATATAAGTATAGTCTGATGCACTAAGTTCTCGCTATGCACCAGATCACAATGATTTATTGTACTTAGTCTGCATTTCTATTTCCACGGAACTAAAACTGGGGGAACAATAATGCATTTTTTATAGTTAAAAATTCAGAATTAAACAATTGATTATACCTGTTTTGAATCTCCTTGTAAATTGACAAGCGCAGAGTAACGATCCTCCATTGCACCTCTCCTTCCACGTTTACAACAAACAGAATATTCATCACTTTCAACCTCAACAAAATCCGCCGCTGCCGTCGGAGTTACCGGAAAATTCCCAAAATTCGTTGAAGCGACCGGAATATCCAATCTAGCAGGTCTCTTCCTCTTCGAAACCGCTGGAGAAGTAGAAATCGGTGCAGATGTTGAACACTCAGAAGAATTTCTGTTAAGGCTAATCGTTTCCGGTGAAGATTTCTCAATCAGAAGAATTTTCAATTGTGAAGACGAAGACAAAGAAGAAAAAGTAAATGAAGGAAATTTCGTTAGAGTTAGATATTCAGATGATTTCCGAGAAGGTGAAGAAGATGAAAATGAAGCCGATTTACATAAGAGTGAATTAGTCACCGGAATCCTAGTCGCCGGCGAGAATGCCGGTGAGTTTGGAATTGCGACGGTACAAGACATTGCTTTAATTTTTTTCAAAAAGTAGTTGGAATTCCGTGTTGTTTGTATGAAGAAATTGAGAAGATGAGAAAAAAAAGGGGTATTTATATATGCGGAAAAAAAAGGAAAAATTTGTGAGTGTTTGTGAGCAGTCAAAGTAATTTGGCTGTGGGACCCTCTTTCAGTATTAATTCCGTGTTTGAGGAGACACATTTTTTATTTGATTTTTGACTATTAATTTCAACCATTCCTTCTTATGTACTTTTGGGTAAACCGTCGAAGCAAAAATTACGCGTATAAGTAAATATATACTAATTAATTAGCTAATATAGTTATAGTTTTTATTGATTACTATTCATAGCTTAATTTTAACTATAATTACGTCGTCTCTCTCCTCTTTTATACATTATCAAATACAAATTATACATATACATATACATATTGTATGATAGATATACAAATACAATTTGCCTTTCTCCACCCTTTGTCCTCTCTTGCTCGCCTCTCTCCGAATACCAGTTACATGTATATAATTATCTGACAGATATACATATACAATTCGCCTCTCTCTACTCTCTGCCCTCTCTCGCTCACCTCTCTCCTCCCTCTCCCAAAATTGATCGCTAGATATACAAATACACATGTATACCAGTTACATATATACAATTATTTGACGAATATATATATATATAGTTTGACAGATATACATATACAATTCGCCTTTCTCTACTCTATGCCCTCTCTCGGTCACCTCTCTCCTCTCTCATTCAATCTCGTTCGCCTCTCTCCTCTCTCTAACATGTAGCTATGAATCGTAATTAGCAAACTATATATATGAAGCGTAATTAAGTTTATTTTAGTGGCAGTTTGTGAAATTTCCTCCATCTTCAAAACTCATTTTATTTTTGCTTGTTTCTTTGAGATGCGAAAAGCGAGATTGAGATAATTTGATTATGTGAAAAGGAGGAATAGGTATGGTCGTAATAATTTAAGGAGAGGTAGATTGAGAAAGAGTCGGAGAGAAGTGATTAAATAAGTTTACATTCTTTGTTAGGGATATTAAAGAATGAAAGTCCTAGTGTTTGTTTTTTATTGTAAAAATTTAATTCTTAAAAATCATACAAATTCATGAAGAAAAACGAATTGAAAAACGCAAATAATTATGAATAGCTCTCTCCAATGATAATTTAGTTTAATTAGATTCATGTGCTCCTAGAAAATTTGTCTTGTTTCTTTTGATTTGATATAAAATTTAAAATATAAATTCCATTTTAACTTGTAAACTTAAATTTAAAAATATGTATAATATACAAAATGAATAATTTCAGAAATCTCTAGAGAATCGGGCTTTTCCAAAGAATTACTGCAGCTTTCCCACTCCCTTTGATTGTCTCTTCCACTTTCCTACCAAATCTCTCTCTATTCTGGCACATAAATGAAGGTTCCTTCATTCTATATCATTTTTTTTTTTTTGTGATTTAAGATACTACACCTATTTCTCTTATTTTAATTTTTTGATAATCATTCCTTAAATCTATTTTAAAAAATATAAATTAATTACAATTTGACAAATTTGTCCTCATAATTTCTTCATATTAACGCATATTATAAAACATGACTTATTTAATAATTTTAAAAAATGACATATTAACACATTATAAAAATATTTGTGTTGGTTTATTTTTAAATTATCCCTATATGTGATCTTAAACCTAAGATGTAGCTCTATCCATTGAGTAAAGAGAGGATTTGCTACCTTTTTGTAAATAGAAAAATCCTCATTAACTTCTTTAATTTTCTTATTTAATTGACAAATGGCAAGGAATTAAGTTAACTCTTCAACTAAACCGTGATTGTATTCTTCATTCTAAGAAAATATCATTAAGAATTAAATGAATATTTTTAAATTTGAATATAATACTAAATATAAAAAGATAAGTAGTTCTTTTTAAACAAACAAAAACGAAACTAAGACGAAATTTCCTATCGGAATAAGACCATATTAATCTATAGTAACGATATTTTTCAATTTATCATAATTAGCAAAGCAGAATATGTACAGATTGAAATAATGCCTTATTTTATCACCATGATTAGCACATAATTTTAAGAATTTTAGTTCAAAAAAGATTTTCTGTGATGAATCACCTAGATCTATACTAAATTTCTATTTAATTTTTTTGTATTTCACTTCCAAACGTCTAACTCTCCAGTCGTTCAATTATTGTTATATAAGCTACAAAATCACTCGATCAATTTAAATAATATTTTCAATAATTTAATAACTTTTATATTACAATTATACAATAAATTAGTACTTCATCCTTCCGATTTATATGATACTGTTTGACTTGATATAATGTTTAAGAACAATATTTTTTATGAAATTCATGAACTAAATATTTGTGTGGTTGTATATTGTTTTATTAAGAATAAAAGAATAATTTTAAATTAAATTATTTTATATTATAAATAAATAATATTATTAAAATAAAATATCGTATAAATTGAAAGAGAAGAAATATATAAAAAGGGAAAAAGAGAAAAGAAAAAAGAGCGACTTCTGGTGGAATTCAAAATTGTAAGTCAAACACGCTAATCAAAAGATCGGCCGTGTTTTGACTTTAGTGTAAATGTGGCATTTGGCACATTTCTTAACATGCAATTCACTAAAAGTAGCTAGTTAAGGGAAAATTTTCAAAATAGCAATATATTAGCTTTTAGTGGGACTTTTTAGCAACAGTTTCATTATTTATTAAAAATGTCATTATTTTAGTTTGTTAAGGGATTAGTTATGCATTTATTTTATTTTGATTAATTTGAAAGAATACAAATAATTAATAACAGAACAGAGAAAATCATGGAACAAAAGAATTCAAAAAAGGTAAAAAAGATTTTAAATACAAATCAGTTACGTTTTGAAAAGAGCATAAATAGGCATCTTTCCGTTGAGCGTTTTTTTTCTTTCTTTTTAAGAACATAAAAAAAAAATTAAAATAATTTAGTTTGTCTTCCGAATCATTCATCTGATAACTTTCAAAGCTTCTTCAAGTTGAATACGACGTATTTTTGAAACAAAAATTTTCAAAATTGACAACTATAAATTTGTCACATCTAGTGAACAATCGAAAAACAATCAGGTATTTTTTTTCAATTTTTTTATTTGTTTGGATGAGATATTTGTATATGTCGAGTACAAGAGTGTTATTTTTATTCTTGATTGAATTAGTGAAATCTTTGTATGCATTGGGATTTATAGCTTTTTTCGGATGTTTTGTATCCAAATTATGATGTATAACGAATGAAATTGTTTTTTGTTTTAGTTTAGTAGCTGTTTTTTCTGTTTGAATGCATACAATAATTTGTATCCCATTAAGTTAATGTAACTAATCAATGATGAACTATATGTTGAATACAACAATATATGAATACAAAAGTGAGATGAAAATACAAAGTTATAAATACAAAGTGCGATTGAATATAAAGTTGTGAATACAAAAGAAATATTCTCTTCATTTGAAATACAAAGTGACTTTGAAAGGTAAATACAAACTAATGGATCATGAACTATATGTTGAATACAACAATATATGAATACAAAAGTGAGATGAAAATACAAAGTCATAAATACAAAGTGAGATTGAATATAGAGTTGTGAATACAAAAGAAACTAAATACTCTCTTCATTTGAAATACGAAGTGACTTTGAAAGGTAGAGTAGGCACATAAATTACAAAACTTGTTGGTAAACAATTAGGTTGAATACAAAACAAAAGAGAAATACAAACTTGTTCACATATAAATTGAGATTGAAATACAGAATGAATATCCAATAAAATACAAAATTGTTAGCATACAGTTAGGATGAATACAAATTAAGAAGGAAATACAACATGTTGGTATACTAATTGAGATTGAAATACAATGTAAAAACAAAAAATGTAAAACTTGTTGATATATAGATAGAATGAATACACAAATAAACTGTTGATTCAGACATTGTAGATGACAGATACTTTCCCCAAATCTAAAACCCTAAAAGCAAATATAAATGTATTAAAAATCAAACAAAATAAACATATGAATGAATTTGTAGATTCTAACAAATCTGAAATATTAAAACGAAATCAAAAAAAAAATTGTTTAATCTACTAAAAATCTAAAATACATAAATTTTACATGAATATGTAAACAAACTTGCATAAAAATCGAAAAAATTAACGGAAAATTCATAATATGTACAATGCGAAATATAAATCATAAACGGTGATATTGAAAACAAATCAAAAGAAATCTAAATAACTAATTTAAATACATAAATATTAGATGAATATGTAAACAAACTTGCATAAAAAATGAAAAAATTGATGGAAAATCCGTAATATGTACAATGCGAAATATAAACCATAAACGGTGATATTGAAAACAAATCAAAAGAAATCTAAATAACTAATCAAAATGGATAATGGAAACAACCTTGCCAACCGAGAAATCTGCTTGAATTAATAAAGAGATTTCGTTTAACAATAAAGAAAATTTCTTGATGAACAACAATTTAGCACCTTGAAGAAAGATAAACTTGAAACGTGAAAGGTGGGAAAGAAACGTGAAAGTTGGGGAAGAAACACAAATGGTGATGAAAAAAGGTTAATGGTATTGGTTTAATTTTTTTTTCACTTTAAACGGTTATTGGTATATAATTTGGTCCAATATAGGACTCTTTCCATAAATAAAATTAATTTAAAATACTAAAATCTGAATACATATTATTTTATAAAAATATTGTCATTCTGCCATTTTAAATAAATATTTTTAAAGTGTTGTTATTTTGACTAATTATGTTAGGTATTATGACTTAATTGCTGATTTTCCCTAGTTAATTTCATAAGATATAATTTGGGCCCATTTAGTATGTGGAATGAGATAAATAAAAATAACTTATGAGATTAGTTATCGCGTCTTCTATAAGGATAACTAATCTTGCTATTTTAGTGTATTTTCCTTCCTTACCTAATATAGTTTAGGGAAATTTTCGTATATAGCCACTTAAAAAAACTTAATTATGTTTTATAGTTATAGTTTGCTAATTATGGTTCATAGCTACAGGTTATTGGAAGGAGAGTGGCGAGCGAGATTGGCAGAGGGAGCAGAGAGGCGAGAGAGAGAGGGCAGCTAGTAGAGAGAGACGAACTGCATATGTATATTTGTCCAGCTGTATATGTATATATGTCAAATTATTATATATATGTAACTGCTATAAATATGTATTTACATATCTGGTGAGCGAGATTGGGAGATGGAGGAGAAAGAGGAAAGGGATTGGGAGAGGAAGGAGAGAGGTGAGCGAGAGAGGTGAACTGTTTATGTATATCTGTCAGATGCTTTTATATATATAACTGATATACATATGTATTTGTATATCTGGCAAGCGAGATTGTGAGAGGGAGGAGAGATGTGAACTGTATATGTATATCTGTCAGATGCTTTTATATATTTAACTGATATACATATGTATTTGTATATCTGGCAAGCGAGATTGTGAGAGGGAGGAGAGAGGCGAGCGAGATTGGGAGAGGAGGAGAGAGGCGAACGAGAGAGAGCAAATAGTGGAGAGAAGTTAATTGTATTTGTATATCTGTCATATAATTGTATATGTATATGTATAATTTGTATTTGTATATGTATAAAAGAGGATAGAGGAGAGAGGCGACGTAATTACAACTAAAATTTAGCTGCGAGCCGTAATTAATTCAAATTATGGATATGTTAGCTAATTAACTAGTATATGTTTGCTTATCCACGTAATTTTTCCAATAGTTAATTTTTAAGATATGATTAGGATTGATTTGATATACATAATAAGATAGATAAAGATATTTCATAAGGTTAGTTATTACTCACTCTGTCCACTTTTATTTGTCATAGTTTCCCTTTTTAGAGTCAAACGATAAGAACTTTGACTATCATTATATGATGTATTTTTTCATCATTTAACTTTGAAAATTAGTAAAATTGACTTTCGAATAGTATAACATAACAATTAAAAGTGGACGAAGGTAGTACGTCTTAGGTATGAAAGAGCTAATACTTTCATGCTAGTACATCCCAATATTCCATGAAATTGCTATTCCTTATACCACCAACTGAATATTTTGAATAATCATGTTTTTTTTTAAAAAAAATTATGAAATCATCACGATATATTACTATTTAATCCTTTTTTTTTTCTTCCTTACCCAATATATTGTACATTGTATATAATTTGTAAAAAATTTTGACTGCCTCCATTATTGAATTTTTTGAGTTCACATTGTCAAAGTTGAATTTAAAAAATGTGACTCATATAGATTATTAGTTGACAAACTCAATATGTCATTGGTGTTTGTAGCTCAAATTGTGGTTAGAGCTAGTAATGAGCTTGATATATATAGGTAGTGAAAAATAGGTTAGACAGGTAAGCCATCGTTATTTTTTCGAATATGATTTTTGTGAGAAATTATATATGTCGTTTAGATTGATTGTAAATAGTCTAAAAGAGATTGTCTACAAATTAATTTTGATGTGATATTGGTGGAGATTTGAATTGATTTTGAACCCATTGCAATTGAATATAAATTGGAGAATTTGTCATTATAGCTAGTGACAAGATATACATTTTAATTACATGGTAAATACTAAATACATTTTATATTTTTTTATAAAAATAATACATGAGGGTGTGTATATATATTTTCGCAAAAACAATATGGTTATGTGAGTATAAATTGAAAAATAAGATTACGTGAATTCAAAATTTTATATTTTTCGCAAAAACAAATTGGTTATTTGAGTATAAATTGAAATATGTGATCAAGTGAATTCAAAATTTTATATTATGATACATATTAGAGCAACTTTCACATATAACAAACAGAAAAATCATATTTGTATGCTATAACTATAGTTTGCATAATTGCGCTCCATAGCAAACATAAATATGTATATTTCGCTATACATATACAAAAGAAAGCAGTTGTATATAAATTTTTTTGTATCGGTATACATATGCAAAAAGATAAATTGTATAATTTGTGTTTGTATAAAGCGAGAAAGAGAGAAAGGCAAAAGAGAATTGGACAGAGAAATATTTGTATTGTATAATTATAAGTGTATAGGATGAAGATATATATATTTGCATGTGTATATACAATTTCTCCTCGCTTTATACAAACAGAAACACAATTTATACATTTCTGTTTGTATAAGCGAGAGAGGCGAGGGAGAGACTAGTGAGCGAGATCTGGGAGAGGGGAACAAAAATATATGTATATATACAATTTTCTCTCGCTTTATACAAACACAAATACATTTTATACATTTGCATTTGTATAAAAGTGAGAGAGGCGAGGGAGAGAACGAGAGTGACGAGCAAGATTCACCAGGTGAGAGGCGAAATAACAACAGTTTGCTATGAGGTACAATTAAATCAAACTATTTTTATAGCATTTAATTTGAATTAATAGTTTGCTATTATATACAATTTTCCCTATATATTATGATATATATATATATTGAAAATCTCAAAAAAAAATCTACAGTAACCGTAGATCTTTAATTAAGCCCAAACTATAGTCATTAAAGTTCCTCAAAAAACATCAAGAGTGAACTTGCAAACTTGGACAAGTCTGTTCTTCAGTGAGAATTAGGCCCATTATAGTTGTAACACAGCCCAAAATATTTGTAAGGCGAAGATGGGCACCAACTAAGTTTGGGCTATTATTAATGGGCTGCAATATTTGTAAGGATAAATTACTTAACTACACTCCTTTACTTACCTTAATATCCATTTATCCCTACTTATTTCAAAATTTTCAAAAATCTCTTATTTCCCCCAATTAATAAAATCTGTAAGATACATAAAGATTTCCCACCTTTTTACAGCCAATACATGTGTATCCCGTGCAAAACGCTATGTATCCCGCATGTATCCCGTGCACAACGCTATGTATCCCTCTATGTGGAATGTATCAAACGCTATGTATCCCGTGCACAACGCTATGTATCCCGCTATGTGGAATGTATCAAACCTAATGTATCCCGTGCACAATGCTATGTATCCCGCAAACATCATTTTTAAGGGATTTTTGGTAAATAGAAAACTACAAGGGATATGATGTTATTTAGTACTTATAATATGTTGTTCCTATAATTTATACTATTTGTAATATCAAAACCTTACACGATATGTGTACTCTACAAGATTACGACATTTTGTTTGGGGCAAAATACATAAATCCCACTAGTTTAGGTCCTAATTACTAAGATTCTCAATAGTTTCAAATATTACTTCCTCTACCATATTTTATGTTTAGGATACACAAATTGGAATCCATGAGATACATGTATTTGCCGAATTTTAAAACTGAGATACATATTTTGTTTGTTTAAATTAATTGGTTGTAACTGATTTCCTTAATTATAGAAGTAATTAAGGATTTTCAGAATACATGGACAATCATTTTTTATAATTTAAATGAATCAAATCCCTTAATATAAGGCGGAAATCAAGGTATGTTTAATTAATTTATTTTATTATTCTTTGAAATACTAAATGCATTAATATTATTAATAAAAGATAAAAAACATGTATTTATTAGTCATTTAATTTGATTAGTTTCATTTTATTCCTCTTAAAGAATAAATCCATTAATTTGATGTATCTATTATCAAATATCAATATATGATTGTATCCAACCAACTAAACACTTAGATACATGAGCATCATACATGTACAATATCCATATGTATCATAGAAGTATCTAGATTTATTTAATGTATTTGTTATATGTATCTAGTATTAGTTTCATGTATCTATTTAGATGATCTAATTTTAATTTCATGTATCTATTTAGATGATCTAATTTTAATTTCATGTATCTTTTATATGTATCTAGTATTAATTTGATGTTTCAAGTATTAGTTTCATACATTATATTCAAAAACATGTATTTCGGATACATAATAAGTATATACATATAATTATGTGTATCTAAATATGAAATGTAATTGAAACACACAAATTTAGAAAAAATCATTACTTTTAATAACCATAACAAGTAAAATGGATGGGACCAAGTAATATTGAATTATTGGTGTGACACATTTATGTATCTAAATTAAGAACATAGGAATATTATGAATTTTTAACAAACCTAATTTGTAAAACTTTTATGTTCAACACATTTATGTATCTGACTTAAGAACATAATGAATTTTAACTCAGATACAAAATTAAAATGCATAAGAATAATAAAACAATAAAAACAAACTTATATGTAAAATATTGATTTGAACATGCAAACATGTATTGAGAAAATGAAGAAATAAATTAAAGAGGGAGAGGAAGAAAAAGAAAAAAATTAACTTGTTAATGAGCATTAATTAAGGAGTTTAAATTTAAGATAATTATCCAATATCATATTTAAGGGATTTGTGTATCTTAATAAACTTTAAAAAGATATGATATAAATACTAAAAGTGGTAATATGTGTAATTATTTTAAATTAGAGATAAATATAGTATATATGGTAGTGATGTATGTGTGGTTAGATAGTTTTTCCTTTTGTGTGTCATTCAATTTTAAAAGGAAACATTACATTTTTAGCCGGTTCGAACATTTGATTGTTGACTAACCTTCCTTCTCTCCTTCACAATTAGTGATAAAAAAAGAGAGTATAACTTACATAAACTAGAGCATATATACCCTTTATGGTAAATGGTATGCAGACATCCTCCGTCATACTTTTAGGACATTGGTGCTCATGCCGTCCAAAAACTAGAGCATAAATACCCTTTATACTAACGGATATACACATGTCATAATTTTATCTACCAACCCGATATTTATTAAAGGGAAAAATGACAAATATACCCCCGAACTATCGTAAATGTATGCAAATACCCTTCGTCATACTTTTGGGACATTGGTGCCCCTGCCGTCCAAAAACTAAAGCATATATGCCCTTCACTCTAAAGGATGAATAAATGGGACACAAAGCGCAATCTTATCCATCGATCCGATATTTAATAAATGTCAGATCGATGGATAAGATTATGACACGTGTATGTCTGTTAGTATAAAGGGTATATATGCTCTAGTTTTGGGACGACAGGGGCATCAATGTCCCAAAAGTATGACGGAGGGTATATGCATACCATTTACGATAGCTCGGGGTATATTTGTACGTTTTCCCTTTATTAAATATCAAATCGACGAATAAGATTGCGCCACGTGTCCCTATATAGTCATCCGTTAGAGTGAAGGGCATATATGCTCTTGTTTTTGGATGCCAGGCTAGGGAGGAGCTAGGCGGGGGTTCATGGGTTCGGACGAACCCAGTAGCTTTTTCGTGGACCCTATATTTGTACCAGATAATTAAGAAATAACTTGTAAATTCCTAAAAAACTAATTGACAATTCAATTATAAGGAAGGGGAAGAAAATTTAGAACCCCTAAACTCCTAGTACTGGCTCCGCCTCTGATGTTAGGGGCACTCATGTCCCAAAAGTATGACGGAGGGTATCTGAATACTATTTACGATAGTTCAGGGGTATATTTATCCTTTTTATATTAATTATACATGGTTATTGACTATAAGAAATATATGTAAAATTACTTTTTGTTGTAATATCTGTTGGGCTGTTTTATAATGTATGAATCCCTTTTATAAACTTCCTTATTTGAAGATTTTGATTTGAGATATAGTATGTTCATGAATAGAGGAAAAGGAGAAAAATAGAAGAAACACATATTTTTGGTAAAACTATCATTAATATTAGATTTGTTAATGTAATGACTCGGACCCGAAAGATCATTTTTGATAATTTTGAATAGTCATTTAACAATAGTTAATTAATTTACGGGTAATTTATTTATTATTAAGTGGTTAATGGGCCAAGTCCATAACTTAATACCCTATACCACTTGACCCATGGTTGGAATAAGTTAAAGAAGATGTTTATTTTTAATGGTATCACAACCCATTGCGCCTAAAATCCACCGCCGAAAGAAGACAATAACGACTCAGGTAAAAATCCATCCTTTCCACCTAATCTTATATTATGTATGTGGATTGTTTATTATTATTATTGTTATTATTGGATGATTGGAGGAAGCTAATAACACCAATAAATTTAGTTATCACGTAGAGGTTTCGAAAAAAAATAGGCTATGTTACAGATTGAAGTTTTAGTTGAACAAAATAAGGCTAATGGAGAATTAATTGTGGGGTAATTGTGATTGCTGGGGTAGATAGAGGTTATCCCCACTACATGTATTTACACCTATTGAAATTTGTTTAGGTTACTAGAAAACAAAAGAAAAACAATTGATGTAGTCATCATTGCGTAATCATGAGGCCGTGAATTGGGAGATTCGTGGTGGGTGTGAGTGCATTCATTCAAAGGGGTTTCAGTTCTGCCTATAAGTTTTATGGTTGTGGTTCTTCATATATAGGTTCGTGATTGAAAGTTTGTTGTGTGATATCACATTAGATTCAAGTTTTGATTTATTGAGATATGTAATATATCATATGAACATAATTTGAATTATGATATTGGAAAAATTGGGACTTAACCCTAGTCTTAAAACTTGGAAAGTATGATAGTTGTAATGTTAATTGACATCAAGATTTACGAACTTGATTATAAATTTGGGTAAATTTTTGGTTCAAGGCTACACACATAGTAATGTGGGTGTTGTTAGTTTCAAAATCTTATTGTGGTAATTTGTTTGGATAGATTGTATTGATTTGGAGCTCAACGAAAAGGGAAGGCTCAAGTCTCGGAGTGAATCCGAATTAATTGAGGCAAGTGGATTTCTAAACCATTGTTAAGTGTATGGAATTCATGTATTTCCTTGTAATATGTGTTTGGGGATAATGAGACTTGGTGATGGGTTGACTTGTCCACATTGATTAATTCTAATGATGAAAAAGGGGTAATAAAAGGCAATGTGATTAATTGTTTATGTGTGATTGTGTTCTTTATTGAACCTGTATACTTGTGATAGCTGAGGTGATTACATTTCATATTGATATTTGATTGAGATCATCATCCCCTTTATTTGAAATTATATTGTGCACATGCATTGACATGAGATTGAGTATAAGTTGGGCACGTGGAGATCGTCCGTGCTGGGGATGGTGAGATGTTAAGATTATAATTTGGGCACGTGGAGATCGTCCGTGCGGAATTTGTTTGATTTATGATAGTGCGTTGAGATTATCCGCACAGACACATGGAGATCGTCCGTGTTGGTATATGGACCTCGCGAGTCCCCCATGGGTCATGAACTCTCGATATATTTCCGAGGAGTATCATGTATATACGATTGAGAGAGTACTTGGTATTTTGAGGCATATCATTTCATGGTGTCATATTGCATTGCAGCCCATGACATCCTTCATTCTTGATGATTATGTGTTTTATTTGTGGTTGAAAAATACTTGATATTTGATTACCTCTATTTGATGAACTTGATCTTGTGTGTTGCTGATATTTGTGAGTGCCTTTTTGTGGAAGTTGTGATTGATGAATATTGAGTTTGTTGTTGAGGATATGTAATTTGTTTAAGTGATTGTTGTTGAGTTGGGTGCTATGTAACTGTAAACTGTTAGGTTGGGTTGGCTTTATGCAGGTTGTAGTTATGGAGGTTCGGTTGGTGTGTAAGGAGTACCCGTATTCTATCCCCTTAGCTTGTGTTTAGAAGTTTACTTGCTGAGTACCGTGTGGTTGGTACTCACCCCTTGCTACTACATTCTTTTGTAGGTTACTAGCCCGGACCTTTGTGATATATTATCTTCTTTTCCGAGGCTTCTTGGAGATTTGTGAGGTAGCTGTTTGTCAACTCAGTAGACCTTCTTACTCTTGTTTATGATCTTGTTCTACTCTAGAAACAATGTCATATGAGACTTTTGATTCAATTGTAATACTTTAGAGGCATGTACACGTGACAACTAAATTTTGGGGTATTTTTGAGTTTATTATAAAAATTTTCGCATTTTATTGTAATGGTTGAGTTTTAGGCTGACTTGTCTTGGTGGGTTAAGGCGAGTGCCATCATGTCCATTTTTGGGTCGTGACAGTTAGTATATGATAAATTGATAATATTTGGAATTTATGTTTCATATTAAAAGATTTAAGTGTTAATAAATCATTTGAAAAATAAATTTTGATTTTTATTAAAAAATATATTCAATTATACATCTAAAATAAATGCTTAAACTTCAACCGTCTATAGATACACTTATTCAGCCACCCACGTTTGTTGTCAGCATTAGGAATAGGTCTTTAAATCTTTCACGTTTTGAATTATCAAATATGACTATTTGCTCTCTAGGAAAAAAACAAAAGTTTCATGGAAGCATCTAACGATGTGGTCCAGTGATTGAAGATGAGTCGAGAATTATGAGATTTTAAGTTTAAATTATAATAAAGATAAAAATATGATAAAATATAAACGTATCTGTTAGTTAGGATTCAATAGATATTTATGTCTAAATTAAAGATAGTTTATGTATTTTGCCTTGGGAAAATATTAAGTGATTTTTTTAGTTGTCCTATTATTGATTAGGGGGTATAAAAATCGAACCGAATAAATGTTATTGAGTTATTGTTATTGGGTTTTTAATGAGTTTATAAAAAAAATTATTGAGTTATTGGTTCGGTTTTGATTTTTACTTGAGTTATTGGGTAAACTGATAATCCAATAAGACGGTAATAATTTACTTTTTTACCCTTCCTAAACATTAAATATTAATAATTTAATATATAACTAGACACTATAACTATATCAAATTATTACTACTCTATCCACTTCACACTAGGCCGCTTTACTAGTTTTTACTGTTTACTCAAAACCTAAAGACTAAAGTAAGGGTTCGCAATTGTAGCTATTTGATTTTAGTTTTAGTTTTAGTCTTGTTGGACTATTTGATTTTAGTTTTAGTTTGTAATTGTAGGTTGTAGCTTTTGCAAGTTTGTAAAGGTATGTAATTTGATTAACATCAGAAATTTCATACTATGTTTTGGCGGTGACATGTAATTATAGCCTTCGTATTATATTTTGCAATTTCTCATTATCTTTTGTGTTTCACTATATCAAAGCATTTAGAGAAGTGATCAGAAGCCATATATTATTTTACGGACATTTTCTTATTGGGTAAATAAAAAATCAAACCAATAATGACCAAAAATTGATAAATCGATAAGAAATATCTTATTGATTTGTTATTGTGTTAGCAAATTTAAAAATAAGAAACCGATAATACAGAAAAATCGAACTGAACCGACCGACGGACATCCCTAGTTTTGATGAATATAGTGATCTGATAGATGTTGTTCGTGAAAGATAACAAATATTTTATAAAATTAATCAAAATACACCTCAATCAACTCAAATTAAAAGAAAAATCAGAAGCTTCATGTGCCTCGATCTCTTGAGTACTTATGACTTGAAAACAAAATGTAGGTTAAGTGGTCCAAAATTGAATCATAACCTTTATAATTACATATATTTTTTGTGTGGATAAATCCCTTGTAAGAGAGTACAATAATTATCCAAATGCACATGTGACTTGTCTCTAACTTCATACAATAATGAACACATCATGACATAAGAGTGTCCATTGGATGTTCATAGTTAAATTTAGTATCTAGAGTTTAGTATTGATCTATCTAGAGTTGGTGAACTTTGCCTCATCATTTGATCGAAGTTGAGCTAGCGATGATGAGGCAAAGTTGCTATTTTTTCATCTTCCCAACTTTTTAAACTAGAGCACAGTCGCACACGTAATTTCTGTTCTATCAATTTAATATATGATGTGTGGGTCATCGATTCATATGATATTAACTTAATTTCTTTAGGAGGGGGGAAGAGAGATTATTTTCTCATAATTAGGCTATTTGATTTCATTATGGTGATTGATAATGGAAAAATTGGGCAAAAATAATTAGGCGCAAGATAAAATATATTTTGGCAACTCGCATTAGAGTTTTAACATTAAACAACATACAAGGTTGAAAATTAAATATGGTTTCATACAATTTCATAGGGTAAAATGTACCGATTTTGATATATTGTATTTGAAGTTTTATATAGTTGAACTTCAAACATATATGACTGAAATTTAATCATTTTTGCTTGAACTTTTGCTATATATAGCTGAAGTTTAGTCAATTTATCTAACTTCAACAATTTTTACATGAACTTTAGTCATATGTACATGTACTTCTAACATAGATGACCGAATTCAAGCAAAAATAGCAAAAATGATGAAGTTCAATCATTTTTGCCTAAAAACACAAACAATTTATGAACTTCAATCATATACCATTTCAAACAACATATATATATATATATATATATATATATATTAGAAGTGATATATGTGCAAATTTATTTTGCCTTTTTTTAATAGGCAAGTGATAATAAATGATGGTATCAGAATAGTTGTCCTACGACTATTATGAACAAATTATGGTAAAAGAGTAGTAGGTAATAGTGTCATCGATTCATCTCACTTTTTAAACATAATTAAAGTTTAGTCGTTGAATTGCAATCTTTGCATACTTTGTACTTTAACACAAATGCGATATTATTTTTAAAGAGTTTGAACAAAATAGATCAAGATAGACTGTGACGAGAAGGATAATTAGCCATAATTTTTGTTCCCGAACTCATATTACTTTTTTTTTTTCTTTTCATTTTTTAAAATCTCTCTAATCAAAATCGATATGTTATCAAAATATGTCCTATCTTTTTCGCACTCATCAGTATACACAATTTTAATAACTGTAAGACATATTATTAGTATTTATAGCTGAAATAATACATATGCATATTGTTAATTAGTATACATATTGGTCTATTATATATGTATACATCGTATATTAATATATACATATTGATCTACTTTATATATACATGGAATAATATATAGGAAAAATTATCTAATTACACAAATATTTCTAGCATATTTACTAATTCTCTCTAAAGTTTGAAATAATTACATATTGTCTTACTAATTAGTAATTTTTCATACCAGATTTCATGTCAGATACACTTAGATACATGTTTTGCTATACCAGAAGATACATGTTTTTCTATACCAGAAGATACATTGAAATAGGGAGAGACGCGAGCGAGAGAAGGAGAGAGGCGAGTGAGATAGGAGGGAATTAAGCGAGTGAGGTAGTCTATGTATCCTAGATATATGAGAGTCACACTAGATACATGTATCATGAATACCAAATACATTCTTAAACATAGAAAAATAAGGAGTGAGGCGAGGGAGGGAGAGAGAGAGAGCAGAGAGGCGAGCGAGATAAGAGAGAGGCGAGCAAGAGAGTCAAATACATGCAAATCCACTTGGATACAGTGTATCTTGAACAAATTACACATAAATTTTACCCTATGTATCCAAGATACATGTATCGAAAGTCCAAATTCTGGTAAGATTCATAATATTAAAAATTCGTGTGAAGAAAAATAATTTGCTCCTAAACTAGTGATAATGTTCTCATTCCCACCTTAATTTATTTCACTTATATTTCCTTATACTTGGACACTTGTTGATTCAAATTTATTTTTTGGACCAATAATGGAGGCCATTACTATACTCTATTATTGTACGACTACATCTTACTGTCATAGACAAAACGTTCCATCAAATTATAATTAATATTATATTATATTTGTTACCCAAAAAAAAATTATATTGTATTTGCTTTATGAAATAATGTCACCACAAGTTTGAAGCTTGAGTACTTGTGGATAAATGTCATGATCCAAGTCCGTGATATGTACGGTTCGTTTTGATCCAATTTCATTTCATGTATAATTAGTTCTTTGGGATATATCATTATTGATTCTAAAAACGCACGTATTATATGATATTATGTTATGACTTGTGAAGTTTTTTACTTTTTTCTTTTATTTTGATGTGAGATTCGTCTAAGATGTAATATGCATTCTTTTTCGAAAGCTTGTCAACCTAGAAACCTGTCAATCCTTTCCTTTGACCTGTACATATTATTGGTTTGACCTCCATCTTGGACGTTACATATATCCCTCTCGAAGACTCAAGTATTCGTTAAGTTTATTCCATCATCATATTGGTAAACATTAGACTCTGATATCATATTTGCCACAGCTAAAACTTTGACGAAAACAAATTACCTCACAGATTTTCCCTTTGGGTTATTGCATCGTCAAACCCAAGAATGTGAGTACCATATAAACTTGTGATATGTCTTATAATTTATAAAACTATTTTCCTCTCCCATTTTGATGTGCGATTTTCCTTAAATGTAACACATACCTCTTCTTTGAAAACTTGTCAACTAAAAAGCATGCTAGTCCTTCTTCTCTCATGACCTACCCTTATCTGTCAATTCTTCATCATTAGCGTCACAATAAACACATATTTTATTGTAATATATTTATTAGATTTTAAAAAAAATGCTTTTATGTAAATAGAGCATTGGTTAGTCAAGAACATACACATATAAAAGATGAAGATGAGATACTCAGACGGATGTATGAATATATTAGAAGAGATAAGATTCCTTTAATTAGGCAAAGTTTAATCTAAGCTGGAAATTATTTTTTTTACTTTAGATTCCTCTTTCCCCCCTCTAACATAATAAATCTCTCAAAATGAACAAATAAACAACCTAAACATTATAATAATGTCAATAATAGCGAATTATGTAATTAAAAATCCCTTAATTACTTATTAGAGTCATTAATTAATTTATCAAAACTTCTTTGATTTTTTTAAATTTAAAAAACATAATTAACAAAAAAAGTTGAAACAAAATCAACTTAACATCAACGAAACGAACTGATGACTACGTATAATTAAAGATCTTGGATTCAAATTTTGAAAATAACGTTAGTACACAAACAAACTTTTTTTTGTTTTCTAGTCGGTATTTGATATAAGTGTTGATATTCGACTAAAAAATTTCTGAATTCTTCTTATCAATTATTATTATTATTATTATTAGTTCCTTGTTCACCTAGAACATCTTTTTGTCTTATTTTATTGTTTTTTGTCTTTTTGGATTTCATAAAGTCGTGTGGTTATTGTATATCGACAAGGATATATCATGGCATAGTCGTTGTTTTTTTCTTTTCTTTATCGAGGAATATAGTGAATTAGATCAATCATTTACCTTAAATCAAATATTTCAATTTTTGAATGTCAATGCAGAATAAAAAAAAAAATTATTAAGATAAGAAATCACGACCTAAGTTCTAAATACTTAACTCACGTCATCTAACTAACTTCTCCGCTAAGTTTGAGCTTTGCCATTTAGAAATTAACTTCAAGTATAATTTAAATTCTAAAGTCAGTTTATCTCAAAATCATATAAAAAGACTAAAGGCCTCATATTCCTTCGATGTGGGACTCCAACAATTACTCTACCCTTTAAATTCCATCAAATTTTTTTTACATGGATTATAAATTTCTATAGAAAAATTTATTAAAATCTGTAAAATAATAGATATGAATTCATAATTTTTTTTAAAAAGGGAAAAGGTGAAAAATATCTCTGAGCTATTCAAAATAGGTCAAATTTACCCCATTAAGTTTTTGGGTAAAAAATATCCGTGTCATTATTTTTTAAACTTAAAAATATCCTTAAACTATCCAAATAGATCAAAAATATCATTTCTTCCTACGGTATTCCAAAATAAGAAAAAATGAGCCAATCTTGCCCTTTGAATAAAACTTTATTTAAATTTGAAGATTATGAGGTTAGTTTAACTATTTTAAATACCAATTTTATGAAATATAGAGTTTAGTTATATATCGATATTACAGTAATTATTCAACTAAGCATTTAATTATTATATTGTTTTTTTTAAAGTATTATACTTCCCCTCGACTAAAATTGGAGATGATTTAAAGTTAAAATAAACAATAAATCGAATCAAGGTATAATTAGAATTTATTTCTTTTATCATATTATTATGTTTAGAAATAATAAAAAAAGATACCTGGTATGAAATAATAACTCATATCTAATGCGCATATCATCATCAACGCGCCTGCTTCGGTAAGCGTATTTTCAAGAAAAAAAATTAAAAGATTTGTTGCTTCTGTTCTACTTTAATTTAATTAGTGTCCAATTTTTCTGAAATTATGAAATTCGTTTTAGCTGTGACTTTTAATTTTAAATTCATATTCTTAATTATAGCTTTATTATTTTGAATGTCGGTAATATTTATGTATATTTTATAACTATTTTGAGTAAAAAGTCAATTATCAATTACGAAAAATACTTTAATTATGAATATTTTAACAGACGTCTTCACATTAAATTTGCGCAAAAAAGAAGAAGAGATGATCTATTACCACACAAATAAAGTTATAATTTATTTTAGAGTAAAAATTTAAAATCATTTAATCAATACCACTTAAAATTTATCAATATTAATAATATTATCAAATATTTATTTTATATACTTAATGAAATGATTTAATACCATTTAAAATAAATTCATGAAAAAATATTGAACCCATGCACAACACAGAGTCTTGTCACTATTATAACTTTCTGTTCAGAATTCAAATTCAAATTCAAATTTTGACACGTCTTCTTACTTCTTTAAATGAGTTTATCATATTAGGAAAAAGAACAAAAAAAAACTCGTCCGTGTGAAACTCATGTGTTTAATTAGGTAAAAACTTTTTATCATGATAAAGTAATTTAATGAAGTAAAATATATGTTAGATACTCATAATTAAGTAAATGAAATAAACATCTAATAATAATATAATAATACTATATTTATAATAAAAATATGATAATGATTATATATATGTAACCTTATTCTATTAGATAAAGATAAATAAATTATTTTTGATAAATCCTCAACTCAAATAAAACATATAAAAGATAATAAAGAAAAAAAATATAGCAACCGCAAATAACATAAATAGTCTTTTGGTGTCTTCTTTTTCTTTTCTTTTTGGATTTCCATTCGGTGATTCGATACCTGTACTGGAGATTTGATTGGTACCCGCATTAGAGTCCGACTACTTTGAATTCACGCTACATAGGGCCCCATTTAAGGGAACAACACTCCCTATCAAGAATTTTTCCATATCTAAAACTCGAATTCGAACTCGAAACCTCTAATTAATGGAAGAGCGGCTTCATTCACTACAAACATCTTTTTGGTGTTTTCTTGGTGATTCCAAGAGAGACATAAGAAAAAAAATAGAAGTTAAAGAATACAAATTTCCAAATAAATTAGTAAAATTACTATTTTGGGCATGCTACCTAATTATGTTATATATCATTGCTTAAAATAACTTAAACAAAGACTTATTTTTTTAATTATTTATTTTGTAGTTTTACATAATTATAGAATGGATCTAAAGAAAAACATAATTATAGAATGGAACAAGCACCAAATAAAAAGAGAAATTAGGTGAATTTCCATTTTAATACGTATGACAATTGACAAATCCAATAACATAAAACTTGAACATATTGCTTTATATTTAGGTATTTTCACTTTTTCCATTTTGAGCATTTTTGTATGTTAGGATTACAGAATTTTTTTGTTAGTGTTTGGCCACGATTGATGTGAAGTCTCAAGAAAAATATTTTCCTAAAAAACATTTTCTCGTAAAATATGTAGGTTTCTAATTTATTTTCTAATATTTGATAAATAAATAAGAATATATCATCTCAAAAATATTTATATGTAATCAAGCAAAACACGATAGGATGAAGAGTGGAGTTCGGGATTGTAATGGTCTAGGAATTGGGGTTTTGACCGATAGAGAAAAAATAATGAACTTTAATTTGAATGTCATTTATGAAATCTGTTTCCTGATTTCATTAGGGAAATCATTTTATCCACAATTAATCATTTGACCAAAGCCATAACTAAAGTCAAATGAGCGACGACAACAACATGAGATTTATCTTCTTCTGATCTGCCCTTTTAAGAGATTGAAGAAGTGTTTCTTCTACATAAATACAATTACTTTCTTCTTTTATTTGTAAAAATAACAACCTTCAAATTTTTATTTCTCTTCATTTTTCATTCATATTAACTTAAAAATCTTTTATATAATAGACGTGAGTTCAATTCTCACGACCTCTTTTCTCTCTTCCTCCTAATTTCAAGAAAAAAATTATTCCCTTTTTAGATACGTAATGCATTGGCGTTTCATTGAGTTTTTAGGTCGCACTAGTTTAAGCACGCTTAAGAGTTTTTAATTAGGCAATAAAATAAAATTTAATCAACTATATAAATGTCTTTCAACTTTTAATTAAACATACATGTCCTTAATCTCATGACATAATAATTGATAGAAGAATCTCTAATACTTTAATATAGGGAAGGATTGTTAATTACTTCAAAATTTGTGCAACAACGAACGATTTCCTCCATCCACATTTATTTGTCTATATCTGAATCGACATATTTTTAAGAGGACAAAGTTAAAATAAAATTTTACTATATTATCCTGAGTTATTACTTGTAAAAAATAAAAATCTATTTTTAATATAGCGGACGTGTAAAAGTGGAAGGAGGAATGTAATATTTTTCAACAATTAATTAATCACCCATATGGCTATTAATTAAATACTAATGACTTATTATTGATGGAATCTCTCTAAACAATTGCATAGCACATCTAATCAGAATCATACTGCACTTCCTTTCTGGTTTCTTCCTATCATTGCCCTCCTTTTTAATTTTTTTAAAGAGTTAAAATATATGCACGCAAACAAAAGGTAATTTATAAATAATTAATTTTACACAATTATTGCGTTTTGAAAAGTTATACCTAAGTTTTTTATTTTGGTTTCCCACTGTTGTCTTGGTACTTTGTTTTGTGATTCGATTAATCTGAATTCACATTGAGAGATAAAGTACTCCCTATTAAAGATGACTTAATATTCAGGACTTGAACTCGAAATCTTTAATTAATGACAGAAAAGTACCTATCACTCTAACACGATAGTTGTTAATAGTTATACCAAGGTATTGCTCTATATTTTATCATTTATATATTATGTTTGATATACATAATTATAGATTACATTGTTGTAAGCCTCGTAGAAGAGATGTAGGTAGGATTTGAACACTATTAGGTCAGATTCGAAATTCCAACAATCCCATTAATTGATTTATACTATGTTTGAAATTTATTATTACTAAATTATAATTATAATGTAATAAAATCCAATAAAGTTTGATTCAAAATTATCGAGTTTCAATAAACCATCAGTCCGTCTTTGCGTTGTAGTGTAAAAAAAATTCTATACTATTGGCCACATCGAAAATAAATTCTTAGGGCTCGCTTGGACTTGATTTGAAATTGAAATTTTAATTTTATGTGAATTGAATTTCTTAATTTGTATTTTTTTTTCTCATAAATATGAAAATTCTACAATTTGTAAAAATTATCAAAAATTCCCCAACTCATACAATCTTACCAAATTGGCGAACTATAGTATATCCCCATATTCCTTTTATAAATAAATATTTATGATTACATGTTATTACAAACTTTCAAGATAAAAAACAAATTAAAGATTCAATATAATTCTTGCACATGGTACGGACAATCTATTCACGTCGATCATAATTTTTTTTTTGTTGCAAAATTTAGAATGACATGTCTCTTTTTTTGTGTGCAAACTATAAACTTATGGATTAAATATTGAAGTTAAAATTTTATTGATATTTTATAAATATTGTTTTAAATTTTAAATTTGAATCTCAAATCCTATGATCAAACACCTATTTATTCAAGTTTTAGATTTGGTTGTATTACGGGAAGAAAGGGAGCATGTCACTATTAGGTGAAGCACTTTATAATATGCGTTATATCACTTCATAAATATGCATAGTATTTTAGAGTAATTTACACACAAGATGATGTATAAATGAGACACAATAATAGACATCGATAGTCAATATACACCTTATCTATCCTAAGTAGCGTACGCAAGATTTTCAGAAAGAATATCAACTTATTGTAATAATTTTAGAGTTAATTACACGCAAGATGACATATGAAATTCAATAATGGAACTGGGAAATGGTCAATAAACTTTTATGTATATACTGGCTATTAGTAACGTATACAAGATTTTCACAAGTAATGTCAACTTATTATAACGATTATTGTTACTTGTTGTTTAGTCAGAGAGACGATAAATATTTTTAAATTTCACTTATATTTTTGGAGTAAATCAAAAGCATACATATTATTATGTTTATGTAAATAATAAATAATCTCTTTTTTTTCTTGGATAATTAAAGGAACTATGATTCCTATTTACATGTCATAATTAATCAAAATGGGGCAACAAGAACTAGTCACCATTACTTGTTTTTAATTGGACATCATATATAAGTACACGTACTTATGGGAGTGTTCTTTATAATACAACTCATTAAATTAATTTTATACAAGAATTTTATATGGCAACTTGTATAAACACTTTGGAATTACACAAGAGATGACGTATAAAAAAAACAATAATAGACTTGCGATAGTCAATAAACATTATTATATTTAGCTTTTATTAATGGCGTAAGCTAAATTTTCACAAGCAACATCGACTTATTTTCACAATTTTCATCGTATGTAGTTTAATCATATTGTATATATTTAAACTTTACTAATTGTTTTAAATTGCTAGTTTTCTTTGTTTTAATATGTTTGTCCTATTTTGATTTGACACGGAGTTCAAGAAAGGATATAAGACTTTAGAATTCTGTGATATTAAATTAAACTTATATCAAATGTACCAAAATATGCTTTAATATTGCAGTATCTAACATGTCATATAGAAAGTAGGAATTAAAGAGTTGCTAAAAAAAGAAGAAAAAATCATTCTTTTTGAAATGAACTAAAGAAAGTAGGACGAAACAAATTGAAATGAAGAAAGTATTTATTTTACAATATATTTTCAAATAGGGTTGGTTATATCTTAATATATATCATAAACATTTCAAAAACTAATAAGGATTGTGGTGGAGTGATAAGTATATATTTCTTCATTTTTTAATCAGAAATTTTACGTTCGAGCGCTACTAAATGTTATCTCCTGTATTCAGGTTAGCTAAACAGATACTGTAAAGATGAAACACAAAGACAAAAATGAAAAACTATCTGAGTCAGCAAAACTGACTGTGTGTCCTTAAGAAATTTAATCCCCTCAAGTACCCGAAGTTGTAGATTAATTCCTCCCAAGGTAAATGGATTAAACATTAAAGAAGTAACGGTATCTCAAACTTCGATAATTTCAACGAACTCAAAAAGACAGCAACGAGATCACACAGACACGATCGATGATTTTGTTTTTTTAAGAAATGTATGCAAAAGAAGGGAAAAATTCAATTCAGAAAAATGAGAGAAATCCTCTTTATTTATAGTCAACAAAGGGTAAAAGTCACAACTCTTTGGAAAAGTGACAACATTTCAGAAAGGTCAATACCCTTTAGAAAAGGCACACCCTTTCAAAGTTCAAATAGTCACAACTCTTTAGAAAAGACACAACCTTTCGTAAAGGTCACAATCCTTCAGAAGATCACAACTCTTTAAAAAAGATTCAACACTCCGGGAGAGTCACAACGCTTCATTTTCTATTTACACCTTTAAAAGTCATCACTAAATATAAAGTTGCCTTTGTTAGACCCTTCAATATAAGACTTTTCAATACGAATTCAAATTTAATTATATCAGTATGAATACCGAACATTTCGCAAGCCAAAGACAAATTTTTGGGTAGGGAGTAGGTGGAAGGGAGATTACAAGGGTATATGACCTTTTGTGCTTCTGAGGATCATCATTATTAATCAATAATATTTATAATGACCTTAAATTGATGCTTACATAGTATAAGTTTGTATTTTACGAGTATATCAAAATCAGTCACACATAATAAAGTTAACGTGAATAATAAATAATCTTTAGTGTTGTTTTTGGCTTGAATAAAGGTGGTAAAATTATTCCTATTTTGCATGACATAATCAAAATGGAGCAATAATGCCTAGTTTCCTATGCATAGAACAAGAAGTGGTACATTTTCATGACACCCACTGGGCAACAACACCTTAAATTAAGGTCTTATTTTTGTTGGGTTAGAGAGAACATATTTTTATTAATTAATAATATCTTTAACATGTTCTTTATGTGCGAGTTTAATTTTTTTTCATGGCCAAGCACATGAAAATTGAGATTCGATTTCAGGATCTCTGCGCGCTCTGATACCATATTGAAATGTGTGATCATCTCATCTAAAAGCTTAAGTTGTTAGAGAGAATACACTTTTATTAGTTAATAATATTCTCAACATAAACTTCGCATAATTTTTTTTATAATGAATTAGTCAACTAGATAATACATTATTCAAAAGTTATACAGTCATATCTACACCATGATAGAGTACAACTAAAATAATTAGTTTCGGTGTTTATGCATTATAGATCTAGAGTACAACATAATCGAATAAAATTAACGATTAGCTCAATTTATTTTTTGCAAAAGCAGTTAAGCAAGTAAAGCATGAAACGAGTTTTTTGCTAAGCAAGTAAAGCATGAGTATAAGTGAAATTTAATAATATCTGTTTTTGGGTACGCAATAATTATAGTAATTAACCTGCTATTATAAATGAAATTACGATATATTTATCAACTTTACAAATTATATTTAGATTATTTATGTAATAATAAAAAATATACATTAGCTACTTTTATAATGTATTATGACTTTCTAAGTACGTAGTTGTTGATTTTTTAAAAGTCTTCAAAGTAAGTTTCAGTGTCAATCTGACTATACATACACACATATATAGAAGCTTATGTCATCATAATTAAAATTAATTTAGAGAGGAGCTTTGTTAATTTTTATTTGTGTTAAGCAGAGGTAGATTCAAAATCTAAATTTTATGTGTTTAATCTTTAAATTTAATTGTGAGTTGTTTCATAGATAATGACCTGATTTGACTCGGCACATAATTTAATCAAATAAAATTAGTCCTAATTTAAAGTTATGTAAAATGTATCAAAATATTTTTTAATCGTGCGGCTTTAAACATGCCACATGAAAAAATAAAATTTAAAGTATTATAAAAAGATAATATAAAAATCATTCCTTTGAAATAGAAAAAATAATATTTATTATTTCACCATTGTATGCACATTTTACGAGAGAATGAGCAGTACCCACTTCACAAACTCGAGACTTCTAATTAAAGATGCATCGTTTCATCATTGCACGACAGTTCAATCCACGTAAGTTGAACCAATAAGAGTTAATGACTTGTTTGGAGCTACCAAATGCAAACACGTGGACAGCTTGGAAAATATAAGAAAAAAATCGACGCAGTACAGAAAATTTGACTTCTATAATGAAGTTGAAGTAGATAACTGTTGCTGACTCAGATTGGATAAATCTAAATTGGATAAAGGGAAAAAAATGATAAAATATTCTGACTTTATCTTTTAAAATTTTGAAAAATCTTAATACGTGCATGATTTTCATTAATAGAGGTAATTTCTGATAAATTTCTACGACAAGTACGTTTTAATCTCGTTTTCTTTTATTGAAATTTAAATATCTTAATTTGAATATATAACATTTTCTTTTATACATATATGAATATAATGTGCATAATCGATCGCCATTTTTAAAACTAATGGTGGCAATGGAAGATGATAGTGGTTGTTGCAGTCAAGAGTGTGATCTGGTGGTCAATGAAGTGATTTAGAGTTATAAGGTCAACATGCTTAGATTTTAGTAGAAACAAAAAATACACTAGGTAGTTCTTCTTATTTGTCATAGCCTAGAGGATCGAGTTACATGGTATATTTTGCTGGTGAGAGGTGAAAGATATTTCGTGAAATTAATCGAAACCATCAAAAGTAAACCCATACACCGCGATCATAAAAAAAAAGATGGTGGTTCATTGGCAAAGCGACATTTTGTTAGGTGATGACTCATAGTGATAATTAATTAGTGGGGAGACCAGAGAGGTAATAATGAACCTACAGTAATAACTAATGGTGATAGTTAATGATGAAAAAAATTGTTGATAGTAATTAATGATAAATGCTAGTTATCTTGTGGTTCTTGGTGGTCCAAGAATATACCATAATCGGAGTACTCAAAGAGGCTAAGGATTCTAACCTATTAATTATTTCTTGCTAAGCTAAAAAAATTATGTTAGGAATATTGTTATTATTATATATGGAATAATGATGTTGAATTCTGAGTTTTATAAATACACACCGACTGTCTACTTGTTTTTGTTAATTACAAATATAGTTTGAATTTCCAATTCATGATAGTTATTTTTGCTTATCGAAATTTTATTTATTATGGAAAATAACCCTCATATATATTAAAGGTAAAGCCAAGATTTAAAATCTTACTTCAATTTGCTATATATATATATATATATATATATATATATATATATATACTTTACTCGTTGTATTTTAAAAATTATTCATGTACATAACTTTAAATTTATCTGAATCTTATGCTTTTAAATTAAGGATACATAAAATTTTATGTGCCAAACTATTATTTAATTTGATGATCTTAAATATATCATATGGAAAGATAAAATTAAAGAACTACTCCTCTGTTCGTATTTATATGAGGTCTTTATTAAAAGTTGATGGTCCCTAATATTTTTCTTTTCATAAAATTAATACATAATTGATAGTACTATACGTCTCTTTTTTTATTTTACTACTGTGAGTTATTAGCCTTGAAAATATATATTTGACCAACATAGAAAAATTAAGTAAATAATTCATGCCTATTTGTCAAATTAATTAATATTCATTGATTGAAAACTTGACTTCAAAAATATTAAACGAAAAAGGGTCTCATATACCCCTCAACTTTGTCATTTAGAGTTGATATACCCCTCGTTATGAAAGTGACTCATATATACCCTTACGTTATACAAATGACTCAAATAGAAACGAAGAAAATATAAAAAAGAGATAAATTAATTAGAACAGAAAAAATTTAGACCGTTCCCTAGATTTTGAATTCAAACATTAAATATGAAATTTTTTTTCTTTTACAAAGTACGAATTCAAATTAATCAGGCTCTAATACATCGAACGGGACCAAAATGAAAAAGCAAAGGAAACGTCGCCGCTTGAAAGGAAATGACGTAGTCTTTGAGAAAAATGCCTATAAATTCGTGGGCAATTGGGTCGGTTCATTCACACAATTCCATTTGTATGCAAATTCACTACCTACGTGTACTCTTCTCCCAAAATCTTGCAATTTTTTCTCCATTTCCATTTTCTCTCTATTCTGTTTATTATCATCTAGTTTCAGTTTGAAAAATCTTTATTTACAAAAAAAAAAAAATCTATTCAATTTTACATTTTTACTAAACCTTAGTATTTGATCAATCATCATGTGTGGAATTTTGGCTTTGTTGGGTTGTTCGGATGATTCTCAGGCTAAAAGGGTTCGAGTTCTTGAGCTTTCTCGCAGGCAAATTATTTCCCCTTTCATTTTTCGATAAATTATTTATACATGTTATATGATCTAAACCAAATCAAATTATTGATTTCTGTCAAACTAGTGATTTTTAAGTGTAGATCTGTCTGTGCATTGAAGGGTTATTGACACTTATGTCCTTATCATGGGGCATAAGTATATATTTTCGTATTATAACTCATGGGGCATAAGTATATATTTTCGTATTATAACTCATGGGGTATTAGTATTAAAGATTATTAGTGGGATATAAGTTCATAAAATTAAAGATCATTTCATTTTTGAGGGTATTCGTGTAGTTTTTTTTGTGCATCGAGCTAGCGATAGAGACGAATTTGAAATTTCAAGCTTATTTCTTTTAAATATATTTATTTGAAATAAATGAATTCAGTTGAACCTGCGGAATTTGATTCTAGTAGAGTTTTATGTTGCATATATGTATAATTTTGTACATATATGTTTTTGCATTGTTCTAGTATTCTTTATGAATATTAAAAACTCCTAGTAAGCTAAAGTGACCTCCGTCTATTTTTAATTGTCATTGTTTCGAGTCAAACGATAACAACTTTGTTTATGTATTTTTTCATCATATTGATAAGCAAAAAAATGAAATTTATAGTATTTTTCTTATGATTTTTTAATATTTAATTTTTTAATTTACAAAATTGAATTAATGTAATCTAATTTAATTTTGTAGTCAGATTGATTTTCAAGAAACATAACATTACAATTAAATGTGGACAGAGGAAAATAGTATAAAGTTTATTTTGATGTAACTAACTCGAGTTGACACTTGGCAGTGATTGTTTGGATACTTGAATAAAAATAACATTAGAATTTTTTTATGGATACTTTATGATAATTATTTATTCCTAACGTGGGATAAGAAATCTCTAGATTGATTATTAAAATTTTCTTGGATCAACCATCATGATTGATGTTGATGGGGGAACAAAGCTTTAATAGTTAATACAACATGATATTTTTGTTTCACAAGTCTAGACCAGACAACTTCAAGAGACAGATTCAAAATTTATTAGAATCTTTACTTAAATAATGGATCGAATTTATTGTTTACTTTTTCTAATCAGTATACCTTAATTATACTAGATTTGAAAGTACAATGAGTAAAAGTCGAATCTATCAAAGATTAAATTCTGTATTCGACTTTTATAAGTGACGATATTGAATACAAAATTAATTTTTGTAACAATAGGTTGAAGCATCGTGGACCGGATTGGAGTGGAATATTTCAATATGGTGATTTTTACTTGGCACATCAACGTCTAGCAATTATAGACCCTGCTTCTGGTGATCAACCTCTGTTTAATGAAGACAAAAAAATTGTTGTTACTGTGAGTACACCTCTACTCTACTATTGTTTGGACTCTTCAAAAATGTTGTCGACTTGTCAGTCGTGTATGTATGTGTCATGTCTTTCGAAAATGTGCTACTTTTGGAGGATCTGGCAGGCACTAGTCGATATTTTTGAAAAGTTTGGAAGCAACATAATTTTAGACTTACATAAGGATGAAAAATTTATTTGATGATTAATTTTGTGTCGAATTTTGCAGGTTAATGGAGAGATCTACAATCATGAAAAACTTCGAAAACTTATGCCTAATCACAAGTTTAGGACTGGAAGTGATTGTGATGTTATTGCTCATCTTGTGAGTATATAGTCTTGCTTTATTTATCAACCAACTTAGGCTAGTGAATTATAATAGAAAAATCGGGCGTTTAGATACGCTTATAAGCTGGTTAAATTAACTTACAAGTAATTTTTGGTTTACTTGAGTTTTAATATATGTGTTGATCAGTATGAAGAATATGGAGAGAATTTTGTTGACATGCTGGATGGAGTGTTCTCTTTCGTATTATTGGATACTCGCGATAATAGCTTTCTTGCTGCTCGCGATGCCATCGGAATTACACCCCTCTATATTGGTTGGGGACTTGATGGTAAGATTTTTTGTACAAATTTTCCAAATAGAAACTAATTATGTTGCTCGTACTCTTCAAAAATGTCGACACGAGTGCATTTTTGGAGGGTCTGAACAACATAACAAACTAGAAGTGATATATGTTATTGTGTGTCACAGGCTCTGTGTGGATATCATCTGAGCTGAAGGGCTTGAATGATGCTTGTGAACATTTTGAAGTTTTCCCTCCGGGGCACTTGTACTCTAGCAAGAACGGAGGGCTTAGGAGATGGTACAATCCCGCTTGGTTCTCCGAAGCGATTCCTTCCACTCCTTATGACACTTTGGTTCTGAGGCGTGCCTTCGAAAATGTGAGTATTTGTTATTATTTGGTATTAGTTTTGTTTGGGATGAATTAATCTAGGCTGTTTTCCTTTCGACTTTGGGTCTTAGTACCCGAGAAGTCTGTCTGTAGAAATGATCTTAATGAGTGGTTGTTATTTTGTAGGCTGTTATCAAACGGTTGATGACTGATGTCCCCTTTGGCGTTCTGCTCTCGGGGGGACTTGATTCGTCTTTGGTTGCTTCTGTCACTACTCGATACTTGGCTGGAACAAAAGCTGCTAAGCAATGGGGAGCACAACTTCATTCCTTCTGTGTTGGTCTCGAGGTGAGTCACTCCAGAAGCGGATCAAGAATTTAAACTTGATGGTTTCAACCTATATGTGCCCGTTGCATTTTTCAGTTGTGCATTTATAAATTTTTGTGTTTTACGATTGAACAGGGCTCACCAGATCTCAAGGCTGCAAAAGAAGTTGCTGACTTTTTAGGAACCGTTCACCACGAGTTTCACTTTACTGTTCAGGTTTGTAAATCGCGGTGTTACTTTTTATTTGATCTCGGGATTACCTTCTGTTTTCATGTTGTCAAACAATGCGTTTCATTTCTGCAGGACGGGATTGATGCTATTGAAGATGTTATATATCATATCGAGACGTATGATGTAACAACAATAAGAGCCAGCACTCCTATGTTCCTTATGTCACGTAAGATTAAATCACTAGGAGTGAAGATGGTCATATCAGGGGAAGGCGCTGATGAAATTTTTGGTGGCTACTTGTACTTCCACAAGGCTCCAAACAAGGAAGAGTTCCACACGGAAACATGTCGCAAGGTAATAAATCATTCTTGGAATATTGCCTTCTTGTTTCGAACCTCGTTGAGACAGGACGAGTTAAAAAAAATGCTGATCCTGTTCTTCATGTATACGCGCAGATAAAAGCGCTTCACCAGTATGACTGTTTAAGAGCAAACAAGGCAACATCCGCGTGGGGCTTAGAAGCTAGAGTACCATTTCTGGATAAAGAGTTCATCGATGTTGCCATGAGTATCAATCCCGAATGGAAGATGGTAAGAAACTAAGCTCGAATCATTGATGAGAATAGACGTATAACTCGATATGCTTTCTCTGTACAGTCAGACCTTTTTATAACAATCATCCTCTATACCAACATTTCACTAAAACAACCATGTTCTTTTGTGTATCAGATTATTCATGTTAAGTTTTATTATATGTTCTCTATAACAACATTTTGCTATAGCAACCAAAAGATATCACACCGGAACAGTGTTGTACTTGGGTTTGACTGTAACTTGTTTCGTCCATTTTAGATTAAGCATGACCAAGGAAGGATCGAGAAGTGGGTTCTTAGGAAGGCGTTTGATGATGAGGAGCAACCGTACCTTCCAAAGGTTGGAAGTCATATTTTTCGTGCTGATTTGCCAGTAGTTATGGATTAAAACTAACATGTCTGTCCTGTTTTTTGTGCCTTTGCAGCATATTCTGTACAGGCAGAAAGAACAATTCAGCGATGGCGTAGGCTATAGTTGGATCGATGGGCTCAAAGCACATGCTGAACAACATGTGAGCTTACTACACAAATCCGAAACTATTCCAAGCATTATCGTTCAGTTTTCGTTGTTTTTTTCACTCTGTCGGCTGATCTTGTATACGATTTGTGTCTCTTCTTAGGTGACTGATAGGATGATGTTTAATGCTGCTCATATCTTCCCACATAACACTCCGACTACAAAGGAAGGATACTATTACAGAATGATTTTCGAGAGGTTCTTCCCACAGGTAATATTAAGCAGGCGAGCTCTTAAAATCAAAACACTAGTACCATATACGAAAATATTTCATCCAGGGTAAAATGAAAAGCTTAAAGTGGTAGAGTTCCCAAATGTAGTAAGGTGTCTCGAAACACTAATACCATATTGGTTGTTGGATTTGCAGAACTCAGCAAGCCTGACCGTTCCTGGAGGACCGAGTATAGCTTGCAGCACGGCAAAAGCAATTGAGTGGGATGCTTCTTGGTCAAACAACCTTGATCCTTCCGGTAGGGCTGCTATCGGTGTACATAACTCTGCTTATGACAATCATCTATCTAGTGTTGCTAATGGGAATTTGGACACCCCGATCATCAATAACGTGCCAAAGATGGTAGGCGTGGGCGTGGCTACAGAGCTCACAATAAGGAGCTAACTAGCACTACTCTTGCTGTCCATGACTTGATGTTTGAAATATTAGTAGTATTATTGTTGTTGTTGTTATTATAGGAAGGAGCAACATGTCTTTTAGATATCCTGCTGCATAAAAGAGCATTGGGTCAATGTTTTAACTAGAATAAAAGATCAAAACCATATAGAGGTTTTGAAGTTCTTGAGCACCACTAATGTTCCAAGTTGTGGGGGCTCTAAGTTGATATCTAGTTGCTGTTTGTGGATAATTGTACTGTTTTTCCTTTTACCCTCAACTCTATTGACACGATAGAGTGTCCTTCTGGACTTTGGAATGTTGGTATATGTAAAATATTGGTTATAGTTATCCTTCTTGTTTCAAACTTTATGAGTCGTTGTACATTGCTTTGTGACCCTATCCCTCACCTGAACAAAGGCGATTATGTTCATGCTTCAGATGATTTGGCTAGTTTCAACTTATTGAGTCCATGTACATTGCTTTGTGACACTCTCCCATCACCTGAACAAAGGCGATTATGTTCATGCTTCAGATGATTTGGCTAGTTTCAACTTTCTGAGTCCAATCTACATTGCTTTGTGACCCTATCCCCTCACCTGAATAAAGACGATTATGTTCTTGCTTCAGATGATTTGGCTAGTTTCAACTTTCTGAGTCTATGTACATCGCTCTGTGACCCTATCCCCTCACTTGAACAAAGGCGATTATGTTCATGCTTTGAATGATTTGACTAATTCAATATATAATTATCATCTGGCTAATTCAATATACAATTATTTGAAGGCGTAGAAGGGTGATTTGGAGTAATAGTAAAATTGTCTCCTTATGAAAAGGTAATTGATGTTTGCATTAGAGTAGACTGTTTATATCACATTCCTTGTATGCGATTCTTTCACGAATCATGTGAGAATGCAAAATATTTCATGCACCTAATTCTCAACCCCACTCCTACACATATAAAGGCGTAAGGGCGAAAGACCTATTTAATCATACATAACATAAAAGTCAAAACTAGTAATGACAGCCCCATTTTCTGTTGGACCACTATCAAGAAGGCAAATAATTCAGCAAAGAAAGCTTACAAAGAGAACACTTGTCAAAATGACATTGAAATGGATTTGGATCATATAACCAAAATTCAATAAAATGGACCAACAAAAAGTGAATAATTACAAAATGAACAAGATACTTTTTCTTAAAAACATTTACACCAATAGAAAATAAAATTTTACTCAAGTACATGTTTGATCTTAGTAGATGTGAAATATGTGTTCCCTAAATATAATTTGCACCAATTGCCACCATGTGGTATCAAGCGCACTAAGGATTTCATACTTGTTCAGTTGAATCTGATGTATCATACAAGATTTGTCTTTTCTATTCATGATTCGTGACAAATGCTAACTGCCTAGAAGAAAAGGGCAGTGTAAAATAGTTGATTCCAAGTATCAGGCAATCCAGCTAGACACCAATGACTACAATCAGCAGAGTGATCAGGATTTGCCTTTTGCTCTGAAGTGAGTGCACCACTATAGATAGAAGGGTGTGCATCTTTTCTCATAGCTGATAGAAATGTTATGTCCAAAATAAATGGAGGGTTGTTCATGTCTCTTATTACCTCATTCAACACCCCCATTTGATCCGGGAACGTGCCCGGATATGCCGTGCCCGTCATCGGCACGGTCTCACCGTAACACGTTCTCGCTGATGACGCGGTCGACGTGCCGGTGGTCCAATCGCTTGGGCTGATATAATTGAAAAAAAGTGTTAGTATAGAATAAAATTCACAAGTAACCTTTGTCGTGAAGTTTCAAATTTCATAATGGAAGTTACAATGTTGAAAAGTGGTTAGTTCGCTTTTTGCAAATGGTAAGAGTATAATATTAAATTAACAACCTCAATTAAAATTTCTAATTGTTTAGGTAGTTGTTTATTTATTACATTATTATAGAACTACAATATATGTTCATATTCGATTCTTTTTTATATATCAAGCACATGAAATTATTTCATCGATCAAATTATAATATCTTCTGCTTATTCTAATACCATGTAAGATTGTGTTAACAAGTTAATCTAAAAAGTATAAATTATTTATTTATTCCCAATTTACAACAAGTAATAGGTAACTAATGGAATTATTTTATAGTGCATAATGATGATATGTCACTATGCCACCAACCAGACAAGTGACAAAACATGTAATTAACTACTCCTACAATAGGCCAATAATAACGCTTTGTATTATTAATATTTATTATTTAAGTCTTAACAAACAAAACGGTTTGACAACTGATTTAATTAGTTCATCTTGTCTCAACTAATTACACCAATAAGTATATAGAGTTAAACACACTTACATAGTGAACAATAATGCTAATAAACCTAATAAGTAATGAATATTTGTGTGATTATAAATTACTTTCACTATGAGATCAATTGATCAGTAAGTTTTAGTTTAGACATATTAGGAGTATTGCATCATTGAAGTCATCGATAATCAACACTAAACTCACTGAACATTCAATTATTAAGAGACATTATCATGTGAGAATTACAACTAATCAATGAAATACTTAATGCATCATTGACGTAATTAGTTTTTTTTTTTTTTTTTTACAAATATCCCTTTGTCATATATTTATTTTTAGTTTGTTAAATTCTTTCCCCCTTTTTAACAAATCTTTAATTTCAGCTTTCCACATGACATATTTATAATCTCAAGATTCGATATAACATTTAACATATTTTTTTATCTAAAACAATAATTTTTTTAATTTTTTTTTACTTTCTTACACTTTGTATCAAATTAAAATAAGATAAATAAATTAAAATAGAGAGTAACCGTTTTCTTTTAAATTTAATTTCCACTTCATATCTTATCCAAAATACTTTTCAAATAACTTAATGTTGGCTTTGTCCAACTTGGAGTGCTACTTAATTAATTTCATAGCTATGATTATTTATGACAGCTATGATGGGGCAGGTGGCCTTAACAAATTAGTAGTAAAAGTTTTTTTTGTTTTTTACCTTGACAATTACACCTTCTTCTTTAAAAGAAAAATATTTATCCTTTTTCAATTTGACACAAAATTTATATATAAAAAAAAAGAATATTTTAAAATTTATAATCTTAAATATTTAATATAAAAAATTGTGTGGTTGTAAATTTCAAAAGTTTATGATCTTAAATATGGTAAGACTAATATTTATGTGATTATAATAGTTTTTTCCATTAATTAAGGCCAAAATAAAAAATTCACTTTAAATTGTTTCTAAATTCAGAAGAGTGTTTTCTTTAATACAAAATACTTATAAGTAGTATTGTCATTTTCATTTAGATCGGAAGAAATACTAAAGTGAGTCGATAAGCAATTTTGAAACCTCCATCTTTACCATATGTCTCAATTTTTCAAGAATGAAAAATCTTTCGATAGAAAGAACATTTTACGTACCCTATTAGTATACCTATTCAACACGACTCTGAATTAGTCGATTAGAGATGATTAAATTTAGAGAGAGAGAGAGAGTTGACATACTTGTAATGTGTAGGTGAAATACCCTGAAAGAAGAGTTTTGTTCTACTTTTGTCAATATTAGCATCAATCCATCTTGCCCATGTCCTCAAGCCTCTCTCTAATGCCACTAGCCTATCCATATCTTGATACAATTTGCCTCCTAAATCCATATAGTCCCACCTGCATATTACAATATTTTTAGGTTCGAGTCCTGCTGGATATGGTTTTCCTTTTATAAGGAGCATTTTACCTTTTTAATATAAATTTTTTTATCGTAAAACTAAATTTAGTTGAAATTTAATATAAATATCACATTGAATAGAAAATCAAGTTAAAAAAGTATTCACCAAATTTAAATTTCCACCTTTAAGTCGATCATGTCAACCATTATCACACTTCATTAATTATTCTAACTTCATTTGATTCACAACTATATAGTTTTTTGAAAAAGAAGGTGGAATACTCACATTTTTTCAAAAGTTCACTATAGTAATATCAGTTTTCAGGCATTTACCAATGATAATTTAGAAAAAAAACATTCTCTTGTTTTAGAATTGACATAAAATTTAAGAAAGTAAAAATAATTTTTTTAAATCTTGTGATCTTAAACTAAAATTATATAAAATGTATCCATTTTTTTTTTAAAATTTTGTGTTCTTAAACATATTGTGTGGGAAGATAAAATTAAAGAGTTACCAAAAAAGGAAGAAAAATATGTGTTTTAGAACAAACTAAGAAAAGTAAGATAAATAAATTGAAAAGAAAAAGTAACTTTATTTGGGTGAGACTAATATGATATTCAAATTAAAAATATGGAAATTTTAATTATATTTGGCGAAGGTAAGACTAAATGAAAGTAAGACACGTAAACATATTAAAAATGGAAGTATAAATTATTTATTTGGGTGAGACTAATTTAATATCAAAATTAAAGATGTAGGATTTTCAATTATGTCTGGTGCCTGCTAGGAATGAAAGACTAAATGACATTCGAAAACATAAACGGACTAAAAATGAAAGTAAAACACATAAATAGAATTAAAATAAAAAATGTAAAATGTGACCGACAAAGCCCCCCCCCCCCCCCCAACCCCCAAATGAAATTCTAAAGAAGAGACAAAGTTGAGCAATAAATGTCAAAAAGTGAATGTAGGGCATATGTATTGCCCTTGGAGATGAGCCTTTTTAGTAGAGGCGAAACTAGGTGGGGGTTCGTGGGTTCGGACGAACCCACTAGCTTTTCCGTAAATCCATTTGTATTAGAAAATTGAATAAATATATATGTATATTAACTTGTGAACTCCCTAATAAAATTGATGAACAACTCAGTGGTAAGGAAGAGAGGTGAAAATGCTTTTCACAATAGTGTTGTGGATTCGAAAGAATCCTCAAACTCCTAATCTTGACTCCGCCTCTGTTTTTGAGTCCACCAATGACAAATATTGAAATAGAGAGAACATCTAACATGATATTCAAATATGTGGGGATCTTAATTATCTACATGATATGGTGAAAGATAAGAGATATCCGATAAAATATTTAAAACATGTATAAAAGGATCAAAATATAATATTATGTTCAAAATTGAAAGTAAGACACGTAAATTGTGACGAGATAAATTATTACCCTTGAAGAGCCCCTTTGTGAGTCCACCAATGGCCAGTATTGAAAGACAAGACATCAACACCTCTCCAAGCATTGGAATTCTTAGTTATATCATCCAATTTCAGAATTCTCTTGCCTTGCACTGAGTCTATGTCTACTAAATATGGTGTTCTGTAAAATGACACTGACACTCCATAATCCTGTAAAATGATACTGATTCTGATTATATCACATAAATTAAAACGAATGAATTAGATATTACAAAGAGTTGACACATTGACTATGTAAAAAATGTTTATATTATCGGTGTATATTAATATACATTGTAATATGTTACTTGTCCTATTTTTCAAATTACTAATCCCGTTTATCATGGACAGAGTTATATGTAAAATTTTCTCTTTTTCTATTAGGGGTTGTTTGGTTTGCAGGGTAAAGTTAGTCTGAAATTATAAACTTGAGACTAATTTATCCTGACTTTTAGGTTGGATAAAAAATACATCAAGTTTAAGGTATAAATTTAGTCTGTCATTAGTTATAAATTTAATCTCAAACTTAATCCTGAAATATCTATCTTATCCCATATAAACCAAACGGACCCCTCAGTGTATACTGATTTAAGTGAAACATTCTTCGTATAAATAATATTTATGTAATTAGATCACTTATAAAATACATTAATACAAGTAATTTATCAACACACATTAATAATTTGCTATATCATAAGTCAACTACAATTATTAATAATATATGAAAATAATTATTATATCGTCAGTATATATAACTTAAAACTCGACAAATATAATAAAAGGGAGACTAACCAAGAATTTGTAAGTAGAGAGAGGGTCACCCGTGATGTATTGTGTTTGAGCTCCTCGTGGGACAGCTGCTGAAATCATACAAATCAATGACTGCCATTGGTTTCTTCCTAATGAATCTCCAACATACATTATTGTCTTCCCTCTCATTCTCAACAAAAAATCTAGACCATTGAACCTAAAAAAAAAATTAAAAAAAATAATTATTTTTAAAAAATAAAAAATAATTAAAAGTCAAGTATAAATACAAGTATGATTTGGTAATTGGTAATTGGTGATATAGGAGATGTAGTATATAATTGATTGGTTCAACTCAATACAATATTTTGACACCGGTTATAAATATAGATGTGAGTTCAACTTTTTATAATTTCTAAAGTACAATGACTTCAATTATAAGAATCTAATAATTGAACTTACTAGATTTAAATGTTGAAAACTTAAATCAAGAACTAAAGGTCGAACTTATCAAATTTAAATTTTTAAATTCGCTTTTAGCTAGTAATATGAAAAAAGGTAACTATGCTAGAATATACAATTAAATTACATTTGACATCATTAAAAGTTGTGAGTGCATATAACTTAAAAACTTAAAGTTACACAAAATGCATTCAAAGATTGAAACTTTATTAAAGAAAAAACAGAGTTGCAAGTACCTAAAACTTTATTCAAGAACTAAAGCTCAAACAAATCAAATTCATATTCTGAATCCGTTTCTGACTAGTAACATGAAAATAAGCAACATAAACAAGTTAAATTACATTGACATTGTAAAAAGTCATTTTACCATCAACATTATACAACAACAACATACTCAATATAGTCCCATCAAGTGGGATCAGTCAAACTTTATGTCTACCTCAGTGGTGAAAAAGATTGTTTCCTATAGATCATCAACTCAAGAAAAACAGTCTAAAAAAAAAGTACAAGAAACAACATATAGTAACATAAATTTTTACAGAGTTTTGCAAGGCTACCTTGGAATTTCACAATTTGTTGGTTTCCATCTATATTTGAGGTAATCAGTGTCTGGTCTTCCATACATTTGACAATTAAATTGTGAATCAATAATTGGGCAAGATGAAGATTGATACAATGGATAAGTTTCATCATAAACCCAACTACCCATAAACAAAGAACATGATGTTAAATTTGCCAAAATCATAATTGGCTTTTTATGATTTTGTTGATATTGATGGCTCCTTAGACTTGCAAATGAAAGTACACAAAAAAAATTTAGTAAAAAAAGACATAATAGAAATCTAAAGGAAAATGATTTAGTTGAAGAAGAAGAAAATTTTGGAGAAGAGATGAGATTCATTGGAAGTAATTCAAAAGAACAAAGAGAAGAAAAGAAAAGAGGAAAAGTGAAAGAAAGAATATTACTTACTATTAATGCATGTACCATATTATATAAAGGGGCATGGGCAAGGGAGGGAATGGGAATTTTTGTTGCTTAGTGTGCATGTGAAGATAACTTTGATTCTAGTAAAATAATAGAGTCGGATTCAGAATTTTAAATAAAGGTATCATTACATTCATTATTGACAATCAACAGTGGCGGATGCAGAATTTTTGTCATGAGAATTTATAAGATTAAAGAAACAAATACGCGAAGAGCCAAAACCATTATAAGAAAGTGTAATTAGTGGGAAATGAACATGTATCGTCTAAGAGAATTTTAATCCTCTGTATTATTGAATCGAGCTTTTGATTTGTGTTAAGGAAATTGATCTTATATACACAATATTATTTTTCAACCAAAATGGATTGAATCCCTTTCGATTCACTTAGATCCACCATGACAACAAGAAATATATATTTTTTCTATTATGTGATTGTGTTTGACTATATACCAAAATTTTAAAAAGCAGAATTTCTTTTGACACCAATTCAAAAAGTACCTTTGTAATAAATAAAAACATGCACTTAACATGTGAAACTTATTAACCTTCACAAATAGATGATCATCAAGAATTTTAGAATTTTTGTAACTAAAATTCTACCTCCGCTTTGAATTACTTCCTCTGTTCACTTTTACTTGTCACTTATTCCTAAAATACATTTTTATTTTTACTTGTCACTTTTGACATATCAGGAAAAAACCAATTTTTTTTTTCATGTTTTACCCTCAAGATTAAAATATTTATTTTCCAAATTATTTTCTAAGACATCATTTAATAAGGGATAGTTTGGTAAAATACTTATATCATTAATTATTTTCTTAATAGGTATGCTGTCAAATCGAATTGTGACAAGTAAAAATAAACAGAGGGATTACATTATTAATATTACAAAAAATGATTTACATAGTTCACGTGTGTTACTACCCTAGAGGCGGCTCGTGACTACAATTTATTTCACCACAATTATTAAATCTTGAAATTTTGGACCTTTTATTGTCATTATTTTAGCCACTTGGATTTGATTTAACCTCTAAATAATTAATTAACGGACTCTACTTTAATTACTCGTGATTAGTCTTTTTTGTCTCTATTATCTGTATCAATGTGTGGGTTTATGACTATATTAATACTCCTTTTGTCTCAAAATAAGCAGTATTTTTTGGACACATTTCTTAAAATATAATTCTAAGAAAATAAGGAGTATTTTTATTAACTTATCGTTAATTTAATGCTTTAAGGAAAGACAATGTGGTGCTTTATTAATGTAAAATTTATGTATTAAAATTAGGGTAATTTTGAAAGAATAAAATCAATTCCTTCGTGAAATTCTCAAACATCACTTATTTTAAAACGAAAAATTAGTATATTGCCACTTCCAAATTTAAGTATCTTTTTTTCAGTTTAAGTTTTCTAAGCTGACAGAGATACTAGTAGCTCAAAAAAAGAATTATTAATTAAAAAGTAAGATAAATTATTAGCTGAATAGATAGAAATATATTAATGATTTAAAAAAAATATATATTGGTGTATAAAATCAAATCATTTTCCTTTTATTCACTAAAAAAAAAGAAGCAGTTAGCTGTCTTGCCAACTGTTTTCTATAGATACACCACAACTTGCAAAAGCCAAGTGTATTTATTTAGTGATTATTTTGATCGGAAATGATCTTTCTATCTTTATGGGGATAGAAATTACACTTTTTGTTTATTTCTATTTGTTTAATTTTATCTCTAGCTAGAAGTTTGTATCATTTTGTTTTTTTTGTGACTCGAACTCACAATCTTAGAGTTGGAGTCGGAGGATTTTTATCTTTCATGTAATCCCCTTTTGTCCATGTTTTACTTTTAAAATTAACTACTAATTTTACTTTTTATCCTTTCGTAAAAGCTTTCACCCTTCTTTGCTTCTTGATCATGACTCAAATTCACAACCGCAGATTTGGAATTGAAGGATGATTATATCATCTGAGCAACTTTCTTATGTTTAATTATTATTTTCTTAAAGGTAATGCAATGTTCATTACGAACAAGTAAAAATAAACGATAGGATTACTATAATAAAGTTCTCTTTTTTTTTCCTTGTGGAAAATTGATTGCTACTGCTATATTATAAACTCTTGAACTAATAGTCTAATTAAGCGTTTTGATATGTTAGGATAAGCATTATATTAATAAAAGTTATGAAAAATCATCTAATATTGTAAATCTAACTTAATATGATATTATGAGAAAAATTATATTATATATACTGTCAGCGTATAAAATTTAAATTTTAATTGATTAAGGTCCCTTGCCAAGAGAGATAGGGATGGGTAGGTAAAAAGCAAAGGACTAAAAAGTTTAAAGTGTGACCACCTCTTGTCTCAACAACTTGCAACTAAGCATGGGGTCTCAAATTTGGACAAAATTTCAATGTTTTGAGGCCCCTCAAAAAAGATGCAAAAAAAAAGGATTACAAATAAAGGAAAATTTGGATTTCTTCCTTCATTTAATTATGATAAAAAAAAATAACTTAAAATTTGTATGTATTAATAAATAAATTTTAAGTTTGTGTTTTAGATATGTGATTGATTTAAGGTTATGATTTTAAGTTAACGTTTAGATATGTGACTTGTTATCTCAAAATTCTTCAAAAAGTATGATTTGAAAATTATAAATCATGATTTCAATTTTTTTTAAATGTATATATAAAAAAAGATTCATTGTTTAAATTTTGTTAAAAAAAAGAGACTAATGCTCGATTATCGTGAAGATATTATATATGCATAGTTAGAAGTTCAAACATTTATTTATAAAAAGAATATGAATATATGTGATTTATTAATGCGGTGTCATAAAATATTAATTTAAATTATGAATTATGATTTGCTCATTTAGTAAGATTGAATATGAATTTGAAAATTTTGATAGTTTTTACAACTTGTGAAGTTTTCAATTTATGATAAAAGTAATACAATTTAGAAAATTCAATTGCATGTTTAAACAAAAATTCAACTTCATATCATAATTTATATCACATGTTCGAATGGCCCTAAATGTTGAATTTCCTTTACCCCACCCCCTCTAAAAAATAAAATTTGGATAAAGAAAAAGACCAAAAGGAAACTTGTAAATGATTAATGTTCTTTGCTTTCTTTCTACAAAACATGGAAAACTTCTTTTAAGTATAAGTATTAGTATTGAATAGGGGTGGGGGTTCGGCATTCGATTTGGGTTTATCAAATTTCGGATTCAGTAATTTGGTATTGGTAGTTAAAACTAGATATCAAATGTCAAATTTTTAAATTTTGATTCGGTAGTTCGGTAAACAGTAAATCAAACTTTGTTTTGGTATGGTATTCGATAATATGACCTTCATTAAATAAATAATTTGGTATTTAGAAATACCAAATACCAAATGATACTAATGTCTCATACCAAATCTAAACCCGAATACCATAATTTTAAAATTTTACTCCCGAATACCATATTGAATACCGAATACCAAATTACCAAAAATTTCATTCGATTAGATTATTAAATTTTCGATACTTTATACCCGACCCTAGTATTGAATATCTCCATTTCGAAGTTTTGAATGTATATACGAGGTAACATTTGATAAGAAGACAAATAAATATGGATAATTTATAATACATAAATTACTTTTTATTGGGTATTTTGTTCATTACACTAAAATTGAATATACAAATAACTATATAAAATATGAAAAAATGTCAAAAATACCCTTACCGTTTGTGATTGTCTCATATTTGCTCTTCGTTAGTTTATTGGCTTATAAGTGTTTTAACGTTATCTTTTTATCTCAAATTTGGCTCTTTTCCCTTTTGTTATACATGTATAAAACATTAAGAATGCCAAACATACTCTTGTGAGTCTCCTCAAACCATTTTTTTATACAACAAATCAAATATCCGATAAAAAATAATTTATGCATTATTAATTATTATACTGCGTCATAACTTATTTTCAGTACAAATGATTCATATGATAAATGGACAATGATTTTTCAAATGGTCATTCAATTCTAATTATTATCTCATAAAGTAACTTTTTTTTAATTAAAATAATTTAAAATTTAAATATATAACTTTCTAAACTAATAATCTAACCATATTAGAAATCTGACCCTATTAATGGAGTATATGCAATAATGGACACATTCCTAGTTATTAATGGACCCCTTAACCATTAGTAAATGCTCAATTATTGGAATGTCTTGGACCAAAATGATTTTGAAAGGCATATACTATTAGAAAACATGAAATAAGCTACGTAATTTATCATTAATTTCTAGTTAATTTATCGCTAAATAGCTTCTATATCTTGAATTTATTTATAATCCGTCACTAGTCTATAGCAAAAAGAAATATTAGCATAAGATTAACTATGAAATTTTATCCAATGCTAATTTCTTATTTTTCTAATAATATATAGGATATTTATTGTATTATTACACTTATTGTAAAAAATTTAATGGTTGATTATAAGGACAGAAAAATGGTAGACACAAGAAGATTTTTGGTTTTGCAACAGTGGCATGATGACCCATATCTGTTCTTTTGTAGGCATATTGTAACTCTTTTGTTGCCTTTTGCCCTTTTTAGTTGAGATGTGTGTATGTTACGACTTGTTTCGTCGTAGATAGGATGTTGGCTTTACACAATAATATTAATCTTCGACCCTCTCAACACCACATGGCACATGCAATATGCTGTTTTTGGGAATATAATTTTGAATCTTGACTCTAGTATCATTTGTTACAATATATCAAGCACTTACTATTATATGTCAAAAATTATAGCTGATACTAAAGACCTTATTTCTTAATCACGCTTATCAAATAAGCATATTGTTCGATCATGACTTCGACTCAGACCATTTCCAACCAGATCACTTGGATTTTTCCATAGGTTGAATATTGATATTATCAGATATAATGTACTTGTGTTGAGCGAGTGTGATAACGAATGTGACATAAGTCGTGCAAACTTTTCAAATATACTAAAAATTAGTGACAAGAAAATACTCCCTCCATTCCGTATTACTTATCAATCATTTTGTTTTTACACGTTTCTTAAGAAATCATAAATAGGAAGAGTATTTTTACTAATTTATCCTTTAATTCTTTTTAATATATTCTACAATAGTTGCCTTATCCAGACTATTAATGAACTTTTTTGACTAAATGTTTTTTAAGGGTAAAATGAAAAAAAAAAAATTAATTTAATCTTAATTTTGTAAATTGACAATAATTTGTGTAATAGAGGGTGTAACAAATTTTGAATTTGTACATATTTGACAATAATTCAATTCAATTTGGCAACAATTAAAATGCCATGTGGTGTAGATATAATTAATATTATTGCTATTTTAAATAGCCCATATAAAATTGGAAAACATACAATACAAGTGTTTGTCATAATTGAAAAATTGGAGTATTAATTAGTGGTCAAAGTCAGCAAAAACTAACATTATCAGCAAATAATTAACAGAAAAATGAATAAATGAGGCTGTGTCTCACATGCCATATATTTGTGATAATTGATCTCTTTGCATGTGAAACAAATTAAACCATCAATTATTCACATGATTTTAGTTTTATAAATGATATCATCTATCAACTTTTAGTTTATTTCATTTAATTTGAAAGTCAAATAATATAATATTTAAATCATAATGTCCAAAAGCAAGTATTCACAAGCTAAGATCTTACTTATCTTATAATCGGTATACAAAGTATCCAAAAATATTTACAAAGATGACTCCAAGATCTATTAATATTTAAACTAATATTCGAGCTAAACTACTACTCTCTCCAATAATGATAATCAAACAAGTCAAAAAATAATTTTTATGTATGAAAAATATATCTTGAACTTTACTAGAACGATTATATATATCCCTACATGAATTTTCTTAAAATTAAAAGTCAAAAAAATAAATTTAAAACTAATTTTTTCATTTCCGTTAGATGAATATGTGAGTCATTTATATAACAATAGGGGTATATGTGAGTCATTTGTACAACAGTAGGGGGTATATATGCACTACAAAAAAACTATTAAATTGTGGCGGATTTATTTATAGGGGTCTTAAGAAACCCCCACTACACATTCAATTTGTGGTGTTTGTGTCAATCCCCACAAAATAATTCCTTTTGTGGCGGTTTAAGTGTGGAGGCTGTAAAGACCCCTGCTATATATACATTCATTTTGTGGCGTTTGTTTCAACCTCCAGCAAATTATTCTTGTTGTGGCAATTTTTTTGTGCAGGTTTTGTACTACAAAAGAATGAAACGATCTCGATAATTTATTTTGAGTATGACGGTGGTTTATAACCACCACAACGAGCTTAAAACGGCGGTTTTTGATGCCACCAAAATCCCTTTTATTATTAATACTATTATAGTGGTTTCAAAAAACCGCCATAAAATGCTACAAGTTGATAATGACTTTTAAAATTTATATTACGACAGTTCAAACCGCCATAAAATTCACATTTTATATAATTATAATTGTATAAAACAATATTTTGGTAGTTTCAACCTATGCAATATTTGGTCATGCAATACAACTTAATAAAATAATTCCATACACCAAAATAAATCATACACTATAAATTTCTAAACAAAGACCTAAAGCAAGGTACGTAATTTCAATATCTAAAATATATGTATCCCAAAATTACATCTAGATTCAAGTAAGAGTTTTAAACTATTCATCAACAATACAATAAATAGTTTTGATCCTAATGATGATACTAACTGTCACTCGCTCTATCTCCATTGGTACCATAATTGGTAAAGAAACGCTTTATAAATCTTGTGTCTGTTAAAGAAATTAAGAAATAAATCGTATAATGATAAATATTATAAAATAAAATTCATTGAAGGAAGATTGTCATCTGTGCTCATTGAAATATGCATGTGTACAAAAGAATAACAAAAACATTTACTTCCAATTTCAATTAGTTTCAGCAAAACATTTGTTGCACATTTAAACACCATAACTTCAATTTACAACACAAAATGACGGGATGTTTCATCCCATTGAGCTCTTCATTTCAGCACAATAAAAAACAACATTCATAAAGAAAGATTTCAACTAATTGAGCTCTTCATTTCAGCACAATCTGACTACATATTTTAATTCCAGTCAAAGACAAAATTGCAAAATAATTGATGAATATATATCTTATACATTAGTATATATTATATAAAATGCATAAGTGAATAGTGATGTATAATTATGTATAAAAACAATGTATAACTATGTTTAAGTAACACATTCACACTATTTTTGGGAGAATTTTAAACCGAACTGAGAACAATTAGGTTTTCTTTTTAAGCTTCCTACAAAATTCAGAAAAAATTCATGTCTAAAGTCATTTATTTGTATACTCAGTAAAATCCTACGAAGTAGGGAGGGGGAGAGAGTAGAATATACGCAAACCGTACTTCTACCTCTGAGGCAGAGAAGCTATTTTCAATAGACCCCTAACTCAAGAAAAAATCATCCAAAGCCATCCAAAAAAAAGTAAGTAACAGAAGTATAGAAGCATATGGTGACAAAAATAACCTATAGTAACAAGACGATAACTATAATAAAATACATGATAGTCGAAATACAATGAACAACAAATTATAACAGACAAATAAAAAATTACCAGAATAGTACTACCAACACTAGCTAGGCTAAATATTTAAGTATGTTATTATTGAAAAATAATAAATAAATGTTATATATCAGGATTCAGGGAGAGAGGAACTAAGACAAATATAGAGTATTTAATTGGAATTATTATTGTTATTTTAGGGATCTATTAATGCATGTTCAAGTTTGGAACATATTGGGATGGGTAATTATCTCACTGTTTTATTTAAAAAATATTATTATTGGTTTTAAGAGTCGCCACTTAATTTTAAGAAAAATCAAGAAAACTGATTTTCAATAGATTAAAACAGGGAATCAATTGAAAATACTTAAGGGGGGTTCGGGGGTTCTTATTAGCATTTCGAGAAGGGTTTGAAAGCACCCGAAATGCCCGCTAATATGCGGTTATTCGGCAATTAATTATTTGGTTAAAATATTTTAACTTATCTTGAATTGTAAAAGTGAACTACTTTATAGTTGAGACCTATTTTAATAGGAAAATAATGAAATATTATCTAAGTGAAGTATTTCATAAACTTATTTATTTATTATTTATTTATTTATTCTTTAAGTCAAGTGAAAGATGAGTAATTTAGTTAAGTAATTAATTCAAAATGGGTGTCCTTCGAGGATTTGAATATTTTCGACCTTAAGATTAACGACAAATATTATCAAGTAAATAAACATAATAAAAATGAATAGGGAAAGTGACTTGGGCACAAGTTTGGTTTTTCTGTCCGCCTGGATCAATACTTGGGCCAATACTTGAGTCACCTGCACCTGTCCTAGACTAACATAAAAAAAAAGTTTCCTTTGGACTTTAGGCCCAATTTTTCCACCTGTCCTAAGAACTAACAAGTATAGCAAATAAGTGGGCTTAGGCCCAAAATAACAAAATACGATTAGTTTTTGAATTAAGAGTGGGCCAAAGGCCCAATCTTTTCAATTCTCCAATCTGCTTCAATATTTTTTCCAACTTCGGGACCTGTGCATCGATTTTTATAGTTGGCTGACTCGGAAGGAAGTGATTTAAGCCTTTATGGCTCTCTCGAAATGTAAGGAAAGGAGATAGGAGTTCATGGCGAACTCGAACAGATTTCACATGCAAAACAAAGTAAGGATAAAATTAGTGTCCAATAATGACATATTCAAACTGTAGCTTAATGATGATTAACCCAATCACAAAATAATAAATGCGTCAAAGGGAATTAGAACTTAACATCTTAAGCTAAAGAAAATAAATTGAAGGATTAAATTATTAGAGTGAATAAGTGGCAGATTCCAAGCGGAAAAGGATGCGATTTTGATCAGGCCAAAATGATTCAATCAAACCCACATGTTCGATAAATAGGGCAGTGAACAATACCCACATTTTCCCAGCATTGAACAGGCTATTGGGACATTATTATCATCCGAGAAAATCAATGCTAAGATGGAATTAGACAAACACACAAGTGACTTCATAATTGTGAAAAATAGAATCACTGCCAGAAGACAAATCTCAGCACAATAACTTTAATTATCCTAGATTAGCTACCACATCTATAACAAGACTAGACATTACAATTTCAAAGAGGGGAAATTGGCCAGTGAACATTACAATCAAGCATGTGCTGATTTAAAGAAAAAAAAATAAAAAAAAATAACACCAAACTTGAAATCTCATGGAATTCAACATAGTATCACACAATCACTTGTTAAAAAAGAAAAATGCAACTACTTAGTATTAAATCATAAACTGTACTCCAGTGAGTTCAGCCAACTTGTATGAATGCTTGAGTTTACAGGGTCTTCTAGGAGATATTACCAGAGATAAGTAAATTCAAAATTTAAACTCAAAACACAATAACTTTCATATTCTTCATAGCAAGCTTTCATATAACTAACAGACTCAACTTTTAAAAGTAATAGCTCAAATCAAAACAAATACAACAGACAAGTGGTATCTCAATATCGAATCACTTGAATTCGGCCACAGGCTAATATAAAAGAAATTTTGATATAACACTACGGATAAATCGATAAAAGGAACTCTATTGTATTCTAGAACCAAAATGCCAAGATTTGACCATACTAGAGCTACATAATGGCAACGTATGCGAAGAGAATATTAAAAGAACGAACCAAATATTGAAGATTTTATTACATCATTCAAAGAGAAAATAATCACAATTCTAAGCTGAAACAAAATATAAAAGAACAATTTGAGTAAATAACAAGAAAGGGCGGAGGGAATTACCCCTTTAGGAACAACGATCTGGGACGACAAGCTTGAAAGGATGCTTCCACCACCAATCCCAGAAAATTTCGATAGAAAACTCGGATTCCAAAATAGGTGACCCAGAAAACTTTGGAAATATGAACACTATTCCTAAAAATCTACCTCTGTTTTCCTTGTATATGTTTTGTAAATTTCTGCTCCTTACTTATATTTCTCTTCTTTTTTTTTGTTCAATATGTCTCCTTCATTTTTTTTTTCAACCCCAAGTAATCCATATCGCAAATGAAGATAAAAATCGGCTTATATAAAGGGAAGATTGTGACTGATTGAAGGGGGAAAAACATGTAGAAATTTGGATAGATCTTTTAAAATTTGAAGTTCAAATTCCTTAAGAAAAGGTTCCCACAGCTGGAAATTGTACTGTTCTTAACGGGAAAACGATTTGGAACCCTTGATTCTCGAGTAAGGACGAGGAATGCATTGAGATGCGGACACACGGACTGATTCTCCAACGTTCTTGTACTAGATGGACACGTCGAGAGGAGAGGACGCGCGAGCTGGGCTCGTTCGGGTCGTGATTCTGGACTGGGGTCGATTTGGTAGTTGGGTTGGACGAGTTTCTGGGTTTCTTCGTTATCGTTGTTGGACTGTGAGGAAGAAGAACGAAGAGTATAGGGGTCGGGTATTGGCATTGTTTTGGAACTGCTGTCTGTATGTTTGGACAGGCTGAAGAAGGGAAAAATGGGTTGGGTTATTTTGGAATTATTGTGTAATGTTGCTGATGTTTGAGAGAATTGGGTTTGGGCTGCCATTGGATAAGAGGGGCTGCTGACAGAGCTTTTGGGCTTAATTAAATGGCCCAAAACTTGGTCTCAAATGGGTTTAGGGTGGGGAAATTAATAGCTAAAATTGCAATAAAAAGGTTAGGCAAATGAATTAACAATCTAGCCAAATTGAATTTTATTAGCGAATCCGACTAAAGATTAAATGAAACGAATTAATATTAATTAACGAGCTTCTTAATCTTTACAAAATAAAATAATTACCTTAATTATAAACTAATTAATTTAAAATATAAACTATTACTTAAACCAAATTAGTTGACAAAATATTTAACTAAAACTAAAATACTTTTGAGACAATTTTCGAATATTCATAAAATATATCAATTATATATATAAATATGTAAAATATAAGTATTGTCTAAAAGTTATAATAAGTTACATAATTTATTTAAAATAACTCACAAACTATTTTTGAAATTTATAAAACTAATTATTTTAGATCGTTTAAAATGGAAGAAGCTCGATGATTAATTTATATTGGGGAGGGTCAAAATTGGGTGTCAACACTCACTACATAGCTAATTACTAATTTTAGGAAGCCAAACCTCTTTTAATATTTTGTTTTAAGGGAACTTACTTGTAACATTCCGAAAAGTTGTAGACTAAACTAGTGGCTAACCTAAAATGAGTAGGCTAAGTTAGAGCTTGACGTTAGAATTAGAGCCTTAAAAATACCTTAAAATTCATGGTTTAGTGTTAGGAGGTCAAGGCCTAAACCCCAAAGACCAACCTTGAGTCCTTAGGGAAAAGACCCTTAGGTCTGCCAGGCAGTGACCCACAAAAGGGGTTCCATGCCACATGGATCAACCCACGTCCCATAGGGGGGTAGCGTGGGTGAAGCCCTTTTGGAATCTGCCTAAAGCAGTAGCCACGGGCAGGACCCACGCCTCGTGGATGGATCCACACCACGTGGCCTGCCTCCGTAGGTCGAGACCCCAAAAATCTAGTCCCAGAAAGGAATCACGGATGACCAGCACGAGCCGTGGTTCCACCTACGGTCCGTGGGTCCTCAGTCATGGATCACCCCTGAAACTGCCTTTTGTCAATTGAGTCTAGGGGTTCCTTGGTAATTTCCTTATTAATTAATGGTTATGTATCATCGTTTTAAGCTTATTTTAAAGGACTATACAAGTATTTTTCCCACTTAAAGTATCCCATCTAAAGTCATATTCATAAATTCTCAAAACCAAATCAAAACCTCTCCAATATTTCTCTCTCTAAAATCTCCATTGAAGAAGGAAGAGAAGTCAAGGTCTAGGACTCAAAAACTCATCTTTTCTACCCAAATTCGTGAGGAATCTTCAATTAAGGTATTGTAGTTTTGATTCATGGTTAACTTTTTATCCATGAAGCCATTAAATTCTGAATTTCTAAGTAGATGAAATCTCCAAAACTTAGGGTTTCTATTCCAAGCCATGAATTCTTTCTCAAAATGTTTTCATTGATTTAGTTAGTATATATTATGAATGAATTGTTGATTATAATAGTTTTAATGAGAAAATCCTCCATGAATCCATGTATTCCCCTTAACCCTAGTTTGTGACTTGTGAATTGGGTGAATTGTAGTAATCATGAAGTTGTGCTTATAGTAGTTTAGTTCATTTAATCATGTCACCATCTTTATCTAATGTATTAATCCTAGATTGATTGGTTGAATGTGATCTATAGCCTTGAAGGGCAAAACATGAGAATTGACTACATGTATGAGACTTGTGTGTATACAATTAGATTGCTTTGAGAGTAAAATGCTTATATTATGATCTAATTGTGGTGTTGATTGGATGATTATCCTTACTTGCACACTTATCTATGAATATCATACAATGTGAAAGGTTTGTCACATGTGGTGATTCTAAGGGTTGAAGACTAGTCTCCCCTATTGAATCTAGGAGCTTTAGTATGAGTTTGTTGGTTGAGTGTCAAGACATTTTTCCTTAATTATAAAGTTAAGTCAAGACTTAATGTAAACTCAATGGGAGTCATGCTTAGCACCGAGTGGATAGTGATATGAGATGGAAGCCCTCACGTTAGTAGAGGCCGGTTTCTAGGAACAATCTTTTAGGATGGAAGCCCTTACATTAGTAGAGGTCGGGTTTCTAGAAGCAATCCTCTTATCCCATAAACTATTTGTCCGCATAGGTCTTTAGCTAGTGGATCCACGTAAGCTAAGAGTTTTAGTTCTACCTTAGGCAAGTAGGACAACCCTTTTTCGGTGTGGGGTAGACATCGGATTCCATGATTTGGCTCTCATGGTCTATGTTGGTTAAAACTAATCCCTCTATGATAGAATGAACTAGAGTTGGAGTTATGAACTATAATCACTTAATAAGTTTTAATTTCCTTAGTGTGGATAGGAGTATGGGATCTTATTCATACATTGCACAAGGTTGCTTTGATGGTTCTTACGGTTTGTTTCCATTATGATGAGATGATCTATATGTTGAATATGCTTGTATCATATGCTTTCTCCATGATAGTTCATAAACTTGGTCAAATGCATAGTTTCAACTAAAATGTCTCTTTTTAGCTTATTTAATGATTTTTATGCATAGCTACCATACTTAGTGCAATTTTGCAATTTTGTACTAATTCATATTTCTTCTACATTTTTCTACAAAGTGTAGGTTCCAACGTTTGAGGTGATTTCTTCTAGTTCAAGCTTGGATAGACTATTCTCCAAAGCTTGTGGTATGTCCTCATGGATCCGAGGAGAAGTGCTATATTGTTGTTTTATTTCTATCATTGTACTAGACATTTTCATATTCTCTATTATAAGGGTTGTGACCCTATTATTTTGAGACTTTGATTGTAGTAGATGGCTTAATGAGACTATTCCGCTTTACTTCTATGAAACTTTTCTTAGAGACTTGAAATGGTGTTTTATTCTTTATTATTCTATACTTATGTGATGATGATATGCTAAGTGGCTTACTTGGGTCCTTTCAGGATTCCATGTGCCATGTTACATCTAGGGGGTACCCCTGGGTCGTGACATTACACAAATCCCACTAGTTTATGTGCTAATTACTTAGATACATTCTATTTGTAATATTACGTATCTTACTAGATTTTGGTGCATCCAAATACATGTATATGGGATACATGACTCAAATTTAGGTGTAATTTGTTCTAGATACATTGTGTCCAAGTGAATTCTCATGTATCTGAGACATATAACAAATCTCGATCACCTCTCTCCTATCTCGCTTGCCACTCTCTCATGTATTCCATATACATGTGAATCACTTCATATACATACAGATACATGTATCTAATGTGTATCCAGTGTGATTCGCCTGTATCTGAGATACATATGAATCTCGCTCACCTCTATCCCTATTTTTGTATATTTGGTAGCAAAAATACATGTACCTAAGTGTAAGTTACATAGGAAACTCTTAATTAGTGGATAAGTTACGTAATATTTTGAAAATATAGATAATAATACATATATGGTAGTGAAATATGTCTAATTAGATAATTTTTTCTTTCTTTTTATTTCTTCCCCCAAAGCTGCTACAAAACCCTTTTAATCATTTCTTCATTAACCATTTTAAAAATCTATAGACCAAAATGTGTAATAGTGTATATATGTCTTTATACATTGTTATACACTACATGTACACTATGTATATACAATATATATTGGAGTTTTTTTCCCTATAGATATAAAATTGATACAATATTTACCAGCTTTAGCTAGGATTTTAAGTTTTCAAAAAGTAGCTAGAGTTTTATTTTTTTAATACAAAATAAATACAAATCCGGTTAAAGCATATGATTTATATATAACTTTTTATTTATACAGAATTCAATCAAAATATACCGCTTACATATAACTTGTATACAACTTTATGTTGTACAGAATCCGATCAAACACATAAAACTTGCATACAATTATGTAATTTGTATGTAATATAATTACGTCTTGTAGGCACTAATATTAACGTGACACATTAATTTTGAATGTGTCTACATGATTATTTTATAAGTTGAAGTATTTAACTGATACAATAAAAACACATTGAAGAAACTGAAAGTGCATCCGTAAAATTGAAGTATTTAGTTATCAGTTAATGTCAAATTAAAATGTGTATTATGCCAAAATATATCATCTCAAATAAAATGTTTCTATTGCAAAAATAAAAAATAAAAAAATTCCAAAGGTACTACACCTTTTGCACAAGGTTACTCCTTATCTACAATGGGGACCCCACTTGATGCCTCCACTTGCGGTATATATGTTAGATGCCACCTATTCCCTATCCGTTAGTTTGCACCAAATTAAACTTTTAAAAGTCATAAAATTAGAATTAGTATACATATATTAATTATTATAAAAGTTTATAAACAGAAGTAGTACAATACTTATTTAAAATATTATCACGATAATATTTTAAGTAAGATTCTTCTGATAGTGTTGAAATTAAGTAAGATTCTTTTGATAGTGTTGGAAATTAAATAATTATTATCACGATAATATTTTAAGTAAGATAATACTTGAGTTGTGCTGCACATTATTTTTAAAATTATTTGAACAGTTCGAAATATTTCCTCAAAATTAAATAATTATTATTAAATTAATCAAAGGATATAAGTAATTAACAAAAGTAAATAATACTAATCTTTTCTAATTAAATAGAGGATACCAGAATCAATTTGAAATATTTGCCCAAAATTAAAGAATTTTTATCTAATTTATTAGAGGATACAAAAATCAGCATAATAAATAAAAGAACATATACATTGGGTGAGAAAAGAAGAGACTGTCATTGTTGAAGAATGATGTCCTTATCATCATGACAAGTGTATGGGTATGTGTTACTATTACTTAAGCTAAAACTTTATTTGTCACATACTTTAATTCTTTTGAAATAAATATTTTGCCAACAAAAAGTAAGAAAATTTTTGTGACACAATGCCATGGTTGAAGAATCTCATCAAAATCTCCAAAACAATTTCAAACCAATCATCAGCTTATAACAAATCTATAACCCCATTAGCCTCACCTTTACTTACTCAATTTCTACAATTCACTAAACAATATTCAACTAATCATCATCATCATGATGTTGTTGGTTTGGAAGCAACAAAAAGTGACCAAAAACCAAGAATTGTTGTGTTAGGTTCTGGATGGGCAGGATGTAGGCTAATGAAAGACATTGACACAAATATTTATGATGTTGTGTGTGTGTCACCTAGGAACCATATGGTGTTCACTCCATTATTAGCATCTACTTGTGTTGGTACTCTTGAGTTTAGGTCTGTTGCTGAACCTATTGGAAGGATTCAACCTGCTGTTTCAACACAACCAACTTCTTTTTTCTTTCTTGCTAATTGCAATGCCATTGATTTTGATAATCATATGGTATGCCTACTTTGCTTTTTTTCTTTTTTTTCATAATCGTGGTGTTCAGACTAGTTTGTGCACACCTATAGTTTCTTAACCGTGTATACTTATTACCTCCCACCAACACACTTACTGAGTAACTCTATCCATATGAGGCCTCATGATTTTTTATCCACTTTATTGACCGCTAGGACACGCCCTTTGGTGCAATGACATTGATTTTGATAAACATGTGGTATGCCTAGTTTTCTCCTTTTATTGTTGTTGTTTTTCTTTTTTTTCATAATCGTGGTGTTCAGACCAGTTTGTGCACCTAGTTTTTTTATTGTGTACCTATTACCTCCCACCAACACAGTTACCGAGTAACTCTATTCATATGAGGCCTCATGGTTTTTTATGCACTTTATTGGCCACTAGGACACTCCTTTCGTGCAATGACATTGGATTTGATAAACATGTGGTATGCCTAGTTTTCTCCTTTTATTGTTGTTTTTCTTTTTTCATAATCGTGGTGTTAATGTCAGTTTATGCAAACTTAGTTTCTTTACCGCGTACTTAATACCTCTCACTGGCACAGTTTACTGAGTAACTCTATCCATATGAGGCCTTATGATTTTTTATCCACTTTGTTGACCACTAGGATACACCCTTTCGTGCAATGACATTGATTTTGATAAACATGTGGTATGCCTAGTTTTCTCATTTTATTGTTTGTTATTGTTTTTCTTTTTTCATAATCGTGGTGTTCAGACCAGTTTGTGCACATCTAGTTTATGTACCGTGTATCTATTACCTCCCACCAGCACAGTTACCGAGTAACTCTGTCCATATGAGGACTCATGATTTTTTTATCCACTTTATTGACCACTAGGATACGCCCTTTCGTGCAATGACATTGATTTTGATAAACATATGGTATGCCTAGTTTTCTCCTTTTATTGTTTGTTGTTTTTCTTTTTTTCATAATCGTGATGCTCAGACCAGTTTGTACACGCCTAGTTTTTGTACCGTGTACCTATTACCTCCCACCAGCACAGTTACCGAGTAACTCTGTCCATATGAGGACTCATGATTTTTTTATCCACTTTATTGACCACTAGGATACGTCATTTCGTGCAATGACATTGATTTTGATAAACATGTGGTATGCCTAGTTTTCTCCTTTTATTGTTTGTTGCTTTTCTTTTTTTTCATAATTGTGATGCTCAGACCAGTTTGTGCACACCTAGTTTCTTTACCGTCTACCTATTGCCTCCCACCAGCACAAATATCGAGTAACTCTATCCATATGAGGCGTAATGATTTTTTATCCACCTTATAGACCACTAGGCTTCGTGGTGCAATGACATTGATTTTGATAAACATGTGGTATGCCTAGTTTCCTCCTTTTATTGTTGTTTTTCTTTTTTCATAATCGTGGTGTTCAAGTCAGTTTATGCACATTTAGCTTCTTTACCGCGTACTTAATACCTCTCACTAGCACAGTTTACTGAGTAACTCTATCCATATGAGGCCTTGTGATTTTTTATCCACTTTGTTGACCACTAGGACACACCCTTTCGTGCAATGACATTGATTTTGATAAACATATGATACGCCTGGTTTTCTCCTTTTATTGTTTGTTGTTTTTCTTTTTTTCATAATCGTGGTGTTCAGACCAGTTTGTGCACATCTAGTTTATGTACCGTGTATATATTACCTCCCACCAGCACAATTACCGAGTAACTCTGTCCATATGAGGACTCATGATTTTTTTATCCACTTTATTGACCACTAGGATATGCCCTTTCGTGCAATGACATTGATTTTGATAAACATGTGGTATGCATAGTTTTCTCCTTTTATTGTTTGTTGCTTTTCTTTTTTTCATAATCGTGATGCTCAGACCAGTTTGTGCACACCTAGTTTCTTTACCGTCTACCTATTGCCTCCCACCAGTATAGATATCGAGTAACTCTATCCATATGAGGCGTCATGATTTTTTATCCACCTTATTGACCACTAGGCTTCGTGGTGCAATGACATTGATTTTGATAAACATGTGGTATGCCTAGTTTGCTTCTTTTATTGTTTTTCCCTTTTTAAAAAAAAATTAATTATGGCGTTCAAGTCAATTACCTAATTCTTCAGGATACTTATTGCCTCCCACCAGCACAGATATCGAGTAACTCTATTCACCTGAGGCCTCATGGTTTCATTGACCACTAGGTCGTAACCTTGAATGCTGTTGTTTTTGGTTTTCTACTTTCAGTTCTAAGACCTATATTCCTCTGTTTATCCAGTATGTTGGCATTTATGAGATCCTATAATTGTGTGTACCCTAGGTGAGTGCAAATGGCGAGTGGAATGGTGTGGTTTTATTTGGTAGCCCAAAATTACCCGTAGTCTTACCTCAAAGTAGGAGCTGATTAAACTCGATTATTAGAATGAGTCTTATTAGAAGTCTCTTTGGGGATATCCGATAAAATTGAAACAATATATACATAGTTTAAGGAGAGACTATGTTATGATTTGAATTCTTGAAAGTTGTAAAAATCGTATCGAATAATCTACAAGTGGAATTGTGTCAAAAATTTTGAAATGTCCTAATACAACTTGACACTTAGATTCTTCCCAATCTGTTTCTTTAGCAATTTGTGTGGTACTTGTAGATACAATGCCAAACAGTGACAGAGGGAGTTGAAACCTTGGAGCCATGGAACTTTAATGTTTCATATGACAAGTTAGTCATTGCATCTGGAGCACATGCTTTGACATTTGGAATTAAGGGTGTAAACGAGCACGCCACATTTCTTCGTGAAGTTCATCATGCTCAGGAAATACGGAGGAAACTACTTCTAAATCTCATGTTGTCAGATGTGCCTGGTATATGTTGTTTTCGTTATAATGCTACGATCACTGAACTTCACCTGTTATAATAGTAAACTATGTGTGAAGTGCTCGAAAAATACAAATGATCAGAACATACATATGCAAATTAGCCTCATGTGGCAAGTGTTTGTAAGTTTTGAGCAATGCACACATAGTTTGATTACTTTACTGTGACAAAACGTAGTTTTGTGACTTTACTGTTATATTTGATGAAGTTAAGTCATGATCCGGACAATATATGTTGATTTCTTCTCACTTTTGGGCAGGAGTTAGTGAGGAAGAAAAGCGTAGACTCTTACACTGTGTTGTAGTTGGAGGTGGTCCGACAGGAGTGGAGTTCAGTGGCGAACTTAGTGATTTTATCCTGAAGGATGTTCATCAAAGATATGCTCATGTCAAAGACTACATTCACGTCACGTTGATTGAGGCAAGCTTAGTCTCAATTTCTATATTCATTGTGTCTTGAAATAACATGTTTAGTTAATTAAGCTGCAGTGTGTCCTTGTTTGACAGGCAAATGAGATATTATCCTCCTTTGATGATCGTTTACGTGTATATGCAACCAAACAGTTGACTAAGGTGAGATATATACTGATCAAATGTATATGTGATTCTCTGTTTGTGTGCTATATATGTTGAACTCTGAACTCAACATTGAACTGTTGTGATTAATTTGTCTGTTTTCAGTCAGGAGTTCGTCTTGTACGAGGCCTTGTCCAAGATGTGCAACCGGAGAAGATAATTCTTAGCGATGGCACAAACGTCCCCTATGGTCTGTTAGTGTGGTCTACTGGTGTTGGCCCTTCACCTTTTGTCAACTCACTTGATATACCAAAAGCTAAAGGGAGGTAAGTACACATGCATTTCTTAAGATTCATGATATTAGTTGTTTGTATGTGTTGTACTGATAACTCTCCATGAATTAATAGGATTGGAATTGATGAATGGTTACGCGTCCCATCGGTACAAGATGTATACTCAATTGGTGATTGCAGTGGTTTTCTTGAGAGTACAGGCAGACAAGTTCTTCCAGCTTTGGCCCAAGTAAGTATGAGCTAGCTAGTTGTCAATCAAAATTCATTTTGCTTATCGAGTTCTAAATTGATTATTTATACGTTTAAAATAATTGTTTGTAACACAAACATACCTAAGTTACTGAGTTCAATCGAACCTGCAACCACAATGTTGGCTCCGCCCATGTGTGTGACACACAAATAATATCTTTAAATTGTCTTAGGGTGTTTGTTGTGTTTGATGATCAGGTTGCAGAGAGGCAGGGAAAATATTTGGCAAGTTTATTGAACAAGGTGGGTAAAGAAGGTGGAGGGCATGCCAATTGTGCACAAAACATAAACTTGGGAGATCCATTTGTCTACAAACATTTGGGAAGCATGGCTACAATTGGAAGATACAAGGCCCTTGTGGACCTTAGAGAGAGCAAGGTTTCCTCTTTCTTTTTTACATCTATATTCTTTTTTTCTTTTTTTTATTACGGTGATGTCTGGATAGAGCTTAGACGTACTTTAATCATACCCCGAGTTACTTGCTATTGATATCTCCCACCAGCATAAATATAGAGTAATTATATCGACCAAGAGCTTAGACACATGAGAATGCATCACTTTACTATTTTTGTCTCTGCTGTATTTTGAACCCTAACTTTCTATGGTTTTCAAGTGCATTTGCACAAATGACCTTTTTTTTCCGAGGTCACTATTTAAATTCAATCTCCATGAGCCTAGTGAGCTAAATTCATTCCCCCCTATGGATTAGTCTACATTCTCTACAAATTTTATCAACGGAAGCTCTTATTTTCATATTTTTCATTTCGTACCTTAATTCTGAATCTATTTAACGTTTTTCTTTTAACTATGTTCATTAATTATCCGATAAAATTAACTTGTGTTTGCAGGAAGCAAAAGGTGTATCTCTAGCAGGATTCACAAGCTTTTTTGTCTGGCGTTCAGCATATTTGACTCGTGTAGTGAGCTGGAGGAACAAAATTTATGTTCTAATTAATTGGTTGACAACCTTAGTATTTGGTCGTGATATATGTAGGATATAGACCAACAAAAAGAAGATGGTTCCTTTTAGTTTCATTCAAAAGGAACTATCCTTACGTGTTGCGACGGAACTTGTGCAAGCAATGTCAGTCAATTATCACGATTCGAATTTGGGATTGTAGAGATCATGGAATATACTTATTGTCCTGAAATGTATTTTATATTCGCATTATCTTTATATGATGTTGACGTATTTGTATATATACACACATTAATTTTTTCGCCTTTTACTAAAGAATATTGTGTGTGCATTGCAATTAGTGGCATACGCCTATTTTTTTGAGGGGTTATTGCCTCTATAGTTCTAGTTTCAAATTAAGTTTTGATGATTTTTGGTTTGGGGTTAAGAGGGTGTAGCATCATTTTTTATTTATTTATTTATTTTTTAATCGTAGCATCATTTATTTTGTTCTGTTCAATTTTTTTAATTAATTTTAATTTATTTTTTTGGTTATAAAACTACTTTCTTTCTTTATTACGATTGAGAATTTTATAGATAGTGTTAAGATCTAATTACATCATAAATTTGTTCTATTTCAAATTATAAAAATCCCTTAAATTTGATGGAATTCAGATACATCGTTCAACATTCCGATACATCGCTCAACATCTTGATACATTGCATCTCGGTTTTGAATACATCACTCAACGTCCCAATACATCGCATAAAGTGATGTATCTATTCTAAAGAATATAGATATTTTCAAATGATAGAAAATTTTAGAGAGTATGATAAAATAATTAGGGAAACACGGTATGAAATAACAAACTATTAATTCAAATGAAATGTTATAGTCATAATTTTTTTTTTATTTGTAATTCGCAGCAAACATTACATGTTTTTTGTCATCCCATTTGTATACTGAAATATACTAATAGACCCATTCGGTATACATATGTGTTGTATAAAAATTAATTGCATGACCCATTTGTATACCGAAATATACAATTAGGCCCATTTGGTATACATATGTGTTGTATAAAAATTAATTGCAGGACCTATTTGTATTCTGAAATATACAAATAGAGACCCATTTGTATACCGAAATATACAAGTAGACCCATTCGGTATACATATGTGTTGTATATATGTAGTAATTTTGCTTATATACAATTACTGTGATTTAGTTTGTATACCAAAATATACAAATACAGATTTTTATGTATATGAATACCAAAATATATAGATTAATAGAAGTTTGGTATGGAGCGCAATTATACAAATTATAACTATAACATACAAATATAATTTTTATGTTTGTTAAACCTAAAATTTACTCAAAAATAAGTTGTGTATTCAGATAATCTTTGGGCCCAAGTCTGAAATTTAGCTGGTCCAAATTCAGGGCCCAAAATAGGTGAGATCCAAAAGAGTAAAAGGGCACAGAAAATAATTAGCCCTCTTCTTCTTCATCGAGCTTCTGCAATTCATCATCAACATTTCCAACAGAAAAAATGAATGGCAAGTCTGGGATTTTTGTTGGGAAAAGGAAGAAAGTCTTTCCTCAACGAGATATGGAAAACAAAGTAACTGTTGGAACTTCTCATAGAAGAAAAACAGAACGTAAAATGGATTCGGAGACGCAAGAAAAGTTTTCTAATTCTAGAAAAAATACTTTACATGGCGAACGTAGAAAGTTTAACAATACTGAGAGAAACTCAGTAAGAAAAGTGAAATGCGTTAAAATGGGAGAAGAAAATGTTACTCTAAGAAAACAGAGTGGGAGTAAGCAAAAAACTGAATTATTTTCGAAGAAGAAGGTTCAGGATAAGAGGAATTTGGGCGTATCTGAAGAAAGGCCAAAGAAGAAGAAGAAGCGAGGTATTCGATTAGATCGTCATGATACCTCCAACAAGAGGCTTGATGATGGAGTAACAAGTATAGGTAAGTCTCTGAATCATCTAAGCTCAATTGCATTGTTTAGTAGTACCTATTGTCAGTTATTGTGTTATTTGTTGTACTACTTGTTCTCTTCTTAATTGTTATACTTGATTTTTGATATGCTTACTTCAGCGGAGGGTCTATCACAAACAACCTCTCTATATTCACAGGGGTAGAGCTATGGCTACATTACACATCACACTTCATAGACTACAAGTAGTGGGATTATGCTTGGTTTGTTGTTGTTGTGTAAAGTTTAAACCTTTAGCTTGGATTATTACCAATTCTTTCTTCGATAGTTTGAAAGATTAAGACCGGGGGATTGTACTAGTTTGGAAGTTAAAGACCACTCTTTACGTACTATAATCTGTGGCGCTTTCTTTCATCAGTGATTGACATAGAACAAAAAGTGTGATAGAACCATTTAAGCAAATGCTACTAGTGTGCATTAATCCTAAGCAAGTTGGCTTTGCTATGTGAATTCTCTCTATCCATGATGCTCCATTTAATCATGTCTAAGTTTAATATTATTCATTATGAGTTGACTAGTATTACGCCGTGTGTCAACCTATTGCAAATTCTCCTCCTTTTTATTTGTGCTAAGACCGAGAATGTGAGCAAGCTCACACAGTTCTATACTTTTTATTGATGTGTGACTTTATATTATAAATGATTTTATACAAGGCTTTATAGCTAAGTTGCTCAGATTCGGGTGTCTGATACGGGTGGTATCTAAAGGTCGGATCCTTTTAGATCTAAATTGTAAGATACAAATTTCTGCTAAAGATAATTCCAATAGCTAAAGTTAGAGTTATATGTCTAAATTATGAGACATTATGTGGAAAACTTCCAAGGTATTATGCGGAAAAAATATTGATGAAGAGGAGAATCCTTGAAAGGTGTTATAAGGAAAAGGACCTGACATAGAAATTTGTATATATAAGGTACTCTATTTTCTTCAATTTCACCTTAAATTTGGTTTTGATTACAAAAATCATTGAATCTGTCCCAAAATTCTCAAGTACCCAAAATTGGTTGACCAAATCCGGTATGGATCCATACGCACAACCGTGTCATGTCAACACGGGTGCAACATTGTAAGTGAAGAGTCCTAGCAACTAAGCTCTATAGTATAAAATGTTGTTCAAAGAATTACATTACATGGTCCATCCATTTCTATTCATGTGTCTTGCTTTCCTAGACACATTTCCTGTTTAGTCTTTTTTTTTTTATAAATGTCACCTTTCTATATCTATTTAGTGTTTAATTCCAACATTCCCATTTACCCTTAACGACTCTCTTGTAGAAATGATGTAGAAATGATGTGTTTAAGGCCACAAGATTCAAAAGTTTTTTTGGTATGTTATACATACTTTTAGTTTAAAACCCCAAGATTCAAAGGTCTTATTTAATTTTTAAAACTATGTGCCTAGTCAAATACACAAATTAAGCATCTAAAATGAAACGGATGGAGTACTTTTTTTTTTTTTGATGACAAGGAAAATCCGCAGCCGCTATCCTTTGGGTGCGCACAGGGTAAAACCCTCGCTCCTATGCAATAACTCGCAAACCACATAGGAGAGGTAACCCGCACTAGGCAAGCCTGGTGCGACGAGCTAGACCCAGAAGGCAAACCCCTTGCTTTCCCTGGCAAGGGGTTTCGAACTTGAGACCTCCAACATGGAAGTCCCAAGCTCAAACCACTGGACCCCAAAGGGGGTTGATGGAGTACTTTTTATTTGACAAATAAATTGGCAGGTCTGTAAGAATATGGCCTGTGATTCTTGAATACTTGCTTTTTTGATAAGTGGTAAGAGGATTAACTATTTTGTTGTCGTGGAGCAATTGTGTTCCAAGGAGATGAACTCTTTGCTGAACTATTTTTTGCTTTTAACGGGCGTGCCTAGTGTTTCAAAGTAGAAACATCCTCTTACGCTGGTGTTTAACTCCTTTCACAGTGTAGAGGCACTAATATGCCTCATGTTTATGTAATTATTTATCCATGCTGTTTTCATGTCATGTAATCTACTTATCATCTGTGGCTAAGTAGATTAAGCCTTTTCCTCTGAACTCATTTCCATTGCTTTCAGATAACAATAAGGTAAAGCAAGAAGATTCAGCAAAAACGAAAACTGTTGGACTGTCGAAGAATGCACAATTTCGTGCAATATGCCCCAGTCCATCTATTCTTTCTTTTGTGGAAGACAACGTAATCACTTTGACTAGGATTTGTTTGTTTGATTGCCAATATTATTAGTGCAGAAATCTCAGTGTTCAGCATTTTTGTCTAAAGTCTTAATTCCTCGAATTTGTATTGCAGTTGTTGGGTCGTAGACGTGATATTCAGTTAAAGAGGGCAGGCTATAACATTGAACTCTCTGCTCCTTTAGATAACATTCCTTTCTCAACAAGCTCAGAAAGGGAGCGGATTGAAGAGCCGGTACAATAATTTACATGTTAATTGATATCCAAACCTTGTCATGACTTTAGGTTGATGTTTCATCATAGTATGAAGCCACATATGATGCCCATGTTTCAGTATACTCTACTTATTATTATAACTTACTTTTTCTATAGGTGTTCAGGAATAGGTTGGAATTTTTTGCTGCAGCTAAGGTTTCCTCGTCATTCCCCCCTGCAGATCTTCCAGAGATTGCATTTGCAGGTTTACTGATCAGTCCCTTCTCTTTCTTAAGTTCCTTTATGCCTGGCACGAATGCTTGACTTTCCTTTTCTCCTCCTTTTTTATGGCTTTTAAACGAGCTTTTGTTTTGTAAAAAATGACATCAACATCTCCTTCATCAAAAAAATAATGTCACCATCTTCTTATCAACTACAGATGCTTGTGTCAAGATAGGCTGCCTACATCACACCCCTTGGAGTACGGTCCTTACTGGACCTGCATGAATGATGCACCGGGCTACCCCTTTCTTTTCTTTTTTTGACATTCAATTTACGTTAAATATTCTTCCTCTTGAAAGCTGCACTTATGGGCTTGTTACTGGAAAGTGACACCATTTAATGAATGATATCCTTATAATGCATGTTCCACACGGTAAACTGTCAAAGCATACACATTTGGGAGTCTTGACGTAAAACTGTCATTATGATGCATCTTGATGTGTTGGTTTACGAAACATGTCAGTAATTAAAACACACAAATTCACAACAGTTTCTGCTATCCTAGTTATCTGATGTTTAATTCTCATCTTTTCCCCTTTGATGTCACATTCTTTTTGGAAGACTGGTTTGTTATAGAAGCTTTTGGTGTGCTAGAATCAATTGATTATAAGTTAAACATAAAGATTCAAGTGATTGGGAATTTTGGAAACTGCCTTTATAATATTTGTTCCTTGGAATAGGAAGGTCAAACGTGGGAAAGTCATCTTTACTAAATGCATTGACCAGGCAATGGGGTGTTGTACGTACATCAGATAAGCCTGGCCTCACTCAGGTGACACTTATTTCCTGAACAGAAGTTTGTTTCCTGCTATACATGTAAGATAACAATATGCACATCTGCAGACTATTAACTTCTTCACGCTTGGTTCAAAAATGTGCATGGTTGATTTGCCGGGATATGGTTTTGCTTATGCAAAAGAAGAAGTGAAAGAAGCTTGGGAGGATCTTGTGAGTACACGATTAGCTTTGACCTTTCTGGGATTTACTTGTGTTACTTCTTGCATTTGTTGGTACTAACAAAATGTCCAGGTTTCTTTGTATTAGTTTTGAACATTTGCTCTCTTTGAATGCTCCAATTTGCAGGTGAAAGAGTATGTTTCTACACGTCTTGGTCTAAAGAGAGTCTGCCTTCTGATTGATACAAAGTGGGGCATGAAACAAACGGATCATGAGCTTGTTGATTTAATGGAGAGGTACAAAGAAATTACTTTTCCTACCTATTAAAAGATAAAAAGGTTATCTGTCCAATATTGGAGTCAGCTAGATAGAATTGTTGCCTATTCTCTGGCCTATGTAGTACAGTTCGTCATCACGTGCCTATGTAAGTGTTGATTGTGTTAATTAATTAGCATTATTTTAGGAGACTTTATTTTCCTAGTGTAAGAAACAGAATATTTTCTTTTAATTGTAATTGATTGTCTTTTCTCAATTAGTTATAGTATATATATATACACACACACACACCCTTCTCACGGGTTGAAAAGATACAAAAAAAAATCAAGAAAACTCTTTCTTCTTTGCATTGTTGTTAGATTGCTGCTTTTGAGGTTATAATCTTCTGTCATAATGTTCAGAGCTCAAACGAAATACCAGATTATTTTAACCAAGACAGACACAGTTTTCCCAATAGATGTGGCACGACAAGCCATGCAAATTGAAGAGGTGAACTTAGAAAAATCTCATGTCCCTTTAATCTGAATTCTAACCTATTTCAAGTATCCCCCATAAGTTGATCATTGTACATGCACTATCTTGCAGAGACTCAAGGCAAACAAGTCTGTTGTTCAGCCTGCGGTAAGAAGTGCACATTTTTAGCTTTAGTTTGAGTTTTGGTGCATTTTTGGTTAGAAAAATAGTACTTTGTTTTTGGCTTTTATTCAGGTGATGGTAAGCTCAAAATCTGGAGCTGGTATCCGAAGTTTAAGAACAGTGCTTTCCAAGATTGCTCGATTTGTGAAACCATAAATGGTAATCCTCTGCCTTTTTGTTTTCGGTGATGTCCCTTTCATGTATCTTGATGGATTTAGCATAGTTGATGTATTATTATAACTTGAAAGCAAAAAATAACTTGAAAGCAAAGTCCTGTCATGAGCTACAGTCTAGGAAAGTGATTCATGAGTTTGCAATGGTATGTATGTTAAATTGTAGCTCTGTGCCTCATGAGACAGATATATTTAAGTGTTAGCTTGATTTCGATTTTCATTTTAACATGCTTCGATCTTCTAAGTTGGCTTGTTTTATTAATAGGCAGTAGAATTAAGATTGGCAAGAAACATTAGAATTATTATAAGTGTATGCTAAATTGCGGTGTGGTGGTGCCTCTTGAAAAAAGCGGTTTCGCGAAGGAGTGATTTGTTTCAAGCGGGTGTTTTTGGAATTTTTACTAGGGATCTTTTGAGGGAATTTGGAGAAGATTTAAGGTAGTTTTTGGTGAAATTTCTGATTTGGGCTTGAGGTTGAAGATTAACATCTCAAATTTATGTTTAAGATTTAGGTCTGTAACATCTTTATAGCAGCCTATAATTTATACCAAACCACTTGCATTATCTATTATCAACTTATGAATCTTAAACAGCAAATTCCATAAACAATAAATACTCATTTTTCTTCTTGGAACTTGTCTATGTTGACATTTTAATGATGATTCGAAAATATGTGGATGATATACTTATAAAAACATTATTATTATTATTATTGAAACATTACAAGTCTTTCATTATTAATCTCAACATTACAAGTTCATACATTGTGATTCGTGGATATCGTAGTGTTTGTTATATAATTATGGGGTGGTGGGTTGGGGGTCGGGGGACGTTTCATGTTTATTACTATGTAGTTTAGTCACTAATTGCAATATGGAGGGTGTTTCGTTTCATGAACTTTTACTAATCTATGCGTTTGAATGTAGTGTTTTCCCACATTTTTCCTGTGTTATATTGTTGTATAGCTATGCAAATCTATTGACATTGTTGAACTCTGGATTGATGAATTTGGTTTTTTTTTTTAAGGGTTTTCCATCTGGTGTATTGTTACCTACTTTGGAGCTCGATTAATCTAGATTATCCCCCCGTAGAGCCCATTCAGGGGAAGTGTTTCCTACCAAGGATTTTTTCATACCCAGGACTCGAAACAGAAACCTTTGGTGATGGGAGGAACCATCCGCTGCACTGCATCCTTATTCCTTGGTGGTTGATGAAATTGGTTGTTATTGAATATTTTGAAGTATTCCAAAAATATCAAATCTTATGTATTATAAAAAAAAATTATTGAAAATTTGCATGGTTTACCTTCAATTATAAGGTTTGCATATATTTTATCTTCTCTATATCTCACATGTATGGTTATGCTGAATATGTTATTGTTATTTAGCTTATATATGTCAATTGGAAAGAAAGAGTAAAGTCTTTCTATGAAGTTTGACTTTAAACCCTCAATCTCATTGAAACATTCATGCATTAAGGATAAAAATTTAAAGTTAAATTATTGATAAATATAGTGATATTTTATTTTTACTAATTAAACGAAAGAAGAGTGTCAGATAAATTAATCACTATAAATGATATCGATTTCACTTAATTAGGTACTCTATTTATTCATTTTTACGTGTCTGATGTTTTAAAAAGTCTTTCCCTTTTACTTGTGTCTTTTAACATATCAAGAAAAAATAATTTTTTTTCTTCATGTTTTATCCTTTATATCATTTATTTATTTTTCAAATCATTTTCAGACTTAATATTAAAAATCAATTAATAAGAATAATATAATAAAATAATCATGTCAAGCTTATTTTTTAAAATGAAAATGTTAAATTCAAATATATCAAAGTAAAAATGAATAAAGAGAGTACTTTTATATATTAAATTTCATTAATTGATGTACCTAACTTTCTGGCAAAGACATTTAAAGGTGGTCTTACAACAATATTGGGCTAGTATTGTTGAAGTCCCAACAAACCATAAATAAATGTAGACTCTGTTTTCTTACACATTAATGACATTTAATTTCATTTGCCCCATCATTCATTTATTCAAAAATTATTTTTAAATTTATCATAAATTAATTACTCCATTCATTCAATAATAATTGTTCATTATATTAAAAATAGTTGTTCAACAATACTTATACAATTTAAAAAATCAAGAGATAATTTATCTTTTATGCTTATTTACCCTTTTACTATTAAGAGCAAATTTTAGGAATAGCAAGCATAAAAATCATATTAGCGCTCTATAGCTACAATTTTGTTATTTTCGCTGCATAGCAAACATAGTTTGCTATAGAGCATCTGATCTGTATAAATCGCAGACATGCATCTCGTTTGTATAAAATCGCAACGATTGTATATGTATATTAGTTAGATAATTGTATATATGTAAATACTATGTATATGTATGAATGGTTGTGTTTGTATATCTGCATAAAATTTGAATTTGTATACAATTGTATCGATTTAAAATATTTGTATATCAAATCCCCCCCCCCCCTCTCTCTCGCTTTATACAACACAAATTATACATTGTAATATAATTTGTGTTTGTATAAAACGAGAAAGAGCGAAAGGCAAAAGAAAACTGGGCATAGGAAGATCTATATTTGTATAATTCTAAATGTATAGGACGAAAATATATGTATTTGTATATAGAGTTTTATCTCGCTTTATACAAACACAAACACATACATTTGTATATGTATAAAGTGAGAGAGGCAAGCGAGATTCTCTGAATAACAAAGTGTTTGCTACGAATTAGAATTAAATGAAACTGTTGCTATAACATTTATTTTGAATGATAGTTTGCTATAATGCACAATTTTCCCTACTTTTAAATATTATTTATCATCTATCACATTTTTCAAAGCATTAAATTTAATAAAGTCAAAGAATAATATAGTAATCATCTATTAATTGATTTTTAATATTATGTCTAAAAAATAATTTGTAAAATAAATAAATGATATTAAGTGTAAAATATTTCACAAGAAATGTAGAGAAAATTAAAGTATGTAGGTAGGAAAGTGTAGACAAAATTAAAGTAGGTAGGTAGGAAAGTGTTAAGTTATTCTCATTATTTTCCCTCGGTTTCAAATGAGGTTATGGAAGTGTGGAAGAACATGACATTGGTCATTGAAACATATGTTTAATAATACGCATTGATAATTGGCTCATTAAAAATCTTGCTAAAAAAGCACAGTGAAACAAGAGTCTTAACTTTAAAAAAAGTGTATAATATGTATTATACTCCCCTGTTTAAATCTTTTTTTAATCCTATAAATGATGCATTTCAAACTTGTATATCAACTTCTCAAAATATTGACATTGACAGTATAATCTTTGTATTCATAACATATGTGTATTCAATATGAGTCCAAAGCCAAAAGGGTAAAAAGATTGAGCAAAATTTTCAAAAGCTTTAATATGCAATGTTTAGAAATTTTATTCTTTATATTTTTTTTTCATGTCCCTATATTTTGTCCTCAATATTAGCAAATTATATATAAAAAAAACTATTAAACTTGATCGCATCATTTACATTTTTATTTACATATAAATAATGAAAATAGAAAAAAAAATATAACAATAAAATGATTAAATAAATAATGAAGAAGGAATATTAATTATTATTTTTAGAGTCAACATTGTTTTTTTTTTAAAAAAAAAAGGAAGGCTTATATCAGAATGAGCTTTGTAAGACTCATGTCAGAGTGAGTCTTCTAACATAAGCCTTATACATAGATTTTAACTCCGTCAACAACTCCATCCAAATATTGCATTTTTGATTTCATACTTAATTTTATTGTCCTTATAAAAATCTTGCTCAATTTTTTTGCCTTTTTAACTCCGTCAACAGTTCCATCCAAAGCAGGCAAATTGCTTACATTCTTAAAAGGTGTTAGACACCTCCGAATCGTGTGATTCTATCCAAGCCACTTTTATTGACTTGTACTTGATTTAAATTAGCTATTTGAATAAAATTGTGTTTGTTTAACTTAACTGTTTGTGATTTTTCTATTATTATACTCCCCTGTTTAAATCATTTTTTAATCCTATAAATGATGCATTCTCAAAATATTGACATTGACAGTATAATCTTTGTATTCATAACATATGTCTATTGGATATGAGTCCAAAGCCAAAAGGGTAAAAAGATTGAGCAAAATTTTCAAAAGCTTTAATATGCAATGTTTAGAAATTTTATTCTTTATATTTTTTTTCATGTCCCTATATTTTGTCCTCAATATTAGCAAATTATATAAAAAAAAAACTATTAAACTTGATCGCATCATTTACATTTTGATTTACATATAAATAATGAAAATAGAAAAAAAAAATACAACAATAAAATGATTAAATAAATAATGAAGAAGGAATATTAATTATTATTTTTAAAGTCAACATCGTTATTTTTTTTTTAAAAAAAAAGGAAGGCTTATATCATAATGAACCTTGTAAGACTCATGTCAGAGTGAGTCTTCAAACATAAGCCTTATACATAGATTTTAACTCCGTCAACAGCTTCATCCAAATATTGCATTTTTGATTTCATACTTAATATTATTGTCCTTTTGAAAATCTTACTCAATTTTTTTTGCCTTTTTAATTCCGTCAACAGTTCCATCCAAAGCCGGCCAATTGCTTACATTCTTAAAAAGTGTTAGACACCTCCGGATCGTGTGATTCTATCCAAGCCATTTTTATTGACTTGTACTTGATTTAAATTAGTTATTCGAATAAAATTGTGTTTGTTTAACTTAACTGTTTGTGGTTATTATACTCCCCTGTTTAAAACATTTTTTAATCCTATAAATGATGCGTTTCAAACTTGTATATCAACTTCTCAAAATATTGACATTGACAGTATACTCTTTGTATTCATAACATATGTCTATTGGATATGAGTCCAAAGCCAAGAAGGGTAAAAAGATTGAGCAAAATTTTCAAAAGTTTTAATATGCAATGTTTAGAAATTTTATTCTTTATATTTTTTTTCATGTCCCTATATTTTGTCCTCAATATTAGCAAATTATATAAAAAAAACTATTAAACTTGATTGCATCATTTACATTTTTATTTACATACAAATAATGAAAATAGAAAAAAAAAAATACAACAATAAAATGATTAAATAAATAATGAAGAAGGAATATTAATTATTATTTTTAAAGTCAACATCGTTTTTTTTTAAAAAGGAAGGCTTATAGCAGAATGAACCTTGTAAGACTCATGTCAGAGTGAGTCTTCTAACATAAGCCTTATACATAGATTTTAACTCCGTCAACAGCTCCATCCAAATATTGCATTTTTGATTTCATACTTAATTTTATTGTCCTTTTGAAAATCTTGCTCAATTTTTTTGCCTTTTTAACTCCGTCAATAGTTCCATCCAAAGCAGGCAAATTGCTTACATTCTTAAAAAGTGTTAGACACCTCCGAATCGTGTGATTCTATTCAAGCCACTTTTATTGACTTGTACTTGATTTAAATTAGCTATTCGAATAGAATTTCCTATTATTATTTGAAATTTTGTTAGTCCCCCCGCCCCCCTCCCACAGACACACATACTTTTTGGTTGAGGAAAAAGGAACCAAGTGGAGTCCAATATCGAAACAGAAAGAGTAAAAGTTTAATTTACTTGTTGAGTATAAAATGGCATCGCCCAGCTAAGAGCAAATTCACGCAGCCACGCAGTGAGCACAAAGCGAACTATTCTTTCGCCTTTTACTAAAGAATATTGTGTGTCCATTGTAATTAGTGGCATACGCCTATTTTTGAAGGAGTTACTCTTTATTGAGTACATCCACAATTCTAGTTTCAACTTTATATTGCAATGTTTTCTTAGTAATGGTATTCATAGATATCCTCAAATTACTATTGTTTGTTATTCATAGTAGCAACAACTTATCAAGTGGGAGAATGAGGATCGTTAGATCAAGGGCACGAGTTGTATGATTTCTACTAAGGAAATTGCATATGCGATGAATTTAGAACCTGAATTTCGTAAGAAACAATTTAATGAAAATATTGATAACGAAATCACAAAGTCCCTTGAAATTAGAGTTGATTACTTGTAGTAGATGAAACTATTTTTTCACTTCAAAATAGAACGAACCAATTGAAGCGTATGGAAATATTTTTGATTTCTTATTTAGTGGTAAAATTGAGACCACTAGATGATGAGAATTTTAAAAAAACATTCTCTTAATGTCGAACTTTATTTAACACATAATGGTTATTATGGAATTGATTGTTTAGATTTATTTTTCGTTTAAAAGTGTTAAGATAAATAATACAAATGGAAGATAATAATCTAATAAAAATACCCAATCAAATAAAAAGACTTGATTTTTTTTCAAATACACATATTGCTTATAGAATAATATTAACAGTTCTTGTAACTGTTGCCTCAACCGAAAGAAGCTTTTTGAAATTAAAATTGATTAAGTGCCCGTTTGGATTGACTTATTTTAGGTGCTTTTAAGCAGTTTTGAAGTGTTTGGGTAAAGTTAAAAGTGCTTATAAACACTTATTTTAAAGCCAAAATAACAAAAATAAGCCTTAAGTTAGAAATCCTAACTTATGGCTTTTGGCTTATAAGTCATAAGTCAAAAGCCAATCCAAACAGGCCCTAAATCTTATTTAAGATCAACAATGTTTCAAGAGAGATTGAATGAATTAGCTATATTATCAATTGAAAAGGAATTATTTAAAATAAATTGATTATAAAACAGTAACTAATGACTTCACATCTATAAAAGCTTGAAAAATAGATTTTAAATAAAAGTATATATGATGAAAAAATAAAATATTAGGGCCCCTCTCTTAAGTTTCGATTTACGCCCCAATCTTGTTGAGTCAGCCCTGTTAACCACAAATCCAACAATAAACTGCAGCTTATAGCAAAATCCAGGCAGTGAGCACAAATGAACTATTTTTTCGCCCTTTATTAAAGAATACCGTGTGTGCATTGCAATTAATGGTATACGCTTATTTTTGGAGGGGTTACACTTTATCGCGTGCTGCCTACAATTCTAGTTTCAATGTTTTAGCCTGATATTTCAAAATCCGATATTTGAGTTGTTAATGAAGAGTAATATATGTATATCTTTTATTTGACGATGACATAAATATGTACAACTATTAATGAATAGCATGAAAATGTAAAGCAAAAATAAATAAAATAAGAAGAATTTTGTATACATGTAACGGCACATGTATATCACCATAATTGAATTGAATAAGCAAAGAAAATAAGAAGATTTTTTTTATACACATGACGACGCATGAATATCGCCATAACTAATTGAATTGAATTGTAATTCCACATAAGCACGTAAGGTGAAAAGACATATAGAAAAACAATTTTAGTGGAATAATTTTTCCCTGTAATAAATATGGATGTGTTTGGAGTATATATACATTGATAATATTTCGATTTTGTCTGCATTATTCCTTTAAACACTTTATCTTAGCCTTGTTTCATTTTAATCTTTAAATTCTATTTTTTATGTATCATTTTAACACGAAATACTATTTTAATGATTTTTTTATTTTTATAGATATTCTTCAATTGCAACTTCTTATTTTAAATCGACATGTGTCAGTTAATTTTAGTTAAAAAAATTAAAAAATTACAAAAAATAATTCTTTTTAAAAAATAATAATTTCTTTTAAGAGTGTTATGTATTTTTGTGTGAAAAATAACCGACGAAATTGTGTTGGTTTTCTTTCTTAAAAATCACCGACAACCTAACAAAGTCAATCGAGTTTTAACATTTTTTAGTAGTGTTATTAGCAATGAACGGAAGTCTTTTTTTACTCTTATTGAAGATCGTTTTTATTTTTATTCGTATTGATTTATATTAAAAATTAAAAGTGAGTATTTGCGTTAATTTGGATAGCCTAGATGATAAGAAAAAATAAATAAGTAGTGTTATTTAATTTAATTGAATGTTTAAGAAAGAAAATCAAAGAACTTTCGTCAATTTATTTTCATGCAAAAATACAGAGAAATCTCAAAAAATAATATTATTGTTTGAAAATTTTTATGTTCGTTCGCGAATGTTTAATTTTCTTACGAAAATTAACAGGCACACGTCTATTAATAAGAAATTGCAATTGAAGAACATAAATAAATTTAAAAAATTATAAAAATTAGTATTAGTGTTTAAATGGTACAGAAAAAATAGAGTTTAAGGATTAAAATGGAATAAGGCTAAGTTGGAGTGCCAAAATGAAAAATGAGGACAAGTTTAAGGGGTTGTGTATGTGTTTGGCCTTTTTCTTTTTTTTTATCTTACTTTCTTCTTTACTCCATTTAAAAGAAATGTTTTTTTTTTCTTTATTGATAACTTTTAAATTTCAATTTCCGCATGCTTGTTTAGGATCCAAAAGTTAAATGACATTTTTATATACTCTACATTGCACTTTTATATTTATAGATTTTTATTTAACATAATCAACCTTATCATTATTCAATATATACTAGTAACAATTTTTACATTATTAATATGGATATTGGTGCACTGATGGAAGTGTTTCACCCTTAACCAGACGTCTCAAGTTTGAGCCTTGGATATAGAGAAAAAAAATTGGGAGCGCCACCCCCGAATGGGCCCTGCAGTGCGCGATTCGAATTTAGTCGGAATTTCATTGTGGGCTCTGAATATCGGGTGGGAAACCAAATTAATTTTTTTACATTATAATATTTTGCATGATTAGATGTTGAATTAAATGACTTAAAAATCTAAAACAAGGCCTAATAAATTGCGATCAATACCTACTAGCTAGGCTACATGAATTATGATTTGATTGGCAGAGTCAGTATCACATAAATTTGGAAATAATTTTTGAATAAATGATTGATGGGCAAAATGATATTTAATGTCATTAATGTGTAAAATAACAGAGTCTGTATTTATAGTTTGTGGGGACTTAAGTACGAAAAATTTTACGGTGGTTGAGGCACACCATGTAATAGTTGTATGAGGAATTATTTTAATAGATAAAAATTTATACGTTCCATTTCTCTATAACTTTTTTTTTCATTTCTCTTCCCACTCCTCCACTCCACCTTTTATTTACCCCTCCATGTAGAGTACGGAGTACTTTGTAATTTTTTTAAAATTTAAATATATTTCATTACACAATAAAAATAATAAACACTATATTCACCTTCAACTTTTGCATATCGATCAAAACGAACTCTTACTCACAAAGCAAAAACTAACAAAGGAGGATATCAAGCAATTACAAAGTTAAATGAACTCATCAAATTATTTGAAAATTGTCGATATCGATTTGGTGCAACATATAACTTAATGATCACCAAGAAAGGAATCACATTCTTTTTTGATGCATTGAAAAAGTTGAGGAAAAAGGAACAAATAGAGTCCCATATCGAAACAGAAAGAGTATAAGTCCAAATTACTTGTTGAGTATAAAATGGCATATATGAAACTTGTACAAATAATAATATTTTGAATGTGGTTTTAACCTTATCTCAAAGTTAAATTAATTCAATAATTCCTCTTATTCGTTCGCCTTTTACTAAAGAATACCGACGTTTATTTTTGAAGTGGTTACTATTTATATTGAGTGTCCACTAAATTTCTAGTTTCAACTTTTTGTAATGTTATGTTTGCAATTCTAGTTTCAGACTATTTTAAATGTCATGTTAGATATTTTTTAGTGAGATTGTAGATAAGCTTTATTTGATCCGGAGCATTGATTTTTCATAACGAATAGGATAGCTTTATCTCTCAATTACCTATCATGTGCTCGAGAAATAGACTATGGTTACATTTTCTTTTGCTATTGTTGGAATTCTAAAGTTATTTTTAGTGAGAATCTATGATTATGGTTTATGGGGACTTCAATTCCAGCAAGTAAAAAAAATACAAATTAAATGCCATACTAATGTTTCACCAATATTGTTGTAAAATTACCTTTAAATGCCTTTGTCAGAAGTTGGGTAAATGAATTTATACCATGTGGCCTTTCAAATATTTAATTTTTGAATCTACATACCATGTGGCCTTTTAAATAAATTTTCCTAAGATTTTTTAACTTCACTTTGAAATTGAGTACATAAATTTAATGAAATTGGGATGTATTTTCAACATCTATACATGTGCAAATTATTAGTAATTCAACTATAGCTATGCAAGTTGGGGGAAAAAATTTGTTTTGAGATTCATATACATTTGAATAGTCAGTAATAGTCATTCTTTGAAATAATATTTTATTTTATTTTAGAAATGATTTTCATTCTTTGTAATACTTGTATTATTCTCTACCTTCATAGTAATGATAAAATATGTATATATGTTATTATTTTCAAACGCCACTTTATGAAATTATAGTAATGATAAAATATGTATATATGTTATTATTTCCAAACGCCACTTTATGAAATTATGTGTTGCGGTTATTGTTGTAATATTATGTTTTTCTACAGAAAAAAATCAGAAATACCCTTAAAAGTAGGTGAAATTCACTATATTTGTCCTTTATTAATTATTTGGCCTAACTATTTAAACCTACACATATAGTATAAGGGCATATTTGGTTCCTAACTATAATTATGAAATAATTTCATAAAGCACATTCTAAAACATTTTAAAGCAATTTAACATGTTATTTTGTAAATCCAAAATTAAAAATTTTAGGAAAATTAAAAACAACCATGATATCACCAAATGACATTAGATTTATCATATTATCACATATACAATAACATAGTATCAAATTTGTTTAACTTAATTCTCTATAGTTCGCCTATTATTATTTGAAATTTATTAGTTTCAACGTAAAGTTTTAGCCACGTTTTTTGACATACATCTGACTTAAAATCACATTTTTACTATTTGTTTGTGTGTATCACACCTAATAAATTTTGTGTAATAGTCATAATTTAACTTAATGGACTTTGATTATTTAAAAGAATTTGACTGAAATGTGTAATCACGTTCTTGACTTACTTTCTATGCCTTTTGAAAAAAAAGCACAATCATATTCTTAATCAAAATAAATATTTTAAACGTGCCTACATGTAATTGAATCAGTTTATTAATTTCTAGTAAAATTTCCTTTTAATTCATATTATTAAAATTGATTTACTTAATAAATACTTTTAAAATAATTCAACATGAAGAAATATGTACCTTTGTTTGGTAAAAAAGAACGTGTGTATTGTTAAATATAGTATTAATTTATTTGTGTTGATTTATTTTTAAAGTATTTATTAAATAACTCATGTTTTTAATGATATGCATTAATATGAAAAAATAAATATAAAGAACGATAAATTTGTCAAGTCATATTGATTTATATTTATTTTAAATAGGTTTAAAAGTTGCTACAAAATAATCAAAATAAGGGAGGTAGGAGTAATATCGTATACCACAAGGGAGGTAAAATATTATAGAGTGAAACCTGAATGGGTCTCTCTGAAATTATTCCTAAATACTTTTTTGTTTCAAATTATCTATCGTGATTTTAAAAAATAATTATCCTAAATTATTTGTCATTTTAGAAGTTTATGATAAAACTAGAAGAAAATTCGTCGAGCTCGTCGCATCGGGCTTGCCTAGTGCGAGTTACCTCTCCTTTGTGGTTTGCGAGCTGTTGCATAAGAGCGGAGATTTTACCATGTGCACATCCAAATGGTAGTGGATGTGGATTTCCCTTGTCATCAAAAAAATATTTGCTTTATTTGTCTAGTACTCTCTTTGTCCCTAGTTACTTGTCCACTTTTGAATTGACACACCTATTAAGAAAAAAATTACTGACATAGTGAGTTTTTCATTTTATCCCTATTTATTATGAAGTGAATGAATTAAAAACTTAAGATTTTCAAGAAGTTCTACTTTTTTCAAAGTAATTGATTGAGAGTATAATAGGTAAAAAAATGTTCTTTCCTGGTTTGTCAAAATTGACAAGTAATTAGGGATTAACTAAAAAAAAATAGACAAGTAATTAGTAACAGAGGAAGTATTGATTTGACACACACTTTTTAAAAAATAATTTGAAAAATAAGTAATTAATATTAAAGTAAAATATCAAAAATAAAAAATTGAATGGTGGACAAACAAAAGTACATAAAGAAAATAACTTATAACAACTATCTTTTGGAGTAATTTGAAAAAGGAGTAAATGCAACTTAAAATGGAATAGTATTAACTTCAGACTTTAGTGGTTGGGTGATGAGCTAATCTTAAGTTTATTATAAATGAGGGGAATTAAGCACTTAATCATTCCCTAAAAACTTGCTAAAAATCATTAACTAATTAGGAATGATCACTTACTTATTTCCCTAAAAGACTTGCTGAAATTATGAACTAACTATGCATTAGCATATATTAATCGTACAAGAAAGGTGTAACATTGCTTTTAATTAAACCTTTTTTCATGTTTAAGAAAATACGTGAAAGAATTAGCATCAAATTTAGTAGTAGAAAATTATTCGGTTTCAAATTTAAATTCCCATTGAAACAAAAATATTTAGTGATTTCTTCTCATTTGTCTTAATATTGATGGATAGAATTTACCTGATATATATTATCTGAGAGAGAGATGAAATCTGTTTCGTGGAATTAGTTGAGGTATTGATCTGAACACCATGATCATCTAAAAACAAACATGAAAGAAATGAAATGTGTAGAGAAGATTTGAGAAATCTTTCCCCAGATTTAGCTTCATGATATTAAGGTTGATTATATCAACAACTTCAATAAATTTGTATGTATGCTTTCATTTGAACACTTAAACTATGACTTGTTCCAGTTAAACGCACTCTCAATTGGCCATTATATTGTCACGTGAAAGAAATGGAATGTGTAGAGAAGATTTGAGAAATTAATCCTCCCCAGATTTAGCTTCATGATATTAAGGTTGATTATATCAACTTCTATAAATTTGTATGTATGCTTTTATTTAAACACTTAAACTATGATTTGTTCCAGTTAAACGCGTTCTAAATTGGCCATTATATTTTTCACGTAAAATATTTCACATCTTTTAATTATACACATCATCGTCAATTGCTCTAAAAAAAATTATCTTAAAATAATGTCTTAAAAATTCAAAATTAAAGTTGGTAATGATTTTCAACTATATTTCTTAATTTTAAAGGAATACTTCTTTTTAATACTATTCAATACTTTAAAAATATATATTAAATAAAAATGACTTATTTATGTATTTAATTCTTTTATTGAGCATGAAAAAAATTAAAACGATAATTTAAAAGCTGTTTAAATTAATATCCATCCTTAGCTAGTCGGTTTGTGATTGTATTCAATTTTCGAAAGCTATGTCTGATCTTCATAGTATATCACGCTAAAAATCAATATATCTTGTTATTAATTTGTAATGACACTTTCAATTTATTCAGAACTTGGTGGTTGAATTTTATTGCAACAACAATATTGTAGGCGAGGTCCAACAAAAAAATAATTCAACATGACAATTATAAAAAACTTACATTAAAACTTGGTGGTTGAATTTTATTGCACAACAATATTATAGGTGAGATCTAACAAAAAAAACAAGTCAACGTCAAAATGATAAAAAAAACTTACTTAAATATAGAGGTGACTCAATGAAGTGCGGCATATATACAAACCCTAACAAGACTTTAAATATATTCCATCTATTTTAATATATATGTATATGTACCTTAGTTTTTCATTCTAGACATGAATATGATTTTTAGTTTTACTACAAACAGATTATACAAGATTCAGGATAGAAAGAGTTTTATCACGGTAACAAAAGAAATATTTAGTAGTAATAAATATTTCTTTTAGCAATAATATTTATTATTATAAAACGAAATAAATAATATAATAGGTTATTATTTTATTTATTAGTTTTAAAAAGTGTGTCAAATTAATGGTATTCTAGGCTGGAAAAGACACAATTTAATTGTGTGTTTTTCTTAAAAATATATATTTTTGAAAAAGAATTTATACAAGTAGGGAACTACGAGGTACTAAGGGTCGTTTGGTAGAAAAATAAATAATGCAGGAATTATTAATGGAGTGATTAGTAGTGCAGAAATTAGTAATGTGGAGTATATTTTTTATCAAGTGTTTGGTTCATTGCTTCCCACATAATCTTGTGTTTGAATTAAAACTTTACAAAAAGCTTCTTTCCAATTTACCCTTTTTCTATTTTATATAATCGGGTCAAGGTAGATAATTATCGGACAATATTATTTTTTATGGCCTTCTAACTAGCCAGGAGAAGAACAATTTTGTTGTCATGTTTGTTATTTTCTCACTTGAATTATTTGAAGGTAAACAATTGTCATCTTAATAAATTAATCACTTAAAAACATTAATTTTCAATTTAGAATAGATAGACGATCTACTTTAAAACCGAAAAGACGGTAAACAATAGTAAAATCGAATAAATCATCTACATTTATACATAAAAATTGTAAGTTGTAGTTTTAATATGTATGCAATTTATAAATTGTTCAAAACATACAAATAATTAGAAACCACATATAAATCAACAAATAATATATTCAATTAAGATCACAAACGTCATGTGGTGATCTATTTGTCTTTTCAATTAGTAAATGTTAAACAACTCACATTTTAAATATTGTATTGATATGTATTGCATTTATTTATTAACAAACAATTCTCTCTAAATAATAAAATTTGTAAGCTAATTTATTTAAATAAATTTACTAGTACAAATATAAAACATAAAATCAAGAAAATAATATAAAATGATTTAAGAGATATTTTTGTCTTTATATAGATAATTTCATGGTATTAAATTTAATGTATTACTAATACCACCAAATGGCGCATAACTAATTCATGCATTAGTTATACTTGGGCCAAAAAATTCCACCAAACATAGTATTAAATAATACCATACATAATACATGAACTATTTCTCCTAATACTTCCAACCAAACGACCCCTTAACTATTTAATGAATTGATTGTCCATTAATACATTCAACCCACCTATCACATCTCTTCCAAATTCACAGCCTTATAAATTGGCTTTTCTTTTCACTAAAAAAAAAAATAAATCTCCTTTCACCTTTCTTTCAGCGCCAGGTTGAAGTGAAGAGAAATATAAAAAGAGTTCTATAAAGGTAAATATTTATTTTTCTTTTTTAAAAAAAACTTCTTGTTTGAAGAACATTCATATGTTCTTTCCACTTGTTTTCATTAACTTGAAGAAATTGTGTATTATTTTTATGTTTTCTAAAGTATTAGATATCTGAAATTCATTGACCCGACATTTTATATTCTGCATTTGTTGTGTTGGGCACAAAATCTTGGTCAAATTTATCTATATTTTTTTTTCATGAAATTGTACCATGCCTTCATTTTAACTTCAACAAATTGTTTAAGCTTATACATTTTCATTTTTCTAGTGGTTTTTGGAGCTTGGGACATCTTGTTATCATAATTTGGATGTTTAACTGTTTTTATTCGGTTATTTAAAATTTGAAATTTACTAGCTCGATATTTTTTTATTGTGTAAGTTGATTATTCATCACTTTTTCAGATTCTATGTGTGAGATTACTTTACGTTGTTGTTGTAATATAGTTAATGGCACGGAATCTTGAAAAATTAAGATCCTATAATGAATAATCTACTTCCACCAAAAATGACCAGCTTATAGCTTATATGTAGTGACGGATCTAGAATTTTAAGGTTGTGGATGCTTTGAAAGTGGCGGGGGCAAAAATATAAAAAAGACATGTTAACAGTAAGATTCAAAGTCGGGCTCAACAACAATAAAAGAGCCTTAAACACCCACCCAAAAGTCAATGAACCAGATCATTTGTTCATTGGGTGCTCTATGTTAATTTTATAAAAATACCTCTTAATTTCTACATAAATATATATTCCGAGACGAAGTTAATGGATGCTCGAGCACCTGAAGTACTCTATGTGGATCCGCCCCAGTATATATATTATAATATATAATATACATTATTAGTGTTAATGGATGCTCGAGCACCTGACGTACTCTATGTGGATCTGCCCTATTATATATATTATAATATATATAACTTGAAATTATAATTATTTTGATTGAGCGATTAAATATCTTTATATCTTTTTCCAAAGAAGTTATATAATAAAGTGAAAAACTGCATGTGTCGGCTACTATGATATGATTTTATACTCCAAATCTGACTTTTTGAACTATATATTATAATTCTGTTTACAACAACCTTTCATTTCACTCTGTTTTTTTTTTATTGCTGAAAATCTTGATATATAAGTTAGATTATATTCTTTTGTAAAACATCTCAAAAGTGTTTGTAAAATTTCTCAAAAGTGTTTGTTTTATTCTTTTGTTCCTTTTTTTTATGCTTAATCTAATTTTAGAGCCTTTTTTATTTGTGCTACCATTCATATTACTTTTTTTTAAGTGAGCGAGATCAAAATTTAGAGTAAGTATATATAAAGCTTAGAATTATATGGATATTTTAGTAAATTAATATGTAGATATAGACTCATTCTTTGTACTATCAATAGGATCATATATAACAAGTCACACACTCAATACTCCGGAAATACAGACACAAATAAATTTTACATTAGTTAGTTAGCAAAACCCGCTATGGGTTTTGTCAAAAAATGACATGTCTTGTCTACATTTGACATTGTCAAGTGGTGGATGTAGAATTTAACAGAATACTATAGTTTTTTGTCCAAATTTTATTACTTGTAAGCAATATAATTCGAAATTCATAAACTTCAACTTCTAAATCTGATTTTTATCGCTTTTCTCTATAAATTCTTATTGATGAATTTTTGTTTATTCTAAATAGGGTTGTTAAACACCAATGGGGTCTCTTGGAGTGGATTTTATTTCTCCAAATGAAAAATTGGAATTGAAATTTGATTCAAGTGCTTTACCTCCATTTAAGTTATCTGAAATAAGAGCTGCAATTCCAAAGCATTGTTGGATTAAAAATCCATGGAAATCTTTAAGTTATGTTCTTAGAGATATTATTATTGTGTTTGCTTTGGTAACCATGGCCATTTTCTTTGATAATTGGAAATTTTGGCCAATTTATTGGATTTTACAAGGTACTATGTTTTGGGCAATCTTTGTTCTTGGTCATGATTGGTAAGTTAACTAATTTTTTTTTTTATAAAAATATTATTTTAATTTATGTATCATTTGTTTATGTTATTAATTAACATTTTTTTTTTTTATGTAGTGGTCATGGAAGTTTTTCTGATAGTGCATTATTAAATAGTGTGGTTGGACACATTCTTCATTCTTTTATCCTTGTGCCCTATCATGGATGGTTAGTTCTCTTCATCTCATTTCTATCTCCAAAAAATTGTTTTAATTTACATTTTTGAAAAAAGACAGTCTGGTGTATTAAACTTTTGTTTTACTTTGCCTTCTTTGTTATTAATCTTCTATTTCATTCATGGATCCTGTATTCATGCTTATTTCAATCGGATCTATCGATCCAATTCAAAAAATATGTTTCGTAATTGTATAATACAAATTTACAATGTTTAAGTGATCTTTGAATACAAACCATGAGAATGTATATTTGTATTAGAAGTTGTTTGGTTAGACTGCATGCATTTATTATTGACAATCTTAAAGAATTATAGTCGTATATACCTTGCATTTTTATGAAGGGTTAGTCATGCACGACAACCTTTGTCGCTTTGAACTTATAAAAAGCGTTGCCGTACTCATATCGGATCTTCCAAAATCATGTTACTTTTGAAGAGTTTGACACGTATCAGATAATATTTTCAAAAAGTCAGAGCATATAGACGATAACTATGAATGTTTTTTTTTTTTTGGCAATAATTGTCTTATGTAAAATACTTTAGGCTAAATTTATTTTCTCTACAAAAATATTGCAGGAGAATTAGCCATAAAACTCATCATCAAAACCATGGAAATGTTGAAGCTGATGAATCTTGGGTGCCGGTAAAAGAAAAAAAAATCAAAATTTATTTCTTTTAAAAAGTAAAAATTGTTTTAATATTAAAATATATATATATATTTTTTTTTTTTTTTTTTATTATTTTTTTTTGCAGATGCCAGAAAAGATGTACAAAGAATTGGATTTTGCAACCAAATTTTTTAGGTTCAAAATTCCTTTTCCCCTATTAGCATACCCTATTTACTTGGTAATAATATTTTTGATAATTTTTCATATAATGGAATTTAAAAATTATTTATCCTCTAATTTGTATTTATAAATATATTAATTTGGTGATGCAGATTACTAGAAGTCCAGGAAAAAAAGGTTCTCATTTTAATCCATATAGTGATTTATTTCAACCTAATGAGAGAAAATGTGTAGTAACATCAACATTGTGTTGGACACTCATGGTTGCTCTCCTCTTTTATCTTCACACCGTCATTGGCTCTCTGCAACTGCTTAAGCTTTACGGAATTCCTTATATGGTAAGTCATACATGAAAAAATCATGAACATTTTTTATACTTTGAAAGTCGAAAGATATATATATATAATTTCGTTGATACTTATATTGTCTCTCTCCAACAATTTAAGTTCTATTATGAGATTTCTTATATTTAGTCATTTTCAAAAGATGAATCAATTTACTGCGATGTTCAAATTTATTAAATCATTAATGAATAGTTTTTTGTGTGAAAGAATTTTACTTATATTCTTTATTAGCTGTAAAGAATAGCCTTATTATATGAAAATGACACTTAGTCGTATTTGTGGGGACACTTGCATGTGTGGTTCTTTATATTTGAAATACGATATAAAATTTGAGAAAATAAAAATAGTTAACTCCTCGTGAAATACCAAAGAAGGAAAAGACAAATATTTTTTTTTTTATAAATTATGTAAAAGTATTTTAAATTAAATATTTCTTTTAGAATTTATAAAATGTAACTATAATTTGACCCACTTGGCCTGTCCTTTCTTTTTTATTTTGTTTGATAGATTTTTGTGATGTGGTTGGATTTTGTGACATATTTGCATCACCATGGCCATGAAGAAAAGTTGCCTTGGTATCGTGGCAAGGTCAGTATATATAACTTAAATTCTATTTATTTTAAATTTTTATATTTGAATTATATTTTTGTTATTACATTTAGTTTATTTGTTTTTGTTTGGAAATTAGGAGTGGAGTTATTTAAGAGGAGGATTAACTACAATTGATCGTGATTATGGTGTTTTTAATAACATTCATCATGATATTGGCACCCATGTTATTCACCATCTTTTTCCTCAAATACCACATTATCACCTGGTGGAAGCGGTAATTTCTCGTTTGATCATAGATAAATTTTATATATGATATTTTCAACATATGCTGGTGAAATATTGAAAAATATATATTGAATTGTCTGACCATAAATAATATTTATTAGTATTTTACAAATATTATGTTCACTATTTGCAAGTATTTTCGAACCAATATATAATTTGCAAACAATATTTTCTAAATACTTGTGAAATATTGAAAAAAAAAACTTATTTTACGAATATTTCAATTTTTCCTAAAAAGAATTTTTAACTTTTTCTTTTCTTCAAGTAAAATGCATATTTAGCTTCATTATACTTGCAAATACGAAAGTTCAATATTTACAAAATACTTGTAAAAACATAAAATGTTATTTATGAATATTTCAATGTTCTTTAAAAAAATTCAACTTTTTTCCTCTAATTTTTTTCAAAATGTATAATTAATTCTTTTATATAATTTTATTTTTATTTTTTTGGATTTTTTACAGACTAAAGCAGCAAAGCCAATACTTGGAAAATATTATAGAGAGCCAAAAAAATCAGGACCAATTCCTATTCATTTGGTTGAAAAATTAGTGAAAAGTATGAAACAAGATCACTATGTTAGTGATAATGGAGAAATTGTTTATTATCAGACTGATCCAAAATTCTTTAATTCTTCTGGTAAAAAAGATGAGTAATTTATCACCAGATAAATTTTAAAAGAAATTTATAAACTATTTATCATATTAGTTTCAACATAATATTTTATTTCCTTTGTTTAGGAACTTCAAACTGTTGCAAACAATTAAATAGAATTTTGAGAGGGGTTTTTGGCACTTAATTGTAATGATTATATAGTTAGTAATATTTCAATTTCCCTTGACTAACTTTTCCCTTGCTTTGCATTATTTCTTGTTTTTTTTTTTGTCTTATTGGTTCTGCTTTCTATTTGTTTACAAAAAGTTTGATCCATTTTTATGGTACAATTAAAAAAATTAGACTATTAAAGGTCATAAAATTGTTCATTTTCTTAATCATAAACACTACTCCAATGTATTAAGTCTTTTTGTAGTTGTGGATTTTATTAGTAATGAAATTATTCGAAATATCACACATTGATTAATCAAAATGGATAGATTCAAGATGATGAAGAAAAAAGAAAGATCGATTCTTTAGAAATACCTACATTTTAACTATAATTTTTCAAATTCATGACTCTATATCAATTAATATATTATGATAAAATATACACACTTCATTTTTATTTTTTTTAAATGGAAATTTTATTGTGGACGAATAAAAATAAATTAAGGATGTACTATTTATTTTAATGAAATGCACAACTAACGAATGTGGTGCAGTGGATGGGGTTGTTCCTCCCTTAACCACATATCTCTCAACTTCAAGCTTTGAGTATGAAAAAATCTTTGGTAGAGAGTGCTTCCCTCCAAATGGGCCTCTATACGATACGAATTCAAAATAGTCGAGCTCTAATATGAATATCAACGTCGAATGAAAAATCAAAAAGTAAAATAATTTTTTAATGAATGCTCTTGTGACTTGTGGTGATGAGGTACAATGCCTTTACTGCCCCTAAAGTACTCATATATTTCATAATTTTACACAACTATGTCCATCTAGCTATAAGGCAAATCCGTTATGGGATTGGACATCCAATTATGACAATTGACATGGAGTGGCCCTAATATTGGGGGCGTTTTGGTCATGATTTTTTTTAAAATTTATTCCGAGTTGATTTCAAAAAAGTATGTTTGGTCATCTTTTTAATTCTAAATTATTCAAAATAATAATAATAATTTCAGTTTGTATTCATGGACAAACACAACTTGACAGATTTTAAGTATTATTTTTTACTTAAAAAGCAAATTTTTTTAAATTTCAATTTGTATTCATGGACAAACGCAACTTGACAGATTTTAAGTATCATTTTTTACTTAAAAAGTAATTTTTTTTTTTAATTTCAATTTGTATTCATGGACAAACGCAACTTGACAGATTTTAAGTATCATTTTTTACTTAAAAAGTAAAAAAAAAATTTAAAAAATTTCACAATAATTAATAATCATACGTCTACTTTTTTCATTTATTTCACTTATCCACTAATTAACAATAAATTTTATTTCTATTCAATAGAAGAATATTGTTTCTTTATTATTTTATCTGCAATATTAACTACTCACTCTCAAAGATTTTTGTTTTTGAAATGTTAATAGTTACCGACGACAATAATATATTTAGTGTATTATAATTAGGCGGAATTCGAAAAGAGTGAAACATACAAAGACTTTATCCCTAATTCGTAAAGTAAAGGTTGTTTTTGAAAAATCATCGACTCAAATAACGTATATCAAAAGAAGTTTTATAACATAAAATATAAAAATTAAAGCAGACATGACAACTAATAGAGAAATCATTACATAGCATATATAAAAGTGGAGCAGTAACAACAACATAATAATACAATAAAAAAGAGGAAAATATGTAAAATTGTATTGTCATTTTATAATTAAAAGGAGGCAAAAAAAAGGAGTAAAAGAAAAATAAGTTTTCTTGGCCAAAGAGAAGAGTCATGTCACTTTCTTTTGCCTAGCTTTAATATATACTTCATCCATTTTAATTTGTCGGTCTTATCTTTCTTTTATTTTATAGATTCTTTAATTCCAACTTTTCACATGACATATTTAAAATCGCACGATTAAAAAATATTTTGATACACATATTTTTAGTTTAAGACCACAAAATTCAAAAGTTTTTGTAAATAATAAATTTCTTTCTTAAAAAATGAATAATCAAGACAAGAAAAAATAGTGATAAGTACTTAATACTCCATTTAATTTCAATATTATGCAGGGTACAATTTTTATAAAATTTTAAACAAAAAGATGTAACCCTGTGATTGTTCTGCTAACGATCGTCAAACTTTGTTTATAATTGAATTGACTAATCACTTGTTGGCATTTCATCATAAAAATAAAATCAAAATTTGATCACAAAAGTAAAGGCATGAAAACTTGTGGACCCCCCAAGAGATGAAGACTTCTAAATTTGCAAAAACCTTTAAATTACCATAAAAAATAATAATTCTTGATTTGCGAAAGACTTAAGAATTGCCGTCAGATAATGATATGCATGAATGATGTTCAATAAAAAGTCAAATTTTGATCACAAAAGCAAAGGCATGAAAACTTGTGGATCCCCCAAAGAGATGAAGACTTCTAAATTTGCGAAAAACTTTAGATTATCATCAAAAATGAAAACTTCTTGATTTGCGAAAGACTTACGAATTGTCATCAGATGATGGTATGTATGACTGATGTTCAATCTGACTAGGAGTGTCACACATCATTTGAACATGTGGCATTATTTTATTGGTCTTTAATTTGATTTGGTGCGTCATGCCATTTTGATACGTGAAATAAATCTTGGGTTAATGGAGTAGGCTTATAATTATTTGAAGATTATCCCAATGAAATTGGATGAGAGTAGTATTGAAAACACCTCTAAATTTGGCGTGAATTATTAGTTTCATTTTTGAATTATTGACAGCCTTAAAAACACTCATTTACTTGACTAACTTAACTTAAATACACTTTTAAATCTCCGTCAAGTTTAGGGGTGTTTTCAGCACTTCTCTTGACTTTTTATATTAAAAGTCTCATAGTCCTACAAGAGTTTGAGATCACTTTACTATGTCATGAGGCACAATGGGAATGTATCTAAGTTAAGGTAGTTAAGTAGATGAGTGTTTTTAAGACTGTCAATAGTTCAGGAAAATTAATAATTTGCACCAAGTTCAGGATTGTTTTCAATACTTCTCTCAAATTGGATTTAATTTAAATCCATGGCTTAAAGTATTTAGAGTTTGTTTGGATTGACTTAACAGTTGGTCAAACCTACTTTCAAGTTATTTTTAGCTTTTGAGAGTGTTTGACAAAGTTAAAAATAACTTTAAATGACTTTAAAAAGTTAAAAAAAACAAAAGGACTCCCCCTACTTTTTATTTTTCGATTTAAAAGTCATTTAAAATTTGATTTTTTATTTTTTTTATTTAAAAACTACTTTTTCAGCCTATCCAAACGGGCTCTTAATCTTGATTTGTATTTACTTTTTTAAATTTCGTATCAAGTCAAAATCAAACAAATAAATTAAAACAGAAAGAACACATAGATTTCTAGCCTGTTTGGCAAAACTTCTAAAATTATCCGTTTTTACAAAATGTTTTTTTTTCTTTTCAAAATTGATTCTTTTTAAAAAGTATTTTTAGTGAGAATCAGTTTGTGTTTGACGAATAAATTCAAAAAGCACTTTTCTATAAATTTATTTGGCCTAATTTTTAAAAGTGTCTTAAGTGTAATTTTCAAAAGAAATGCTTTACGGAAAAAACATTTTTTAGCTTCTGAAAAATAGCTTCTCCTATCATCCAAAATCATTTATTTTTCCCCAAAAACTTGACCAAACATCTCACTTTTTATTTTTATTTTAAAAAATATTTCAGAAAAAACTAAACTTAGCCATTCCTTTTAAATAAACATGACAAAAATTAGTGAGACTGTACATGTTTTATTGGAAAATTTGAAAAAAATAATTTTCATTTTCAAAGTTTAAAAATAATATTTAAAAATTAGACTTGTGTTTAGCCATGAATTTAACATTAGAGTTGTTTTTTTTAATTACGATTTATGAGTAATTTAAAGTGAAAAAAATAAAAGCATCTTTTTATTATATTTTAATTTTCTAAAAATTCAACTTCAGATTAAATTTCGAAATTTGTGCCAAACGTATTTTTCTAAGTTTAACTCCAAAAAAAATAAAAAAATAATAATTTCCTGGTTATCGGAATTCATATCTTGCTTACCGGAAAAAAAAAACAAATATGTATATTTAGGGAATTCAAAAAACACTTTTGTTCAAATTTATTTTCCCAAAGTTTTAAAAGTGTTTTGAGTGTAATTTTCAAAAGAAATGCTTTAAGGGAAAAACATTTTTTTAGCTTCTGAAAAATAGTTTCTCCTATTCTCCAAAATCACTTATTTTTCCCCAAAAACTTGACCAAATATCTCACCTTTTATTTTTTTGAAAAAATATTTTAGAATAAAGTAAGCTTAGCCATTCCTTTTAAATAAATATCACAAAAATTAGTGAAATTATCGTTTTATTGTGAAATTTGAAAAGCATAGTTTTAATTTTCAAAATTCAAAAATAATATTTAAAAAATAAACTTGTATTTAGCCATACATATAACATTAGAGTTCTTTTTCTTTTTTTTTAAATTATGGTTTATGAGTAACTTGAAGTGAAAAAGTAAAAGCGTCTTTTTATTATATTTTAATTTTCTAAAATTCAACTTCAGATTAAATGTATTTTCCTATAACAAATTCATGGTTATCAGATCTTGATTACCGGAAGAAAAAAAACAAATATGTATATTTTTGACCATACACTATAAATAAAAAAGAGATCTATAGATCTAAAGTGGAGAGAGGAGGTTAAATCTTAAAACCTCTCATCAACCGCAAAACCCTAGCTTCCAGCCGCTTCCTCTTCCATATTAAAAAGCAGCGGCACTGGTAGCAGCATAAGGGTACCTCTCTCCGCTCCGCCGTCAACAACTCTTCTGCATTAATTGTATGGTACACCTCAATTTTCTATGAAATTGTTTAAAGCTATTGCATTCTTAATGATTTATGAATCTCATTATCATAATTTGGTATTTTATTTATTGATATTTGAAATTTACTGATTCGTGCTGTTTAATTTTGTTCTACTGATTCGTTATTCATATTATTTCTATTTCACCATAATAATATTCATATATACTACTATATTGGTCCACTTTCATTTAGATTGATCGGCTAGTAATTTTTAGGAAAAAGAATACTTGTATTCAAACACAAAAAGTGAAACTATTTACAAGTGATTTTAATTATTAATGTGCGTTTACGATTTTGATATATTAATGTGCATTTACGGTTTTGATACTATCAAAGTAAAGTATATATCTACACACTAGTCAGTTATTTCTTGATACCATCAGAGTATATGACATCAAGGAGGAACAAGCAGCATTATATTATACACTTATGGTATCAAAAATGACGAAGCAGTGGTTCAGTCCAAATTGAATAGATACTTTGCTTAATAGATCTAATTTGTGTAATTTTTCCTATTCTTTAACCGTGAGTTAGAGATTATAATTATTTTGACAGTGCGATCAAATATATTAAAATCACATAATATTTCCTAAATTTGTACCATTACTTTATGTTTAGTTTTTTTTTCTTGTATTTTTCCCTATGACTTTTATTTAATAAAGTGAAATACTGCATGTGTCGGCGACGATATATTATATTCTGTTTTATAACAACCTTTCATTTCACACTACACTTTTTATTGCTGAAATTCCGAATAAAATAGATTACGTTCTTTCGTAAAATATCTCTTTTGCTTTATTCTTTTATTCCTTTCTTATGTACCCAATCTAATTTTAGAGTCGGTGAATTTTGCTTTTTATATCAATTCAAAATTTAGAATCGGTGCATTTTGTGACGCACATATATATACTTGAGAATTTGACTAATTATAAAGTAGATGTGTTTACATTAATGTAGTAGTTTATTAGTAATATATATATATATATATATATATATATATAGTCTGTTTAGTCAAACATGTTATTACTAGTCTACATCTGGAATTTAATGATGTAAATCAAGAATTAAAGGTATGGAATATAACAAAACAAGTATCTTTGACTCTAATTATATAATTAATTAATAAACTTTAATTTCTGTCTCTCTGCTCGTTGCTATAAATTCACAAGTAATGCATTGTTCTTTTTGTTCACAGGGTTGTTGACAATAATGGGGTCTCTTGGAGTGGATTTTATTTCTCCAAATGAAAAATTGGAATTGAAATTTGATTCAAGTGCTTTACCTCCATTTAAGTTATCTGAAATAAGAGCTGCAATTCCAAAGCATTGTTGGATTAAAAATCCATGGAAATCTTTAAGTTATGTTCTTAGAGATATTATTATTGTGTTTGCTTTGGTAGCCATGGCCATTTTCTTTGATAATTGGAAATTTTGGCCAATTTATTGGATTTTACAAGGTACTATGTTTTGGGCAATCTTTGTTCTTGGTCATGATTGGTAAGTCAACTAAATTATTATTTTTTATTGATGTATAATTTGCTTATGTTAAATTGACTTGATGTGTATTTTTTTAATTTTTTTTTTGTAGTGGTCATGGAAGTTTTTCTGATAGTGCATTATTGAATAGTGTGGTTGGACACATTCTTCATTCTTTTATCCTTGTGCCCTATCATGGATGGTTGGTTCTCTTCATCTGAGTTTGATGTATTAAGATTTCGTTTTTTATGAGGTTGGATTGGACCATATGAGTGTTGTTTTCATGACTTGGATGACCTTCTGGTCATGTGACGATAACTCTGAATGAATTTTATTTTATGCAAACTAAAGTTTATTTTTCCTCCGAAAAATATTGTAGGAGAATTAGCCACAAAACTCATCATCAAAATCATGGAAATGTTGAAGCTGATGAATCTTGGGTGCCGGTAAATATTTTCCCTAATTAATATAAATATAAAAAAATTCCTTTTTTTATAAATTTTTTTTTTTTTGCAGATGCCAGAAAAGCTATACAAGGAGTTGGATTATGCAACTAAGCTTTTTAGATTCAAGATACCTTTTCCCTTAATAGCATATCCATTATATTTGGTAATAATATTTTTGATGATTTTTCAAATATAATAAGTAATTTTTAGATTTTTTTTTCTTATTTGAATTTGTGTTTATAATTTTATTTTTGGTGATACAGATGAGGAGAAGTCCAGGAAAAAAAGGTTCTCATTTTAATCCATACAGTGATTTGTTTCAAGCAAATGAGAGAAAATTTATTGTAACATCAACAGTGTGTTGGACACTCATGGTTGCTCTCCTCTTCTATCTTTCTACCGTCGTTGGCTTTCTCCAACTACTTAAGCTTTATGGAATTCCCTATATGGTCAGTCGTACAAACTTCTTTATTATTTCGTTGAAACTTTTAGGTGTTTTGTCATTATTTGAAAGTGACATAACATAGTCATGTATGTGGGGGCATTCGTACGTGTGGTTCTTTATAATACTAAACTCTTCATAAAAATGGATTTAAAAAATAATAATTATAGGAATTTTAAAAGTTTTATTTATGAGATGTCACTTTATTATGTCCAACTTGGCCTGATTTTTTTTTTTAATTTTATTTGATAGATTTTTGTGATGTGGTTGGATTCTGTCACATATTTGCATCACCATGGTCATGAAGAAAAGCTGCCTTGGTATCGTGGCAAGGTCGGTATATATAACTTAAATTTTATTATTTATTTTTAATTATTTGAAAATTTTCTAATAATTTTTTTTTTCTCGAAAATATAGGAGTGGAGTTATTTAAGAGGAGGATTAACTACAGTTGATCGCGATTATGGTGTTTTTAATAATATTCACCATGATATTGGCACCCATGTTATTCACCATCTTTTCCCTCAAATACCTCATTATCACCTTGTGGAAGCGGTAATTTTATTTTATTTTTTTCGTTTGATCATAAAAATTATTTTATTATCTGTTATTACTATTTGTTCAATTAATTTACTAATACATAATTTTATTTTTATTTTTTACAGACAAAAGCAGCAAAACCAGTATTTGGAAAATATTATAGAGAGCCAAAAAAATCAGGGGCAATTCCATTTCATTTGGTTGAAAATTTAGTGAAAAGCATGAAGAAGGATCATTATGTTAGTGACAATGGAGATATTGTTTATTATCAAACTGACCCTAAAATCTTCAATTATTCTGGTAAAAAGGATAAGTAACTTTTTTTACCAGATAAATTTAAAAGAAAATATATAAAACTATTTATTAAAATAGTTTTTAACAAATATTTCCTTTATTTAGAAACTTCAAATTGTTGCAAACAATTGGATAGAATATTAAGAGGATGTTTTGCAGTTTAAGTGAAATATTTATCCTCTTATTAATAATTTCCCTTGCTTTTTCTTCTCTCAATTTTGTTTTCTTGGTTATTTCTATTGTTTAGAATTTGTATTTTATTACAAAAAAGTTTGATTTTATTCTAATACGAGTTCTAATGAAAATGAAAAATCAACCACAACTGTTGTGAGAAAATCTATATATTAAAATGATAATAGTCGAGATAATATTTGAAAATAAAATATCATTTATTTCATCATAGATCTTCAAATCTGTTAGTTTTTTACGCCCTCAACTAATATTTACACTTACTATTATTTATATGCAATAATTTTTTTATCTCATGAACATAGTATTATGAAATCTCTATCCAATGTTTCATTATTGTCAATAAACTCTTGTTGTATTATATTTAATTAGATTCTCAAAAGTCATAAATAGTACAAATGGTACAAACATCCAATTGTGATAGAACATGAATGTCTAATTAACTTCAAAATAAAATCATCACTTTCTTGCTTATTTATAGCTTCCAAGTTAAAAATAAATAAATAACAAGCATATAAACAGAATATTGTTGCCACATTTTGCCATCAATATTTGGAATAGATAAACATCCTTTCATTTTTAGTTAGAAAATTTGAGTTCGAACCTTGAAAAAACATTTTAGTCGGAGTACCAATATGAATTCAGAATACCAAATAAAAAAAAACACAACATACCAAGGTTTCTGGCTGGCATTAGCTGAATCTACTTTTTGATATGCAAATAGATCTCCTAATGATAGTGTCTTCTTTTATTGGATTCCCACACATCAGAAAAACTATTTTTGTCCCCACTTGACCCATCATGGGACTTATTGGGTAAATTCAATATAATAGACGTTTGTTGGTATTCGAGCCTTCTTGAAAGAGAATCCCATACTTCTTGATCGTGAATATCTAAATTGATTGTTTTTGTTTAGGCGGTTCATACCATGCCGCCTTATGAGTTGTGATTGACTAAGATCTAAGAGGAACATGTGAAAGAAAAATGCCAAACACAAGGTTTACACCAACATAAAATTGACAATAGTGGTGTCCCAACTAGCAGCACCTCAATTGTTCCATCCCATCGGGTACCTACTACTCCCCACCAACATAGGTACCAGGTAATTTCATCAAGTTATCAACTACAAATATCGCTTTCAAACCCGAATTGACTCATCAGAAAAAGACTTGTACTTCACAAAGATTCAACAGCAATCACAACACAAATGGAACTTGAAAAATCTAGTTTACTTGTAGAGTATACTGTACAAACTACAAAGCCACATGGAAATCTTTTTTTTTTTGCAATACAAGCTGCATCCACAAGGAGAGAGCTTAGTGATATTATTACAAACTCCCAGAATGTAAACAAACATCATCCGACGACATCCAAAAATACGAAAGCTCGAGAAGCACACAACACTAAAGAACCCTCATACAAACTCAAAGCGCATAAGTAGCCTCGCGGAATTGTATTTCTCACCTTTTCTGTTACAGAGTGGAACTGTGTGTATACCAGGTTTCAGCTCCGAAATAGGTATACATGTTTGGCCAGCAAAATCGTCCTTCTCTGACATGTCGTATTCGTGTACTTCAATTCGCAGCAAAGCTAATTCGGGTACAGTCAGTGGGAAGGTAAATTCTTCATCCCAAACCGGCGTCCATATGTCCTCTTTAGTCTTTGTTTTCTTCATTATCTCATCAGCAGGTACTCCAGCTATCCCAACCTGTAAACAAAGGCGGATTCATGATTTAAATTTGATGCGTTCAACCTTTAAGGGTGTGTTCAGTATGAAGGAACATGTTTTTCGAAAAATGTTTTCTAGAAAATAAGTGGGTTTCCTACTTGTTTTCTTGTGTTTGGTTGGTAGGTAAGCATTAATTATTATCGTAAAAGCATTTGTATATAATTTAGATAAATACTATGGGAGGTAGGGGTGTCAGATGGTGGAGATGAGGGCTATGGGGAGTGGGGTAAAGATGAGCTGTGTTGGAGGGTGGGAAGGACACAATTGAGGTAGAATATCGTTAGTAGGGCTTGTTTTCCTTCCCTTCATTAGGGAACTCGTTTTCCTCATTTTTACGAAACTTGTTTTCCCAAAATATTTAACCAACCGTACATGGGCAAACCCCAAGTTCTTATCAAGAATCTGTTGCACTTCTAAAATTATGGATTCGAAAATTCATTACAACCAGTTTCTTGAGTTGGCAATGCAATTTGACGAGCTTTTCTCATGCCCTTGCATGTTAAGGTTTAAATTTTAAGGACATCATCAAAACAGTGAAAGAAGGAAACAATGGTGTCTATGAAAGAACACAGTCAGCTTACCCTTGTGTAGAAATCCGGGGGCGAATACAAATCAAAGTGAGTTTGCTTAAAATCTAAATGCCATCCATCTCCCATATATACTTTCACCTGTCCAATAATGAGAACATAAGTACTCGCATGCATTAAATGATGTTGTATTCACAGTCATTTGGTTACCTTTAAGGTTTTCTTAACCGGCAACTTTGCTTTAGGATCAAAAACTTCATTATTAGGACCAACACTCAGTAAGAAATCAGGCTTTTTAACATAACCACAGCCTCCATTTGCCTTGAACATCCCGTGCATCAACCATAGTGCTCTACCGTATCCCTGTCACAGTCGTTAATACATGATTCTCTTCAGTTAGAAATCAACAAAAGTTCCAATATGATTCTCTTCAGTAAAATTTGTAAATATCTGTTCAAATGTGATAAGCTGATAGCAAGTTTGAAATATAGCACGCATACATAAAAAGCATTAGTGAAGATAGAATTGCTAGCATGAGCCATTTAGGAATCAAAGAATCAATACAGTAAATCAAGCAGAAGTATTTGATTAGTTGGATAATGCCAGTTCGGAGATGCTTTAGTAGGCATTATGATCTACGCTACAGTTCCAAGTCTCGACAGCCAATAATGCTGGAAAACAGAAATGATCCCAACCATTCTTATCAGAAAGGGGTGAAGAATACTAATGAAACTAGATGGAATATCGAACGAGCATATATCTGAAGAAGCACAATTGACTTGACACAGATTTTGCAGTTCTTTGCTCTATCAAGCGCTATCTTAGTGTGGTTACGAATTCCCAAAATGCAATTTAAGGAACCAAAGCTTCATTTCATATGCCTATATAGCACTAAATGCAGAAAAGAAGAGTGATGAGCTTAACATATATCAAGAATAGTGTTATCAAAAGCAAAAAGCGCAAAAAAGCTCTAAGGTCCGTTGGGGCTTTAAGTGTAAATAAAGTGTGGGCTTTAATGAAAAAAGGAGCAAAGGTAGAAAAAACATAAATATATATGTTTAGTCCAAGACAAACAATTATAGGGATGAATGACAAATATATGGACAAAGAAATTGAACTTTTTCAACAATAAAGTGAAATTTCAATTGTTAGTGTCAGAGGCTCATTGGCAAGAAAAAGTATGCCTTAGAACCTTGATGACGAGACTAAAGTGCACATTAAGCGAGGCGAAGCGCTCAACATGTTTTGAGCCTCTCTTCCGGGATGAAGCACACTTTAAGCGCGCCTTTGAAAACACTGATCATAAATCAGTATTATTTTAACGAAATGAGATGTTATTGAACAAATAGTAAAAAGCATCAACCACAAAAAAGACATGGTATTATGTGAGCAAATGAAAACTCAACCAAACCTGCATGTTAAATGCAACCATCTGAGCTCCATGCATCCAACCTATTAGTGGCTTGTAGTTGGAGGAGTTAAATCTAGTACCTTTGGGGTACACCCTTAGAATGTTTCTTTGCGTAAACCTAGAAAAAAAATTCAGCACACAATTAGGATATAAATCCATGACAACTCTACTGACGGTTTAAAGCTACCTCAACTGTCTTTCCTTTGTTATGCTGTAATACAAACCTCACAATTTCGGTTCCATGAGATTCAGCAGCCTTTTCGAGAGCCTGTTCGCTTAAACTTAGGCGTCTTACTTTATCAGGATCGATTTTCAATGCCTCCTTTAACCCACCTTTAGGTTTGCCAGCATGGATGGCAATAAGGCGTTTATAAGCAGATGCCACATGTCCTCTGTGAGTGGCGTCATCGTCATCTTCATAACTTTTATCACTATCGCTCTGCAGAAAATGAATCCAAACCATGACTATCATAAGTAGTTGCATGTTAGACCATACAAGGAGAATAAGGTGAAGAATTCCACTTCCAGAAGACCTTTTCATTTTCTTCTTGATCAGCTGTCAAGCTTGAAGGCTCGGAACCCCATACATCATCCTCGGAATCCTTTGACCTCTGAGAGCTATTTCGTCTGTCTTTACAAACACTAGCACTGGCTTCAAGGTACTCTTTTGGAGGTTTGGTTGAAATAATAATACGATGCTTTAGTTCTTCTGGTGAAGGGCACTCCTTTAGACTATCAGATTCAGGAACAAAGAGCATTTCTCCAAATGTTTCAGTAAGCATCTACAAGTAAAACATTAGAAAGGAACATCTCAATAACCAATAAAAGGAGGAACGACACAACTGAAGAAAGAAGGCATAGAAGCAAGAAATAGAAAATCACCTGAGCCACTTTAGCTTGAAGATCAGGCGTTAGGTGATCTTCCAGTGTTATTACAACAGGGTAAGGAGAAGCAGAAAATGCATGTTCTTTTATTGACTTGAGACATCTTATTAATTCCACAGGGGTTGTCACTGTCCTACATTTTGCAAAAAAAGCAACTTACAAAAATTTCATGGGAAATAATCAAGAAAATTAGTAAATATAAATGCTGCAATCTCTAATACATTACAACCAACAAGGGCCATCTTATTGTCCCTCAATTTTTGTCCTTGAAGATTTGTAATGGAAGTGTTAAGTGCAGGAAGTTCGCACAAGTCATTTTAGTAATTTTATAATCTCCATGCACATTCAACTCCAAAACTCCAATCTTAAGCACAACATCAATTCAGAGCTTTATCTTTTGAGCTCAAGAACAGTAAAACTCTAAAAAAAGAGTAATTTTACACTTCAACTCATTGTAGTAACTCCTAGCTTAAAATATTAATTTCAATACTTCAATGAAAAAAAAGAAAAAGAATTATAAGAGAAACCTAGGCTTCTTGTTAGATTTGTCAGATATAATAACTCACGTTTAGCACAATAAGGAAAAGGCGGAATGGGTAGCAGATAGCATGATACTTGCACGAATATAATGATTAAATCTAGAAGTTTACGGACTCTCAAGGTCCTGTTATGCAAAGTTTCTAGTCACTACATCTACTCAACAAACTAGCATAACCAACAAGACTTTCACTGGGGGTACAGGGTTTAGGGACTACTTGAATTAGTGCCGCATGAACCACTCTACTGCTAAAAGCACAAAAAATAAAGCCATAAAAAAGGACAAGCCAAACAGAGACCTAGTATATTCTGTCAACATTCAATTAAGCCTACATTTACAGCCAGTGATGATCATTCAATACCCTACATGAATTAATGTTGCTTCCACGAGAAAGTACAAGATGATGTATTAAAGTTCCATTCAAAGCCAGAAAGGCAGTCTCCAGATTGAGTAGAGCCAGTCAGAGTACATCCTAGAAACTTTTGTAAGCATGCAGGCATTTTTAATAGCTGTCTATAGATGTTGGTGTTACTGTTCCCTTTTGTATGCTTTGTATTGCTTTCTGTATTAGGTTCCATGTTTTCTTCATTGCCGTATTCCTCAATCATAACAATTTTGATTTGGTGCACTTGAGTCAATGGTCTTTCGAAAACAGTCTCTCTACCTCCATGAGGTAGGATAAGATCAGACCACACTTGTGGGATTACACCGGGTATGTTGTTGTTGTCTATAGACATTTCTGTCCACTTTCAGAAGATTAGTAACAGTTTACTGTATAAGTTAATTAAAGTTCATTTTATTTTTGGCTTGTGTTAAGTAATAGTTCTAGTACAATTTGAAGTTGAGTTTACCTTCATCATTCAGTTTCATATGATATTATGAAAGAACCTAATTGAATGGGATAAACTTTATGGCGGTTAGAGCAGAGTATTGATTTTAGAAGAACTTGATGTCTTCTCATTTAACTGGCATACAATGAAGGTAATAGGATCTCCAAAAATCAAAGACTTACACAATGCCACCCTTTTTACCTTCAGCAAAAACATGTACATATACAACCTATTCCAGTTGTGTATTTAATCCCCCACAAAATCTTTTATTTGCTGGTCCACATGCCAGGAAGACAAAACGATTCATTACCTTGAGACCATATAAAATCTTCATTTTGATTGGTACCAGAAGAGTAAACAGTGGAAGAAATGTCTGATCTGGCTTTGGGGTAAGTCAAGTGAGTTACGATAGCAACTAGTTTCACTCGGTTCCATTCTACTCATGCTCTAGATTAAATCTAAGTCAGCAAAACTCATGGAAGCAGATAAATGAAGTGATAAACTTGAAAACAGGGCCGATAATTGGATAATGAAGGCAGTCTAATCTGGAACAATTGCATTCATACCAAGAGCAAGAAATTTCTGAAGAAATCTTATGTAGTGGATTAAGAAACACTGGAGGGAGGTGGGAGGTGGGAGGTGGTAGGTATCCCGTGGAATTAGTCGAGATGCACGAAAGCTGGTCAGGACACCACGGTCATAAAAAAAAAAAACCACTGGTTCTTAACTTGAGAAGGACTTGGAGCATAACACAATCCCATCAGATAGTATTATAGAGGGATCATTAGAGGAGAGATAAAGGCAGCTTGCCAAGCTTGTGCCTGGAGCTTGAAAAGGTGCACTGAGACGTTGGAGTAGTGGTTATCGTTTGTCTAGTTAATAAGTTTTAGATTTTACAGTTGAGTCCACTCATGCAAGCACAAGACCATGGCATAATTAAGCATTAATGTAGCGTCTAAGTGCACAACAAGAATGTCAGAATACTTGGGTGGTGAAGGGTGAGCATTTAATAAGAAAAGTCACAATGCAATATTTCAAACCATCTAAGTGCGCCAGAGGGCTAGATTGCTAATTTTGGAAAAGAGAAGACTTGCCTGAAAACAGACCACTCTAATAGCTAGGCTTCAACAAAATGCTACAACAGGCAGGAGATGCACAAACCTTCCATGAAGTACGTGTACGTCATCCTTGTCGGAGTTTGGCCATATATCAAGCTCTATCACCCTTACACCTTTTTTCAGTGCCTTTATAATTGGGACATCACTGCAGTCACTCGTCAGCTGATTCCCAGTCAAGTAAGAATTGTGTCCAGTGAATATAAAATAATGAGCGAGTGGAGCGTTCATATCATGGTTAACCTGAAAGAGGCATACGTAATGAGATAAGAATATTTCAAGAAACGCAAAACATCAATCATTCAATCAACTACACCTCAATTCCAATATACTTGAACTCGGCTATATAATAGTCTATATCCATTCTGCTATATTCAGTCCACAGTAGCTCATTTAACACAACACCCAAGTGCCAACCTAGCTACTGATCATGTTATTGAAGAATGCCCTCCATTTTCCTGTTTGTAGTTAGGCAAGCCTCTTTACTCTATTAAAGATCCAAAAAAGAAAAGGACAAGTTTGCTTATTCTCCACACGTAGAAATAATCAGGTTTAAGTTCCAACTTTTTTGGCTACCCCATTTCCCAAAAGGATAATGTGTAGAAGTAAGCACTTCAAATAATGCTTAATAGATAAAAGGACTAAATTTCAGCCTCTGAGAAACCAGGAAAGGGAAAAGTTACTCTAAGTCATCAACTTTATGCATTTCCAAATAAGACAAAGATCCAACAATAAGAGCAAGAGTAACTTAAACTTGATCGGCAAATAAAGGTCAGCAGAGAAGAGATAGTGATGGAAATCTCCAAGAATAAGAACTTGGCAAGTTAACATTGTATACAAAGCACACACTTCAAATAATGCTTAATTAATAAAAGGTAGTAGTAACTTTCAACACCCAAAAAGGGAAATTCTTTTGAGAATATTTGGTTTTGGGCGATGCAATTAGTAATGCCCAGGCAGATGTGCCCTCGGCCTAATGGCTTCGGGCACAACTTGTGTTCAAAGACGCATTGATTCACAGGATTCGGCAATTCACACCAAGTATCTCATTTCACTATGTTCTTCATCTATGCAAGAGCCGAGAATAGTTTTAACCAAAAAGGGAAATCTCACTCAAAGTCTCAAACTTTGAGTTCTTTCCCAAAATGGATTCAACTTATATACATTGACAGTGTCACTAACTGGCTTCCATTTCCAAGTTATCACATCAGACTTCAATTTGAGACTGTCTTTATCAGTGCACATAACTTAAGTTCTCTCTAAATAAGACAAAAGACCCAACACAACAAAAGCAAGGATACACTCACTCTTTCCCTTTCAAACAACTCACATATTTGAGACAACAAGATTAAAGGTTATTTTGATACATTCCACATATATTTAGACCTCAAGACTCAAACTTTATTCACTTTCTCAAACTCCGTATAAGTCAAAATCAGATAAACAAATTGAAACAACAGAGGGAGTACCTTGAAATTGATTGGGGGATTAAAGTCAGCAGAAAAGAGGTAATGATGAAAATCATCAAGAGCAAGAGCCTGGCGAGCTAACTTAGTAATGGGGTGTCTTTTCTGAAGGATCTGTCGAACAACAGCATCAGCATCAGCAACAGTCAATTGGGTCTCTCCCTGAACTTCAATCAAGAACTTCAGCAACTGTTCTGCACTCATCTGGTTCCCACCATCACCATATTTCTTAAATGCCTCTTTCACATCTGTTGGTGGCTCTGCCTCTGTTACCTTGAATTTGCGTGAGAAACACACACATACCCTATAATTCCCCATTCTTCACTTGACCCGAGTTTTAATTTTTCAGTTAGAACACAAAAATCTGAGATTAATGGGGTTCTTGAAATACCCCCAAAATTCAAGTTTTTCAGTCACAACACAAAAATTAGAAAGAAGAGACTAATGGGGTTCTTGGGATACTCCAAAGTTGTAATCTTTTTCAGCTAATAAGTGTAAATTCTTGGATCCACAAGTCTTTAACTTTATAGTTTTTAATAGGGTATATGAAAGAAAATGGTGATGATATAGGTGTGTGTGTGTGTATATATATATATATATATATATATATATATATATATATATTATAATATGAATGGATAGGTCAAAGAACTGGTGAATAAAGTGGAGCTGTTGCTGGCAATTGGATTTTCTTTTTGGGGTTTTAGGTTTGGAAGAAGACAGATGTATACTATGTTGGATTTTTGGCATTAAAAGTATATACCCCATTATATACTCACATTTACTATAACACCTCTTTGGATGGATGATAACTTGTTGTATCGTATCGTATTGTATTGTTAATTTGGATATATATTTAATATTATTTAGTATGATCGTGTTATAACTTTGTATTATCTTTACTTATTATTTAATAATTTTATTTTATCACTACATTTTCACAATAGCTTATCTTGTCCCCTATTTTTCTTGTTACCATATAATACAATACGATACATAATGAAACAATATGTAATAACTATCCAAACAAAATGTAGGAGTTAGAGAAAATAGACATTTAATATAATTCTCTTAAAGTTATTATTATTAAAAAAAAATATTCATTCAGTATTTGGTATTCACATTGGAGTCTGATTAAAGTCGGATTTGCATCGAAAAGTCCTAGATTGGAGGTAAGACGCTCTCTAAGAAAAGCTACTTCATACTTAGGGAGGTTGAATCTGAAATCTTTGATTAATGATAAAAAAATATTTATTACTCTACCACAACCCTTGTTGATAAGCTATTATTAGTAAGTATTATTTTTCGCACACTAAAAGTTATTGTTTAACAACAACCAAAAGTTCAATATGTTATCACGGATGAGGTTTGAAAAAGATAGTGTTATACATATTTAATCTTATCTTGTGATGATAAAAGAATTATTTTCGCTAGATCCTTAATTTAAGGAAAGATGAAAAAGAAAAAGCAATAACAACAAACAGTAACACCACAAGATAATAGATAAATAAAATAAAAGAAACGAACAAAAAATACTAAAGATCTAAGAATAAGCAACTTAAATATAATAGCAGAACTCGTATGATGGAAAACGGATATGATCAACAACCTATTAACCCTCGATTTTAATACTCGGCTTTCCATCCTTTTATTAAGGGTCATGTTGCCAGTAGACTGAAATTGCATCATGTTCTATTGAATAAACTCTCCTCATTTTCTTTGACGTGTTTCTGCCTCTCTTCGGGCCCACTAAAATCAACCTCTCACACCTTCTTACTGGGGGCAGTCATGTAGTCCTCTGCACATTTTTGAATCATCTCAATCTTTCTTTCTGAATCTTATCCACTACAAAAGTCACTTCAACTTTATCTCAAATATCTTCATTCTTAATTTTGTCTCTTTTGGTATGTCCATACGTCAATCACAACATCCTCATTTTTTTATTCTTCCATCTTCTTGATATGAGCGTTCTTGACTAACCATCACTTCAGTCTATACAACAGAGTTGATCTAACTACTACTCTGTGGACTTAACTTTCAACCTTAGTGGCACATTTCTATCACACAAAATACCATAAATGAACTTATAAACCTCTATTTTATCCATTATGTTTTAATATGATGTGTAACATTATCATCAATTTCTTTTGTTGTTTTGAATTACTAACCCAGATACTTGAAACTTCATCTCTTAGGAATGATTTGTAAATCAAGTCTCACATCCATATTTTGCTTCATGAGTCAAGTTACTGAACTTGCGCGTTACATATTTTATCTTGGTCTTGCTCAAGTTGAAACCTCCACTTTTAAGTTTGTCTTCATAATACCTCGAACTTAATGTTAACTCTGCTTTAATAATTCATTTATTACTATAAACTTTAAAAAAATATTATAAAAGGATTTTTTTTAATAGTACATAAGCCATCTGTATTTACGCAGTTCGAGAAAGACCCAAAATCCAAAAATATGAATAGTAGAGTGTGCTTTAATAATGTTTGTTCACATTTTAAAATAGGAACATGAAACACGTGCACTACAACCTCTGTTTGGTCATGTGGGACTATCTATATATATACCCTTTTAGTTTGACTAGTGGCATACATATATTTATTTATTATTTGATTGTTATTCGACGTTTGATATCTGTATTAAAATTTAATTAATTTAGTTAGAGATCGATTAATTTAAATTCACATCGCGTGGATCTCCATTTGAGGAAGAATCGCTCTCTAGTTAAAGAAGGAGCAATCATATCCGCTAAATCATATCTTTCGGTGATGTCACGCATATATGATTGTGCTCGAGTAATGTAAAACTTATTACTATAATATAATTTGGATTTGAAGTGTTGTTAGTAATATTTGGAAAATTCCTGAAATACTTGGAAAATTTTGTATTTTAAGGCGTCTCAGAAATACTATTTTTAGGAATAGTAATTTAACATAGATTCCTACAAAATAATTTAACAAACTTGATTATAATATTTTTAATATAAAAACTAGGTGCAAAAAATAATAAACTAATAAAAATTAATTTTGATAAGAAATTCAACGAAAGAAACAAGAGTATTTTCTCTTTTCTTTCCAATTACATGGTGACTTCCTAAAAATTCTTGTTCTGCATTATCTTCCACTTCAGGTGGAAGATTTAGATTAACATGATTGAGTGGATCATCTAGAGTCATGCTTTCAACAAATTAGCTATTGTATTTTAACTTTGAGATTGCCCTAAAATCCTCTCAACAAGTTCCTTCTTAAGCAAGCGTATAGCTCTTGTCAACTTTGAGTTATATCTGATGATTTCTTTTGAGGAAGATCATGTCAGACATTAGAGTTGTGGTTTAGTATTTTTTGCCTGTGAAAATAGCGAACTAGAGATGTTAATTACAAATAAACAAATAAAAATATGAATTAACACAAAAGAATCTATCGAAAATTAATTGTTGCCAATCTCGGCGACGGTGACACCAAAATTTACCAGCACAAAACACAATATATCTAAGCACTTCGCTAGTTAAAATTAGTATAGTCAAGAATCGTATCTACATGGATTGATTTGAGTAGAAATTCAATATAATTTCCTTGAGTATTATCCAGAAAGTCAAATCTTGAGAGTTGTGTGGTAAAATCACTATGTTGAAGAATGTAAATTATTTTAACACTAGTAAGGCAATAGAACTTGAGAAAAATATCAAAATTTGATTATCAATTAAAGAAATTAGGAACACGGTGAATAGGATAGCAAAGTTACAATTTAAGAATATGCTATAGTTCAAGGTTCAGAAATAAATATTTTTGCTTCTTACGAATACAAAAGTTGATTACTATTTCTATCAATAAATAAAACTCTTTGAATTTGACTTCCAATAGACTTAGTCATGTAACAAAGTAAACATGTGTATAGATGTTCCGGAAGGGCTAGTTTTAAGAAAGCTTCTTGCGAATACTTTCTAACTCCAATCCTTAACAATAATTTTCAAGTTCTTTTGATTACTTCATAAAACTATCAATTAAGAGTGGTGTACCCTTCTTCATTCTTCGTTCTTCTTCTTGCGTCTTGTGATTTTTCTGCTTTTTCAAGTTCTCCTAAGCTTTGGGACCAGTTCTCCTTATAAAGCATGAAGTCTTCCTCTTTAAAATTTCAAAAATATCCTTAATTTAGGATTATTTCATCGAGGTCTTGCGCGGGTACACAGTTGAAATCACTTCGCGTTGTTGACCACATAGGGCTGCCAACTGCCAACTCCCATTCTTTTGTTCTCTTGTGATGAAACTTGATGATGTGCGATCATGTGAGCTTTTTCACTCCAATAAAGTGTAATTTTCTTAATCTCTTGATTCGTTTATCTCTAATTCCGACATAATTTCACTTGACCCATTTAGCAAAGATATTACTAATACCTGCACAATATAAGACCAAAACAAATCAAGATCATTTCGAAAAGATTCAATAAACTCAAGACTTTTACTCTCATCAAAGCACCTTCTTTTTATTTCATCATTTGTACTTGAAATTACTTATATTGATCAATTCAAGGACGAAACTAATAACTCACACATTAATTCAAAATTCATAAAATTGAAATCTTAATTGTGCTGATCAAACTCACATAAAAAAAAAGGTAGTATAATTAAAATTCTAAAATCCATCTCTATCCAAAGTGTGTATAATTGTTATTACAATGATTTAAAATTTGAGTCTATTTAGGGGTCGTTTGGTAGGTAGTATTATGATAAATAGTCCATGTATTATGTATGGTGTTATTTAGTACCATGTTTGGTAAGAATTTCGACCTACATGGTATTAGAAGATGTATTACTAATACCTTCCCTTTGGAGGTATTAGTAATACATAGGATTTAATACCATGAGATAAGTCTATGTAAAAGACAAAAATATCCCTCAAATCATTTTAATCATTTTATTTTTTTTCTTGATTTTATGTTTTATATTTGTACTAGTAAATTTATTTAAATAAATTAGCTTACAAATTATTTAGAGAGAATTGTTTGTTACTAAATAATTCTGATAGAAATCAATACGATATTTGAAATGTGAGTTGTTTAACATTTACTAATTAAAAAGGCAAATGTGTATGTGTGGTTTTCTAATTATTTGTATTTTAAACAATTTATAAAATTGTATACATATTAAAACTATAACTTGCAATTTATATGTGTAAATGTTAGATGGTTTACTCAATTTTACTATTATTTACCGTCTTTTCAGTTTTAAAAGTAGATGGTCCATCTTTTTAAATTGAAAATTGACATTTTGTGAGTGATCAATTTATTAAGATGACAATTATTTATACTCAAATAATTCAAGTGAAAAAAATAACAAACATGACAACAAAATGAGAAGGTCATAAACAATAATATTGTCCGACAATTATCTACCTTGATCCAATTACATAATAATAATTCAAGGGTATAATTAGAAGGAAGTTTTTTTTTATAGAGTTTTAATCCAAACACAAGATGAGGTGAAAAATAATGAACCAAACACTTGATAAAAATAAATCATATATTACTAATTTCTACATTACTAATTTCTGCATTAGTAATTCTTACGTTATTAATCCTTGCGTTATTGATCGCCGTACAAAACAACCTCTTAATGGTGATAGTGACATGGAGAACTGGATGAACATGTTGAGTAATGCAACATTTAATAATAAATACTATTTTTTTTGAACATTTACTAATTATTAATCATTAAATGTGGTTTTGGCAGTTGGCATGCAAAGATGGATGTTGACTAGACAGCTCAGATAATTATTTAATGAATTTTACACATGTACAAAAAATTACACATGTTAAGACAAATTAATTTTGAGATTCTTTTTGTTTAAAGTAAATGAATTATTCAAAGTTTAAGATAAATATGTGAATTTTTTTTCATTTTTGTTGTTCATTACATATTTTAGGCAATTAGTTTAAAAGTTTTAATTGCTCGTAATTATGATTTTACTTTGAATTATTTCTATTTTTAAGAATATTTTGATAATAATTAAAAGGTAAAAGTTAAAAGTGATGTTTAATTTATGTCCTAATTTTTTTTCCTTAATAAGTATACATTATCTTATAAATTCACTTAATATAAAATAGAGAGAGTATGTTATAAAGTTATTTAATAATAAGGACAATATGACATTAACAAAACTCTTGTGATATGCTTAAATACATAAATGGAATAAAATATCTATTTTGATATATGAGACAAGTAAAAATAAAAAGGAGTATATATATAAAAAAAACTAATTCATAGGCACTTTTTATAAGTCAGACTTTACATACTATAATAACGGAAAAATAAATTGATTGACTATTGAGTGCAAGTTCGTAAATAGATAATTATGAATAATTTAGGTGTGCTTAAAGTCAACTACAATTAGAAGACATGTTGATCTTGTCATCAACAAACCTTTGGCTTTGATGGTGAAAATTAAGCTCCAACTAGGCAAATAGTAGTTTAGAATAGAAGAAGTGAAATCCACTTAACCGTAAAGAAAGGAGCTCTAAGTTGGAATTCAATAATGACAAAATAATCATCTTTGATCCACACTTACTGTGTCATCACCCTGCAAAAAGGTGAAATCAACTATGACTGAACACTAGTTCCATTTTGTGGACCGGTCTTCCATATTTTAACCTTTTTTTTGTTATGTTTGTAAACGGATAGGAAATAGTGATTGTGAAAATTGTAATTTCTTTGTTTCAATTTATATGATTTACTTTTTTTTCAGTCAATTTTAAAAAGAATAATACATTTCTATATTAAGTAACAATTTAATTTTAAAATATTCATTTTATCCTTAATGAAATGATTTATATCCGCATAAATTTCTATTATTTATTTTAGACCCACAATTTTTAAAACTCTTTTTGTTTCTTTAACTTTATATTGAATCAACTACCCTATATAAAATAGTACGAAGGGAGTACCATGTTAGGATTTATGCACACATATCTATTATCACACTAGGTGACAAAAGGATAGTTGTTACTACCAACTTTGGAAGAAGACATGTCACAATTGGCTTTTGTGGTCCTATAATATTTCCCTTTTTTAACTTTATGCAATCATATTCTACTTTCTTACTGTTTCTACCCAATTAATTTAATTAATTAAATTGTATTTCAGCACATGAATATAATGTATAATCCTCTAGAACCCATCATCTTTCCATAGTAGAAAAAGATTCATTATCTTAATTAAATCATTATGCCTGTCTAATTAGTCTTTTGAAGACCTGCAATAGAACATGTTCTATATACACTTTATTTAATCAAATGAACAAGTTGGTCTTTCATTTTTCCTCTTAGGTGTGTTTGGTAGAAAGGAAAATGTGTTTCTCAGGAAAATATTTGAGTTTCTTATTTGTTTTTTCATGCCCTGAAAACACCTTCTAGAAGAGGTTTATAGTACAAATATATGCTAAGGAATATTATTAGTAAATTAGATGTATAAAGTGTATATGTATTCTCAAAAATATTTTATATAATTTAGGTAAACATTTTATATACATGATAATTAATTTCGAAATTAATTTTAAAATGAATTTATCTAACGTTTGTGAACCCATGTAGGTTTTTTGTCTATACAAAGTGACATATTGGGTCCAAAGTTGCATTCCTTCTTTAAAAGAGGAGTAAGTGGGGTATGTGGGAACATGAGGTTTAATTACTAATGGAATACAACATGGAAGATTTATACCTAATAATTAAGGGTGACAAAATTATTCCATAATAATACACTTGACTTGTTTAAGTTTGGATAATTTTTTATTGGTTCAGTTCATTTTAATTGGGTTAAATTGAATTGTTAAAATATTTATATTTTTTTTTATTTGATATGTAATATATAATTATAATAAATAATTCTTTTTATTGGGTACTTAAATGTCATGATCCAGACCGTCGTGATTGGTACCCACACTAACCCTCCGGTTGGAGTGGTGTTGTTTGATGGTAACGTGGTCTGGTGGGGTTTTGGGTCTGGTCGGAGAGGGAAACAGGGTGGTTTGGTGGTGGCGAGCTTCGAGCTCGCCGGTGGATCTGGAAAAGGAATAAAATAGGTAGTGTGGGGATCGTTTGGCTGACTGGTTGTTGAAAAATGGTGAGGAGAGGGAGAAATCAAGGGGTTGTTGGTGGTGGTGGACTGGTGGAGCTCCGGTGAGCTCACCAGAAAAATAATAAACAATGAAAAATTCCTTTTTGTGAATAAACAATCTGAAAATTCTTATCCCTAAAAATATTCACCACCCCCCATTTTTGACCTAATCAATAACTTAAATAGAAAAATAATTATACAATGGGCTCAAATTGCGGGCTTGGGATCATCGGTCAATCTGTGTATATAAATTTTATCCGTATTTAAATGAATCTAGACTGTGGAAAATATCAAAATGAATATTAACAAATGTAACAAATAAAATGAATATTAAAAAATATATAATGAACGTAACTAATGACATATAAAAATGCAATTTTACAGAAATAATGATTTAATCAAAATGAACAAATATTTGAACGTATTCAACCGGCTGTGACAAAAAGTAATGTAATTAAAATTAACTGATAAAAAATCTAAAATTTTGATAAATAAGGATAAATATCGATAAACTTATTTAAAATTATAAAAATATATTTTGAACTATTGAATAAATAAAACTTAAAAGTTAAGAATCTTGAAAATGTTAGGCCAAAATTGGGTGTCAACATAATATGAAAACATGAATAAATAGCTAAAGACTGAAGTTCCCATAAATTTCCAAAAGATCTAACAACTAAACAATGCGAAAAATACATCTAGAACCTGAAAGTCAATGTACCAAAACATCTAACAATGAACCAAAAGTCTAAACAAAAAGGGTCACAACCCCAAGCTAATGAACTAATAACTAACTAGAAAAGTCTTCAAGTCCGAAATGTGGACATAGACGAGATAGAACTCATGACAGCCCAGAAGAATTGGCTCACCCTTGAATTCGAAATGATCACTGATCTTCTAAGCGAGGTCTGTCAATACCCGCATGAAGATGCCCTATACTCAACAAAAATAAGAGCAAGTGCAGTGTTAGTATACAACCACAGTGTAACATACATAAAATCAATACAATAATATAATCACATGCATATATCAAACATATACCATATTATCAACATTTACGAACAACGAACAACTTCACATTTCTTAGGGTACATAATTACGACAAGTCATTGGTCCTCTCATGGAACCCAAACCCAAACAGTTAACATACCGGAACGTGGTATCCGATCCAATAGTTATGCTGGAACGTGGCAACCGATTCCATATTCATGCTGAAATGTGGCAACCGATCCCAATTAGTTATGCCGAAACGTGGCAGCCGATCCGTTCGACATATTCTTATAATCATACAAATTGAGTCATGATTCAATAGCATTCGACAATCATATATCCTCATTTACAACAAGTTGATCAATAATGCAACATCCACATACATACATGCATTATAATGAAGCAAGACAAATATACAACACAAAATCATAGAATCACAACCATCATCTACCTCGAAACAAACTTGAAGCTCTAAGAAACTTGATCCTTCCCTTTTTGGATTCGTTCCGCTTGTTCTTGGTCTACAAACAATCAATATAATACGGGAATCAATAAACAATCACTAATTACTCGAATTACTAACAATTCTATGAACCCTAGATCAAACCCATGATCCTAATCTCCCAATTAAGATTGTTTCCACCATAGATTCTAGATCAAGAACCCTCCCCCATCGATAATTACTCATTAGATTATGTTGTACAGATCAAAAAATGGATTCGGGAAGTTAAAATCTTACCTTTAGTCTCAAGAATGGTGGAAAATTGTCAAGAATCGCCTGAGGTTCGTTCCTTAGCTCTAAAAACCGAAAAGTGAAGAATAAAGATGTTTTGGGGTTTATTTACGACCTTAAGTCGCGTCTAGCCCGCTACAACATCCCTCACCCTGCTACAACGGTCCCGCCAAAGCGATCAAAACCACCGCCAAAGCGGCTTGCACGAAACAGTGAGCTATTTTAATAATTTCAAGACCCCCATTTCACAACACACATTAAACCAACGACGCTCAGAAAATACCATTCACGCTAAGACTGATTCTGGGAGTTCTACTCACCCGAATTCAATTCCGTAAAGTCGTACGGATTCCTTAACGACTTATCTAACTACTCATGTAATCAAAATCATAAATAAGTCACCCGATTGCTACCATATTTCCCTACACCTTAATGACTCCGATTTCGTCCAAATCTGGACTAGGTTGGAAAATTTCAAGTTACTACGAAAAAGTTTTCCGACCCAATTTTTTTCCCCATTGACTTTTTTATAACGACGGAAACCGATCGTTACAATAAAAAACTATAAAAGCACAAACAAACAAATTAGAATTTAATAAAAATTGGATATATTGGATTAGTAGCCTAACCCCAATGAACCCGCCAATTTATTACTCCATCCGTTCATTTTTATTTGTCACAATTTGATTTGACATACCTATTAAGAAAATAATTATTCTCTCCATCTAACAATAGTTGTCTACTATACTATTTTGGATGTCCAACTATACTTGTCCTCTTTATGAAATGAATGGGTAATTTTACACTTAGTTCCTAATTTACCTTTATCATTAATTATAGTCATTTCTCTATATTTCTCATTAATTATAATCATTTCTCTATTTTTAAAGACATTGCATTTATTACTACATCCGTCCACTATTATTTGTCATGTTGTGCTTTTCGAAAGTCAATTTGACTAATTTTCAAAGTTAAATTAGATTACATTAATTCGATATTTTAAACAAAAAATTTAGATATTCAAAAACTATACAAAAAGTACTATAAATTGCAATTTCTTGCATATCAATATGATGAAAAAATACATCATAAAATGTTAGTGAAAGTTCTTATAGTTTGATTCTAAAAAAGGAAACCATAACAATAGAGTGGACAGAGGGAGTATATTCAAAAGGTAATATAGTAAAATTATCCTTCTATTTATAATTTTTTAAGAAGTTTGCAAAGTTAATAATGGACAAGTATTATTGGATGAAGGGGATTATTGATATAAGTATTTTACCAAACTATCCCTATTAAATGATGTTTAGTAGTATTAGGTCTTGGAAAATGATTTGGAGAATAAGTATTAAATGCTGAGGGTAAAACATGATTTTTAATTTTTTTTTTTAATATGTCAAATGTGACAAATAAAAATAAAAATATAATACCCTTATTTAGAAGTGGCACTTAAAAAGGACCAACACTGCATCTGCTCATTGTACCAAAGGCAGTACTAATTGTACATTTCAAAGGACCAACACTGCATCTGCTCATTGTACTGAAGGCAGTACTAATTGTACATTTAGAAGTTGTACATTTAGAGGACCAACAATGCATCTTTTCATTGTACTAAACGTAGTACTAATTGTACATCAATAAAGCCCTCTCTCATTTTCCTTTCACTTTCTCTAGAAGTTTCTCAAATTTCTAACCCTAATTTCTCTCCCTCTCGACTGTTCTTTCTACTTCTTAACTCTTCAATGGCGAATCCACCTGTTCTTTACTCTTTTCTGTTTGTCTACATCTCTCTGAAGCTTTGCTGAAGGTTTCTGTTTATCTCCGACGACCTGCGCAGGTTCTTCTTCTTGATTTAAGCGAAATTTCAGTCACCACTCCATCTCTTCTTTACTGTTTTCTCTTTCTCTACAACCTTGAAATCTGTCTCTGACGCTTTGCTGAAGATTTCTGTTTCTCTCCTACGACCTGCGCAGGTACTTCTTCATGGTTTAAGCGACCCTAATTTCTCTCCATCTGAACTCTTCTTTCTACTTCTGAACTCTTCAATGGCGAATCCATATGTTCTTTACTGTTTTCGATTTGTCTGCAGCCTTTAAATTTCTGTCTGAAGGTTACCTCAACATTTCTGTTTGTGTCGGATGACCTGCACATGTACTTCTTTATCGTTTAGGCGAAATTTCAATGGCGAATCCATCTGTTCTTTACTGTTTTCCGTTTCTCTAGAGCCTTTAAATCTCTCTCTGAAGCTTTGCTGAAGATTTTTGTTTCTCTCAGACGACCTGCGCAGGTACTTCTTCATGGTTTAAGCAAAATTTACATGTTTCTTCCATCATTTGTTGTTTCTCCGATTTCTAATTTCTCTTGTGTTTTGCTCTTTCTGTGATTCTTAAATTCTCGCATGTACACTATATTAAGCCATATTATACTGTATGCATGTACTGCAAACTTCTACTCAATAATTGCATGTATTTGTCTATTACACTATCTTCACCATCGACCCACACCCTTTCAATGCTTCAAACCTTCCGCTTACAATGGTCTGTCCATTTATGTTTTCCCTATTGTTTACGCTTTCAAACTCTTATATTTTCTGATGGTTTATGCCTTTTTCCAGCTGAAGCTCTGTAAATCTATTTCATGTTAATGTTAGATTTAATCCTATTGGCCGTTGATAAACTCATCAAATTTATCCACCAAATGTTTTTTTTGGCTTTGTCTCAACGGACTTACATGGAGATTCCAGCATTCATGTCAACCTTAGTTTTCCTGCTTAAACATTCTGTCATTTGTCACATATGTTCTATCCTCACGTGTTCGGTATTCAGAGATTTTATATGTCTTCGATTTCATTTCCATCAATAGTTGTCCATACAAATTCATTGGCAAAAGGAAAGAAAATATTTCCTATAATATAATTACTGATTCATTTCATGTGTTCCATATGTAGTTGTAGCTTATTTCATATTCACTTTGCTGCAATTCAATATTCCTAATTAGTCACTTTATTTCACAGGAAATTGCCTCCAACTCACACATACAAATAGCAGTGATACAGAACACCCTGCACGGTCTGCATCAACCTCTTCATTATCCCAACCTTAGAGGGATTGGTTCACCTATCGACCCAAACCGTATATAGGAGCTACCCAGTCGGCAACATTGCCAGACATCCAACACGTGCTCACAGGTACCTTATATGCTTTCTCGCATGATCTATACAATTTGATAGACCTAAGAGCTATTTTCTCATATTTTACCTCAGTTGTAACTACAAACTTTTAACTCCTGTCAGGATTACATTACCATTGTTTGCACATCACTTCTCATTGAACTCTTTAAATTATCGTTTCTGCTTTCTTTAATTTCCTCTTTTCCACGATACTGCAAATTCTCAAACGCTATTCACCATCATTAACTGCTACAAATATTTAATTTAATTTAATTAATTATTCCTTTAATTTGTTCCATATGTAGTTCTAACTCATTTCCTATTGCAATTCCTGAAATTGAATATTCCTAAATAGTAACTCTATTTCACAGGATATTGCCCACAGCTGAAACATAGAAATACCACTGATACAGAACAGCGTGCAGGGTCTGCATCAGCCTCTTCATTATGGCCCCCTTAGAGGGATTGCTTCCACTGCTGACGCAAATCGTATATACCGGCTAGACAGTCCACAAGATTCACACACATCCCACACGGTCTCACAGGTACCTTATATGTTTTCTCTCATAATGTATACAATTTGAAATACCACTGATACAGAACAGCCTGCAGGGTATGCATCAGCATCTTCTCCAGCGTCACCTTAGAGCGATTGCTTCAACTGCCAACGCAAACCGTATATAGAGCCTACCCACTCCAGAAGATTCACAGACATCCCAGACGTCATCACAGGTACCTTATATGTTTTCTCACGTCAACTATACAATTTCCTAGACCCAGGAGCTATTGTCTTATATTTTACTTCACCTGTAGCTACAACATTCCAAGTACAGTGAGAATTGTTATCCCACCCATTTGTATTAGTCAGTCCAGTAGGAAAGTCTCTCATAATGGTACTAGGACTAAATATTCTTACTTTATTTGTACTGCTAATTTACTACTTCTCTTACTGATTTAGTTTCCACTGTTTGCACATCACTTTTCCTTCAACTCTTTTAATTACTGTTTCAACGTTTTGCACTTTTATGTTTTTCACAATAGTCCAAACTGTTAATGGCTAAGGTTCACCAAATTTTCTATTCTCGACTTTCTCTATTGATAATGGCCAGTCACGGATTTTCCTCTTGTATTTGTATGAGAAGTTCTTTTCAGACTGAATGACCGTGTCAGATAAGAGCTACTATATGACTACATTTAGCTAGCAAATGCACTGCCCATGTTTCGTTGGACAACTTCAATCTTATTGGCTAAATCCTAACATTGGTTTTCTTTAACAAAAACACATGTATACTTCACATTCAGTGTTTCCTCTTTTATTTCTTCTGATTCTGCTTTAGATTTCAATTACCCAAAATATAATGCTTTATATTCATGCTTGTTTGCTTCGTTCCATTTGGGAATGAAATCATTTCACAGAACGCCTCACAAATCTGGATGTTCACTGCATTGTAGGCTGTAGGCTTAAAGAAGCTACAATAATCTTGCTCTAACATCAGACGATAACGGAGGATGATTAAAAAAGGACAAAACCCATTTCTAACATTAATAGAAAATGGAGCCTTCAAATGATAAAATTACTATACAACAAACTCCCACGGTTAGCAGTATGAGACCAAATGTTTGCACTGAAAGCTGAATCACTTCAACTCTGCTGACATACCTTCATTTCCACAGCTTTGCCAAACAAATTTGTATATTAAACACTTATACTTGTGAAATAGTCATGTGTATATATAATATATATGCATGTGCAAATGAAAACACATATTTAAATGGAACAGACAGTTTAATTTTATAGTCTATCGTACCTACGGTCTCCACTTTTCCTGGCTTCCTCTGCAAATTAATACAACAAGTTTTCCAGCTCTGTTTGTCCCACCTCTACGTAGTGTCAGCTTTCTCCCCAATATTTAAGTCGTTCCCGCCTTCTCCATTTCACTCCACACAATTGTTTATGATCTTATCTAATAAAGTTCTTCAAATTCTACAACAACTACTATGAAAGCTCTTAATTTATTGGTTCTTTTTTTCCCCTACAGGAAATTTAAAAATCCCCTGTTTTCCATTGTTCAAAATTCCCAACAACACAGAAGAGGCAGATTTAGTTGAGGTAACAAAATTTGTTAACTTACATTTGAACATATCATTTTATCAATCACCGTAGGAATTCTTTATAGCTATTAGTATAACCTTTCTTATGATTTACACCTACCATAAAAGTAACATTTCCATGGGCTTCCATGATCTTCATTTTTATGTTTACCTTACTGTCAATATCACTCTGTTGCATTAATGAGTTCACTGAATTAGCTCAGCAAAACGTTCTCACTATCATGTGCCTTAAATCCGTTCATGTCGCTACACAATTCTTATAAACACTTGAGGGTAGAGGTCAGTTATTATGAATAGTTAAACTGCAAAGTTCATTATGCATTTTCTTACAATATTATTGTACTTTAACTGTAGCTGGGTTACATTAACTACATTACAACATTATGAGTACATACATGATAAATAGCATACAACCAATATTCTCTATAGATACATTAATTTTTCATCCAGCCTATGAATTCGTTATAGAGTTTCTTACAATTTTGTGCAAATAGGTCAAGGCTCTACAAACCAAATTCTCAAACGTTTAGTCATAACATTTTCGTTAGCTGCCTATTATCTTGGTTACCTTTTTCGCATTTTTTTGCCCTACATTTACGTTTGCCAAAAATGAGTTATTTAAGCTTCTATTTGAAAGCCTATATGCAACTGCTTTCTTCTACATTGAAATAGTTCACTGCACATGACCAAAAATGAGCCTTGCTTGCAACAGGGCTACTGAAAATTTACCTCACAAAAATTAAGAGTACATCATTAGGCACAATTCCTTAAATTCTATCTGCTAGGAGCTACAACATGTACAATTCTTTGTTTTAAAGCGGCAACCTTTACGCTAATATGTGCATTTCTATGACAGCGACTCCATATTGCTGGTGCTGGATACTGTGACTTTAATTCCTACACTGTCAACTGATCATGCTATACTACTGCATTTATTAGTTGTAATTATCATATTTCTTTCCTTACCTACATGCCTTTTTCACTTTCCTCTGTTACCATTTTCTCATACAATTTTCTCTTCACAATATCGTATTCTTTTTCCGATTACAATTACTATAGGTTTGGTTAAAACTTTCCATCTTAAGAATCAAAAGAAAATGCGTTCACCTGCCGTATCCCGTCTACTTTATTTCCCCTCTCCTATTTTCGGTTAGTTTTATACACCTATGACAAAGACTCATTCAACATTTTACCTTTACAAATTCCTCTAGCGATGGATTTTATTTGCAGTCACATGTTTTCTGGACATTTAACGCAATTGTTGGTCAAAATTATTGCCCCAAACTCATAATCTTAATAGTTGCCTCTATTCCCTCATGAAACCACCACTGACGAAACCTCTTTATATTGCTCTATGTGAAAACCATATTATAACAAGCTTTCAAGCTAGGAACTGCATGCAATGTTTTAGCGGCTTCTCCTCTTTAGATTTTATTTGATGAAAATGGAGATAAGCTACACCTTTCACGCTAGGAACAGCTGAAGATTATCCATATTTTTCTCCCAGAATCACCTAACACATATGAATAAAAGATGGGTGCTTTCAGATGCTGACGACTGATTTGCAAATACATAGAATATGTTTGCTTTATTTCCCTTATGCTGTGTCCACTCTATTTTAGTGCTATTACTGAATCGTCGTGACAATATTGTTTACTCTTCACTAAATTTTGGAGTACATAGTGTTTTGAATTCAGGAAAAATTACCTTCAGCTTATATTTTGTACTGATATCATGTTGCTATGTATGTATAATTACATAGCAACTATGCTTTCTGCAATTTTGTTAGGTATACAATATTACTTTCTGTTTAACTTAACTCGTGTCATCAACTAATTAGTTTGATTTTACCAATTCTAAACATGATTAAATAGTTGCAATAATTATCTTGCTTTACTGATGGTCTGAGACAACCTAATGAGGTTATGTTTTCCCCTTCCATTCTTCAAATGATCAAAACTGTCCAACACAATAATAGGAACAGATTCATCCTTCGCACCAACATAAACTTGTTTATATGCCTGTTGAACTACCAAACGAGCTTACAAATGTCAAAACATCTTCTATTAGATAAGTTATCTTTCATTTGTCGTATTCTACAGTCTTATGGCTTCAAACACAACATATCATGTACTGACTGTAGCAACAACTACTCATTCAATCAATTGAAGCTGTTCTCTATGCATACTTGCACCGAAATGTTGTACTACTTATATGATGTTTGTCATTAGTCCATATTACACTGCTGCTGCCAAACGCCTTTTTTTAGTCAACTGTATCTACTTTTCCCACATTACATTAGGCTATAACTTCTTCTAACTAATCATCAATTAATTCAATCAGGAATGGAAGAAAATACAAATAATATTCCTACCCAGGAAACAACTTCCGACAGAAATTTGCGTCGACGTACTAGATATGCACAAATGTCACCGGAGAGAAAAAAATTGCTTTTATCCCAACTAAGAGAAAAAAGGGCTGAATCAAAAAGACAAAAAAACCTTCCCCAATCAAATAGTACTGCTGCTGTTACAATTACCACTTCTTCTTTATCTCCTGAACAAGGTTAGCTAGGCATATTCTTATCTTCCTTCTGTGAAATCTCTCTTTTGAATATCTATAGCTATAATTACACGCTTCCACTGCCGTACTGTTAATACATTTTTTTCCCTCATTTTGTGGTTGCAGCTTCCAAACATACAGACGTACCGTCTAATTTACCTACAGGAGAGCATATAGTTACTGGCTTATCTACCTCCGAACTTGGTCAGTTCAGAAATATTACCTCCACTATTTTTACTATATTCATTTTCACTAATTACGTAGCTATTTGTACATATTTCTATTCCTCCAAATAGATGGAACTTTCCCAATAGGAAGAGTCAAAGATTATCCTTTTTTCTTAACCAGAATCAATTTACACGTATGAATAAAACTTGCCTGCTTTCAAATGGTGACAACTCATTTGCAAATGCATAGAATATGTCTTACTTATTTCCCATATTGTGTGTTCAGTATATTTTACTGCTAATAGTGAATCATCATGACAATATTGTTTATTCTACACAAAATTTAGGAGCATATAGTCTTTTTACTTGCGCACAATATTCGCAATACATATCTCGCTTTACTGACGGTGCAACACAACCTAATGAAGTCATGTTCTCCCTTTCCATTATTCGAATGCTCAAAACTGTTCCACATAATAATAACAATGGATTCATCCTTCGTAGCAACATGAAGTTTTTCATATGGCTATTGAACTACCAAACTACCTTGAAACTATCAAAACATCTTCTATTAGATAAGTTATCTTTCATTTGTCATACTCTACACTCTTATATCTTCAAACACAACATATCATGTACTACTTGTACAAACAACTACTCATTCAATCAATTGCAAATGTTTTCTATGCATACTTCCATCGAAATGTTGTACTACTTATATGATGTTTGTCATTACTCCATATTACGCTGCTGCTGTCACAGGCCCTTTTTTTCCCCATGTATGTCTTTTTCCCACATTACATTAGGTTGTAAGTTCTTTTAACAAATCATCAATTAGTTGAAACAGGAATGGAAGAAGCTACAAATCATGTGCCTACCCAAGAAAGAACTCCTGACACAAATTTGCGTCGACGTACTAGATATGCACAAATGTCACCGAAGAGAAAAAAATTGCTTTTATCCCAACTAAGAGAAAAAAGGGTTGAATCAAAAAGACAAAAAACCCTTCGTCAATCAAATAGTACTGCTGGTCTTACAATTAACACTTCTTCTTTATCTCCTGAACAAGGTTACCTGCGCATGTTCTTATCTTCCTTCTATTAAATCTCTCTTCTTAATATCTATAGACATACTTACATGCTTCCACTGACGTATTGTTAATACATTTATTCTCCTCATTTTGTGGTTGCAGCTTCCAAACCTACAAACGTCCCATGTACTTCAACCAGAGGAGAACATATAGTTACTTGCTTATCTACCTTCGAACTAGGTCAGTTTACAAATATTAGTTCCATTATTCTCTCTATATTCATTTTAAATAATTACTTAGCTATCTCTAACTATTTCTATTCCTCATACTAGGATCGACATCAACTGCATCTCATGTTGCAAGCAAATTAACGTCAACACGTACTGCAAATAAAGGTACACATCTTTCTACCAAAATCATTACAAACAATGCATTCTTCTGAATTTATATGTAACAACTCAATGCTTTTTACCACGCACAGGTAGAAATAAGTTAGAAGTCAATCTACAAAATGATAATTTATTGCCAAAAGATTACTTGCGAAATTGCCAATTCTGTGTAGCAAAAAGGTTTCAATATGAATCACCAGGTTTTTGTTGTGATAATGGATCAATTAGACTAAGCTCTCATAACATGCCTACTGACTTGCAAAATTTCTTCTTGGGTGATTCCAAAGAATGTCAACATTTTCACACTTACAGTATAGCCTATAATAATATGTTTTCCTTCACTTCACTTGGAGTACATTATGATAGAGAATTAACAAAGAGAAATCATGGTATTTATACATTTAGAGTCCAAGGACAAATGTATCACTTCATTGATGATTTGATACCCTCAACAGGAAAAGCAAAAAATTTACAATTATATTTCTATGATAATGAAAATGAGCTAACAAATCGAATGACGTTATCATATAATCTTAATGAGCTAATTATTACAAAGCTCATGGATATGCTCAAATTTAATCCTTATTCTACTTTTTTGCGATCGTTAACAGTTGTTCCAAATCTATCTCAATTTTACATTGCTCTAAACTCAAGTTCCAATTTAGACCAAAGAACATATAACTTACCAACTGCATCCGAAGTTGGGGCAATTTGGATTGAAGATCAATTAAATGATAAAATTCCCACACCACATATTCGAATTTACACTCATAGTAACAAAAGCCAATTGGTCAATTACTATTATGGTTGTTATGACCCATTACAATATCCACTATTGTTTCCTTATGGTCAAAATGGCTGGCATTGTGGTATTAAAAAATTCAACAAGACATATTCTTATTCCAAAACAACAAAGGCTTCTGAATATGACCAACTACCAGGTGTAAACAACATCACTTCTATTGATAGACTCCCTCACATCGAATCTACGGTTTTATCAAAAGGATTAAGAAAAAGAAACACTGTTTCTTGCCGTGAATATTATTGTTATAAATTTCAAATAAGAGATGAAGAACCAAATGAAACTTTATATTCTGGAAGGGTATTTCAACAATACAGAGTTGACCAATATATCAAACTTGAGACACAAAGATTAGATTTTGTTTCATTTAATCAAGATCTCTTTAGAGTTGAAGCCTTTCAAGGAATTATTGATTTATTAAGGCAAGGAGAAAGAGATGCTTCCAATATTGGCAGACAAAAATTCCTTCTTGGTAGTTTCATAGGAGGCCCAAGAGATATGCGTCGAAGATATATGGATGCCATTGCTTTGGTACAACATTTTGGAAAGCTAGACATATTTTTGACGATGACTTGTAATTCTTGTTGGCCTGAAATACATGAACATTTACACCCAATGGAAGAAGTTCAAAACAGACCTGATTTAGTTAGTAGAGTATTCAAAGCAAAAGTAGAAGAACTTAAAACAGATATTCAAAAAACCAACATATTTGGAAAGATTGCAGCTTTTATGTATACAATTGAGTTTCAAAAACGAGGTCTTCCACATGCTCATTTTCTCATTATACTTATGGATAGATATAAATTGCTAACACCACAATCATATGATAAAATTGTATGTGCTGAATTACCTGATCCTCATATTGATCATCATCTATACAAACTTGTGACCAAGCACATGATCCATGCTCCTTGTGGCTATTTGAATCCTTCAAATTCTTGCATGCAGAAAGATGGGAAATGTAAGTTTAAATATCCAAAGCAACTTACCGAGCAAACAACCAAAGGAAAAAATTCGTATCCTCTTTACAAAAGACCAAAAATTATCAGACCAATCAAAGTTAGAGGACACAACATTGATAATTCTTGGACTGTCCCGTACAATCCGTTTTTGCTTAAGAAATTCGGTTGTCATATTAATGTTGAAATATGTTCAGACATTAAGGTTATCAAATACATTTACAAATATATTTGCAAAGGACATGACAAAATTGCATTCTCTGTACATAATAACGATACTAATGTAGAAATAGATGAAATCAAAGAATACCAATTTGCTAGATGGGTTTCTCCTCCAGAATCTGTGTTGCGTCTCTTTGCTTTTTCAATAAGTGAAATGACTCCAAGTATTTGCCAATTGCAATTGCATCTTGATGTACAACAATTTGTTTCTTTAAAAAATAACCAAACTATCGATCAAATAATAAACAATCCAATGATAAAGAAAACAATGTTAACATAATTTTTTCTTATGAACAAAATGAATAACGATGCTATAAATCTAAATTTACTATATAAGAGTTTCCCCAACACTTTGTATGATCATCATCATACAAAATGTGGTCACGACGAAAACAACACCTTACTATTGGACGTATTGTCACATGTCATCCAACCGAAGGAGAAATATATTATCTTAGGTTGCTTCTAATGAACATAAGAGGACCAAAATCATACGAAGATCTACGTACAATGGATGGAAAATGCTACACTACATTTAGAGAAGCTGCAGAAAAAAAAGGTGATATACCGTGAGTTTACGGTATTTCTAATACATTTCACTTACAAGTTGTGTGTGTCTAGGGCCTTTTCATATTGGTTTTTATGTGTTTTATCTTGTTTTGCAGGAAAGGTGTTCAGGCGTGGAGGTTTAGAGATAGCTGAAGGAAATGCAGAAAAAGGCATCCACGGAGGTCATCTACGGACCGTAGGTCCATTCACGGTCCGTAGGTGATGATCGTAGATCAGCAGGCATGGTGTTGAGGATAAATCAGGGAAATCTGACCAAGTGTGGAACCACGGTGCCCATTAACGGTCCGAAGATTGATCTACGGACCGTACTGTTGATCCGTAGAGTGAGACTGCGAGGGTTCCAGTACCTGATTTTTGAAGATTCTAAGTATAGAGCTACAGAAGGGATTGACGGACCGTAGGTCGATCTACGGTCCGTGCTGCTGGTCCGTCGTTTGCTTCAGAGAAGCTGATTGTTGGATGTTGAAATATTTTCTAAGTCCCGAGTGACGGAAGGGACTTACGGACCGTAGATCCATCGACGGTTCGTAAGTCAGTCTCGTGGATCGAAGACGCGTACCTGAACAAAACTTTCCTTAATTTGTTTTCTTTTTTACTAAGAATTTGTTTTCTATAAATAGGACATGTAAACCTCGTTTTTGGGGGTTAGACACTATTATTCTATTTTTGCTTTGTAACTTTGGAGATTAATTTGCAACCCTAGCAATCATTGATCTCCCAAGTTCGTTTTGAAGATTTTGGCTTTGCAATTCAAGTTAATTTTTCTGGGTTTATTATTCTCTTTACGTAAGTTCATGATTTATTCATCTACAATTATGAATTTGTGTTCTTGCCAATATGAGTAACTAAATCCACAACTAGGGTTGTGGGAACCATGATCAATTAACAAAGTATGACTAGTAAATAAGCAATTCTTGACTAGTATTTTGCATGCATTGATAATTCTTTCGTTTAGAAGTCTTTTTAACGGTGGCTAACGTTAGAACTCGCCTTGTTACTACTTGCCGGACCAAGGAGGTAATTAACAAGAAAAGAATTATCAACATAGATTTAGTGTGATACTATCTAATAGGCTAGTGTCGATTGGTGCGAAGTAATAACTAAGCCAAACATCGATTATGATGTCTAATATGAGGTAAATGTAAGGGTTAGTAAATTATACACATGTAGCCGGACCAAGGTGCAGGGTGAAATTCTCTAGATGCCGGACCAAGGATTTAGAGATACCTAACTTATCACTTTGCATGTAATACACTAGAGAAGGATTGCGATTACTAGGATTACTGCGTTATGAGATTATAGGGAACACGTGTACCCTAGTTATTTCTCTTATCTTGATAACAACCAAAGTTGAGTTTAATTATTGATTACTTATTAAGTTCTTACTATTTATTTCATACAACCACAACACCCCTTTTTATTACCTGCTTCTGGAAATAATTTGACTAATTGAATATAATTGTTGGTTAAAAGTATAGTCTAAACCATTTTCCTCGTGGGATCGATCTCAACCTACAAGTTGGGTTCTTTACTTGATAACGATCGTTTATGCTTCTGAAAGGAGGTATAATTTGAGCGTATCAAAAGGCTTATTACATTCTGATAACAACTTAATTCAGTGTATGTCTGAAGCTGTAAGCTATCAAATGCCTTATAGTTTAAGAAGATTATTTGCAACATTATTAGTTTATTGTAATCCCGGTAACCCAAAAGATCTTTGGAAAAAATATGAGAACTCTATGTCAGAAGATTTTAAACGCATTTCAACTATTAACAAAAAAAATATGCAGCAGTCAGTTTTTAATCATATCAATGAAGTTCTACTTTCAATGGGACATAACATAAATGAATTCAAATATATATTTGGAAATGTTAGCTTCTGTAAAACAACAAATGAGGCATAAGAAATATATTTCGAAAGAAATATAATAGTCTCTGAAGAAGATATACATCTACAAAGCAAATTAAATGTTGAACAAAAAAGGGCATATGACATAATTCTTCAAAGAGTATATTCCAATAAATCAGGAGCTTTTTTCATTGATGGTCCTAATGGAACTGGAAAAACTTTTTTTTATCGAGCTTTGTTGGCTGCTATAAGAACAAAAGGATGCATAGCTTTGGCAACTGCAAGTTCGGGTGTCGCAGCTTCAATACTTCCAGGAGGACAAACAACTCATTCACGTTTCAAAATTCTTATTGACATCGATGAAATTTTCACTTGCAATATTAGTAAACAAAGTTCACTAGCTACTCTAATTCGAGATTCAAAGTTAATTGTTTGGGATGAAGTCTCAATGGCAAAAAGAAACACCATTGAAGCTCTTGATACACTTTTAAAAGATCTTATGAATACAAGAACACTTTTTGGTGGAAAAGTTGTAGTTTTTGGAGGAGACTTCAGACAAACACTTCCTGTTGTTCGTAATGGGAAAAAGGAAGACTTTATTAATCAAAGTTTATTATACTCTCATATTTGGAATCATCTAGAAAAATTGTGCTTATCTGAAAACATGCGTGCAAAAAAAGATCCACCATTTTGTGCATATTTAATGAAAATTGGAAATTGACAAGAGAAAACTAACAACTACAACAAAATTGAAATTCCCAATAATTTTGTTATTCCCTTTACAGAAGAAATAGAATCTTTGAATCTTTTGTTTAATGTAACATATCCTGATTTCCATACATTCTATTCTAATCCATCTTTTATAACTTCCCGTATTATTTTGACAACAAAAAATGATTTTGTTGATGAAATAAATGACATGCTTATACATAGATTTCCCGATAATGCTACAGTCTATACGACTATTGATGAAACAATAGAACCAAATGATCAGTGCCAATTTGAAGATTTCTTGCATACCTTACTTCCTGCTAACTTACCACCTTATAGATTAACTTTGAAAAAAAACTGTCCAGTTATATTATTAAGAAACTTAAATCCTACTGAAGGTTTATGCAATGGTACACGATTGATATGTCATGATTTTAAGTCACATGTTATCAGTGCTACTATTTCCAGTGGTGATTTTACAAATAAACATGTTTTTATTCCAAAGATACCATTACTAGCATCACAAGATGAGAGGCTACCAGTTCCCTTCAAGAGAACACAATTTCCAATAAGATTATGCTTTGCTATGACTATAAACAAAGCTCAAGGTCAAACATTAGATTTTGTTGGAATATATTTACGTGAACCAGTTTTTTCACATGGACAACTTTATGTTGCTTTATCTCGAGCAAAATGTTCAAACAATGTGAAAATATTAATACGGCCGGCTACAACAGAGGACACAAATGATCATTCTACACATAATGTAGTTTATCATGAAATTATTCAAAAAGCATTCTCATGATACATTTAAAACAAACAAATGTAACAACTAGGCACCGTGATGATAGACATTCTTAAATTTCAGATTATTTTACTTTACCTGTTTTTAAAGGTAAGTAAGACTTAATAGTTCATATTAATTTGCTCTCAATTTTACCTACATTTACGTTCCGGCTAATTTCACAACTATACATTTATTTGCTTTTTATGTATTGTCAATGAGCATCAACTTTTCGTCATCTATATATAAAATATACGTTATATCCATTCTTTGTTATTTTCTTTAACTAAAAATTGTTGTTTGACAGAGAAAATGACAGTCAGAGTTTGCATCAGAAACGTTTGGAGGACATAAACCATTTTCGTCTGTTGAAATAGAATTTTCACACTTAAGTCAAGGTACATAACTATGGAGTGACATTATAGCTAATGTACAGACAATTTTTGAATCATTATTTTACTGCAAATGATTTGAAATTCTTTTTTTTTTTTTAAGGCATATTGAAAACGAAGGAATGTTGGAAATCTTTTCTGATTAACTTTCAATAGATTTTGCGATGACTACTAAGACAAAACCGGTCATTAACTTGCTTACTACAACCACATGGAACTCAGGAAAGGTGTACGATTTGAAACTAATGCTTTCCTCCTCTATTTCACAAGCTTGCTCTGTGGCAGAACTTATTTCGTATCTAAAATCAGCTTCTCATGATAAAGAGTTTTCTCTGGTTGAAGGAATTCTAATGCACCATGAAAAACAGCTGTACACAGAAATTCACAATGTTAACAGACGTTTTGATTCTGTAAAGATTGGCCAACATTTAGCAGAGATGCCTTTCATGAGGATCTCCATCAGCACCAAAAGCTTTACTATTGACTTCTACAACATCATCATCCTCTGCTTCCAAATCTTCTACCATTTTTTGGATCACTGAGATATCCACAACAACATTTTTAGCAGCTTCTTCCTCCTGAAGTGATACTCTACTTTCCAACTCTTTCAACTTTTCCAAATACATCTTTACTTTTCTTCAACTTCAGCTTCTCCATTTTTTAGCACCTCATTTTTCCTCTGCATATCCTTAAATTAATTCTCCATATTTCTGTTTGTTAAATGTGGAGAATCGATTGAAGAATATCCAAAGGAAAAATGACAAGCTAAAAAATGGGAAAAGTAAAGTTAAGGCAAAACTGAAGATGTATTTGGAAAAGTTGTAAGAGTTTGAAAGTAGAGTATCACTTCAGGAGAAAGAAGCTGCTAAAAATCGGGCTGTGAATGTCTCAGTGATCCAAAAAATGCTATAAGATTTGGAAGCGGAGGATGATGATGTTGTACAAGTGAATAGTAAAGCTTTTGCTGTTGATGGAGATCTTGAGGAAAAGCAGTTATCACCTCAATAGCAATGTTTCCAACATACAAAAGAAAAGACGCCATTCAAAGGAAGTAGGTACAGATGATTTGTCATGCTTATTCTTACATTTCTGTTCTTATTTCTGGCATTGAACCCACATCTGAAGTTGTTTTTGTTTGACAAGTCAAAATATCAATCCTTTGCCTTCTGTCTTCACAACATCAATCCTTTTCATATGTAAATTGACCAACATATTGACTTCTATATGCTGCACACTGTACCGAGACAAGAGTCCAAAGGTCTTCATTCTTTATGGAATTTATTATTCTTCATTTAACAAACTTTATCAAGCAGAGTTCATTGCAGCTTCAGGTTAGTCAAACAGCATAGGGTCTTTACCTTGTATCACATAACATTAATTCAAAAGTAAATGCAAACTATCCTTTTTAATTGCTCTCTCAACCTGTTAAAATTATTGTAGCAGCTCCACATATTTGGGGATTACAACTGTCAAATTCTTAGTGTTGAAAAGACAGCAAATAAACTCAGCTAGAAAGAGCAATAAAAGGTACATTTTAGCTCCATGTCATTTAGTCACAACCTTAGTTCTCCTGCTAACTTGCTAGGTAGAGAATAGATGCCATTCATTTTGTCTCAGTTCATTCTCCATCCATATGACTACCATTTCACAACCAAAGCACATATCATCGTGCAGTCCTGCTCATCTGCTCTACTGCAGAAGAAGGCCACAGAAAGATGCAGCATTTATATCCACAGCATGATGAATTAACTAATAGACTACATGGTCCCACCAGGGGAGATAGAGTCTGAAGACTAACTTAATTAACTCTGTGAGTTCTATCAAAGGTACATACTTTTTTCCTCTTAACCATATTCTCTCTAAATTTACAGTTCAACTTTGGTGAAAAATTAATCTTCTATATTTGCTTACAACTTAATTTCTTTACTTTTCAAATGTATACAAAGCTTTAGCATTTTTCTTCCACTTAGTATACCTAATTCTGGCCATAATCATATATTCTTGAATGGTTCGCATTTAAAGTGCCTAATAAGGTGAAATACACATTTATGAATTTCGCTTACTGTAGGAGAAAACTAGAGGGACTATCAGTAAAGTTTCAGATGCAGTAAAGGAAAAGAGAAAGGCACTGAAAATACTCATTAGTCAGAGGTATATAATATGTAATCTTACATTCAGTTTTGCCACTGTCATATTATATATTTGAAGTATTTAGTTTACTTAAAATTTAAGACTACAACACACATGTTCATTGTAAACACTACCTTTCTGTACTCTTTTGTATTTCACATGTCGTCGGTTCAAAGAGATAGTTCATATATTTAAACAATATAGTCAATTACACAATACATTGTGTTATTTTCGTTGCAGCTTTTAACTTGTTCTTCTTCCTAATTTTCACAACACAGACATATATATATCCTAAACCACATACTTTCTCTTCCATTGTACATTAGCCGCTTCCAATTTCAACAAAAGATGAATGTCTTTACTCAACTTCTTACCATGAACATAATAACAATCTATAGGAACATCACCAAAGTGCTGCAACAATCAGATTGTACGCCCTGCTACAATCAGCTGCCACCTCATCGCTAATGTAGATGCTGAAATACCAATACTACACCAGGTATCACAATTTTCTATTGCTTTTGAAATCCCTTTCAAGGTTTATTTCTTCTGAACATTTCTAAACTAATATTACAAACTACCTATTTCCAACTTCAGTGCTTCATTGTATTTCAGTAATAGTTTGCTTGGAGGTTTACGTTTGTAACAATATAGTGACAAGTTTGTACTCTATAGGTAAAACATATAGTTCCTGATTTTACCAGTTATACTTACTTCAACTAAAAATTACATAGTAGGTACGTGTAGTAATGAAAAGAAGTTCAGTGTGGAGTTGACAAAGTTTTCCTCTTTATACGTTGTTATTTTAGGTGACGATAAACTACTCTCTGGTTCTCTCTACTTGCTACTTTATTGTCACTTTTATTCGTCTATTAGGACTCTGATTCTCAGATAGTAATGTTAATTTCATATGTAAACAAAAAATAGTCAGAATATATTAAGAGGTGTTGTAGTACCATGCTTGTAGTTGCTTGCATAGTGGAAAAGGCGGATCAATCAGTATTGTTGTGTTGAATTTTGTTATGAACGATACACCTATGTTAACTACATTAGATATTAATAACTTTGAGGTCGGACAGGAATTATCATTCAAAATAAGTATATTAAGACTAATCAGTCATTACTGAACTTAATCAACTATTAGTTGATCCAAACATGCATTGACATGACCATATTAGACAAAATCAGCATCACAAACAAAGGGTATGTTCCATTAGCAAGGGGCAAGGGAAGTCAATAGCGTTCTATAGATGTAAAAGAAAGAGGATAGAGGCAGAAGAAATTGTTCGCCGGTGAAACTTGCGAAAAAACTTTGACAAATGATATGTACATAGTCATAATTCAAGTAGGAAAAGAAAAGAACAACAACCAAATGTTCACGTATGAATCTCGCAAAAAAGTAATAGTTCAGCTGTGTATTATACCGAAGTTTTCCTCTTAGTAGATTGTTATTTCAGGTGGCGATATCATTCTCAGTTAATTTTTTCTCACTGTAATTGTAATCAATAAACAACCTTTTAGTTCTCTCTGTTTTCTTCTTCGCTGTCACTCTTATTGGTCTATTAGGACTCTTCATTCTCAAACATTACGTATGACTTGTCCAGCGGTATCCACAGGCAGAATCTACAGGAACATCACCAAACTGCTGCAACAATGACATTGTACACACTGCTTCAATCAGCTAGCATCTCATCGCTAATGTAGATGCTGAAGTACCAATATTGCACCAGGTATCACAAGTTTCTATTTGTTTTGAAATCCCTTCCAGCGTTTATTTCTTCTAAACATTTCTCAACTAATATTACAAACTTTATTCCCATTGAACGAGTACTGCATAAGACATATACATGTTTCCTGCTAAAGTCAGACGCACAATGAAAAAAACTTATTCAATGTGTTAAAGCAATAATTGAAACAATGGTATCTCACGTTAGCACTAATGATTTACTTAATTTCAAAACGTTTTTACATCCATTTTGACTGTGTAGTATATTTGTTAATTCATCACATTCATGATATAAATGATGGATCTTTCTGTGGCCTTCTTCTGCAGTAGAGCAGATGAGCAGGACTGCACGATGATATGTGCTTTGCTTGTGAAATTGCAGTCATATGGATGGAGAATCAACTGACATAAAGCAAGAATGAAGATCGCATATTGCACTATCTGAATGCGGTAAAAACTCCTCAGTACCTATAGTCTCCTTCAGAAATTGGAGTAAAAATACAGTTAGCTTTCTTCTTCACACTTCCATTGCATACTGCATGTTCAATTCTTCACTATAGATGAGCAAAATATCATCCTTGATTCAATTTTACAGTAAAAAGAAAATGCTAATGCTATAACATTTTTCCTACCAGACTGACGAGATGACACATGATTTCATGTATCTGTGTGTGTATATGTCTGTGTATATATATATATAATATATATATATACATAGATACATAGATAGATGCATAAATATTTTCTATCCTTATTTAGAAAGGACAAAAAAACTACATCTCTTTTTTTCAAAATTCAAGCAGTTTTGGCTGCCAATGAAATGATGCCAAAAAAAACAAAAAAGTATTACATTAGGTAGTCAAATGTAATAATTGTGTCTCTTTTTTGCCTGCCCAATGTACTGATTTACTGTTTTTTTTGGCACCATTTCATTGGCAATCAAAACCCCATGAATTTCTAACAAGACACATGTAGTTTTTTTGTCCTTTATAATTTCTATATTTCTAAAATAAAAATAACATATTAGATAAGGGTAAGGTAATACATATTTTTATATATATGTATATATATATATATATATATATATATATATATATATATATATATAATATATATAATATTACCCTTATATATATATATTACTCATACAACATAAATTTAATAGCCTTTCATTCAACAAAAACTTTTGCTCCCTTTCTCAGGTATTATTTCTTCCCTTTTCATGTTTTCCCACAGTAGACACTAAGTCTTCATCAGAATGATAAAAATTTAAGTATTTTTCAGTAGCTTATGCATCTCTTCTTTTGTTTTTCTTCTTTTATCAAGTGGTGTGCTATAGAAGACATTTTTGTGATACAATACCATGTCCAACCAAAATTTTTAAAAGGTTCTTCATATTGTTTTCCCCAAATGTTTAGTCGTTAGAGATAATTGTTCATGTTTTAATATTCTGCAACACTTTCTGTCCCTGTAACAGATTTTCACTGAAAAAATAGTTGTCCAATCCTACTTTGTACATTAATAATGACTTCTAACTGATTTTCTGTCTCCATTGAGCTCCACTAAAGGGCCCTAACAAATTTATGCATGACTGTACTTCTACTATGACAACACCGTTGTTTTTCTTTTCATTTGTTCTTTACTTTGTTCTGCTTTTTTCCCATACAAACTTTATTATGTTTCTGCAGTTTATATCTCATAGCACCGAATAGTAAGAGGTACAACTCTGAAGTAGTACACTTTGTTTCGTCTTTTTGGATGTGAGTGCTTTGTTTGTATCAGATTGTGAATCTCCTACTTTCACATTCTGAAATTGTACTGTTGTATCTCATGATTGACAAATAACTAATAGCACATACATGGTTATGACATGAACATGGCAGCAAAAGTCAGTACTATGCTACAGGCTCTAGGCTCTTGTATGCGTTTGTACTTTATCTTCACTTTTTCTCCTAACTTTATTTTAGCACAGTTTCTTACTGCTTTGTTACTACATCAAAACCTCATTCATGCATCTAGAAGGTGCATTTTACTCCACACTGTTGCTTTCATTTCTTTTCTTTTCCCCTTTTGTCTAATCAGCCCTGTTCATAAAAACAGAACAAACCAACTACTTTGCCTGAATACTCAAGTTATCCTGTAGATAGCACTATTTGGTTAACTCCATTTCCTACAAACATGGTACTAAGATTGAACATCGACCAAATAGAACCAGCAACACGAGACTGGATTTGCAAAGTTCAAATTGTGGAAATAGGCCGCCCATGAGAAAGCCTTGACAAGAAATGTACATTCCAAAATCTCATTTCGAAAGATGAAAAGGTCAAGTCGTTATTATATTTTGTCTTATCAATATTGCTCTTTTGCTCTCAACTTAGTTAATCTGAACTTCCTATAACTCTTACTTTCAGGAATGCCAAATTAAGGCAGTTATGTTTGCTGAAGAAATTGAGCAGTATGCAGCTAGGCTTAAACTCATCAATACCTACCTCATCTCTACTGCAAGAGTCAAAGTCTCACCAACTTCATACGACAGGCCAATACATCAATTTTACTGGATTCTTGACAAAGAAACAGTAATTGAACAAATCAAACCGTCTAATGAGGTTGAAAATCCACTTCCCTCGCCAACCAAGCTGAATATCACAGCCTTTGACCGCATTCCTCATATGATGGTTGATTCTGCTGCTGAAATTGGTATATCCATCCTAATTGCTATTATGATCTGAAATATACATCTTTACTGCTACAAAACACTTACAACATTTCATTATGTATTACATACGCAGATATACTAGCAATCGTTCTTCGTTGTGGTCCCTAAAAAAATGCAGGTCGCAGTCATCATAGGTGTCGAGAAATTACCATTTGTGACAATCAGTAAGTATAACATCTTACATTCTATTTTCCCAATTTCCACAAATATTTTGGCTCAATAGCCACTTTCTCCATTTGTTTGCTGCGATCATCAATTATCATCTACGCATTATCATAGTACTTACTCTTCCCTCCTTATGTTGTCACACCCTCAGGAAAAAACAGCTTCTCTTCACTCTATGGGAGGATTTCGGAGAAATAGAAGGACATGAAATTGGCTCTAAAATGGCAACAGAGGCAGATCTGCCTGTAATCCTCGGAAGGAGTATAGAAATCTCTACTTACCAAGGTACATATGCACTAAAATTCTTACCAACATAATTTTAGATAATAACAAAACATTATACAACCTCTGTATTATACAGGGTTGTCACTGCAGAGTAGGTACAACTCCACAATACGTGTCAATCCGCCTTACCCACAGGCAGTGGCACTCATCAACTGGTACTGACATTTTCCTATTTATTCTATAGCTTTATTTTGCCTGTAAAGAACCTACTAAACATATTATCTGTTCTAACAATAGGGCAAAAGAAAACAAAAGAATGTTGTTAAGTTGTGCATCAGAGAAAACTTCAACAAGCTCATCTGTCACTCCCACCATAGTCACTCCTGCTGGCCAACAACTTATCTCTATTGCAGAAATCTCATCAGCACCTTCTGTAAGTCATAGTTGAAGGTCCTCATTTGAGAATATCCTTTTTCCTTTTCTCATTCTGTAGGTTTGCCTAAATAATAAAAACTTCCGCCAGATGGGAGTGTTCTATGTTGAGGCAGAAATAGCCATATTAGATGAATTCCAAGACTTTTGTGTGCTCGAATGCTCAGGCTGCAAACAAAAAAAAGGCACAAAGGATAGAAAGGATTTTGACTGTCCAAAATGCAATCGGAAAACAGCATTAGTGCCTCGGTACTACACTTTTGACCTCTAAATTACAGTTGCTACAAAATATAGCATATATTATACACATATTTCAAGGTTGCCATCATTTCAGCTGTAGCTTTCAAATTGATCTTATTGACGGCACTGCTACAACCACAGCATCTATCTCTGCTGAATTAGGAGAAAAATTACTGTCCATGCCAGCAGAAGACATATTTGACATAACTTGCACTAAGGTTATCTCTCATTCCCACTGCCTACTTGTACACACCTATTGTCATAATACCATATATGTTGAGCACACACACTTTACCACATATGCTTTGTTCTAAACTCTTTGTTCCAACTTGTTACATTTACAGCGACAATCATTGTCTCTTAATCATGTCCATGAGATGTTGTCAAACAAAGTATTCGAAATTCAGCTAAGGAAGTCATCTTGGGGCAGCTCAAATACCACACATGCAACTTTGTCCGTTCTTTCCTACATCAAAAAACAACATACACCACAGAGCACTACTGATAGGACTTCTAAAAAATTTAAACCTTTGGAAATAAGTGAGGTAGAAGTCATGGCAACAACTACTGCAGCTGGTTCTTCAAATCTAACGCCAAAATTTGAACCACCCACACCAACCAAAAAGGTGTAAAAGGTGAGTCTACTTCTCACTTTCACACCAACCTATAGGTCACAATGATTATCACTTGCACATATTCACAAGTATTTACAAAAATACTGCTACAAGTCTCTACTTTTAGCTGTAGTTTACTTTCTATTATACACGTATCCATATAGTTCCTGTGAAACATTGTAAATGTGATACTTATGTCATACTGCTGCTTTTGTATTCGCTCTTATCTGCTTTCAAAATTCACTTTTTTTTTCCATTTATGTCTCACATCACATTCGAAACTCTCACATTAATTCAGGGCTAAAAACTCTCTATCCATGTTCATACCCACGCTCAAATCAATTGGTTAACAATTTATTCTTAAATCCTCATCTCATGTTCACTGTTGAATTAGCTTATTTTAGTTATAACATTTGACCAGCTTCATTACTTCACATTTAACAGCAGCTCTTTCTCACACTGACCCTAATTTCTTACTCCTTCATATTTGTACTCCTTCCACCAGCTCAACTCACATCCAATCAAAGTGCCGTTCAAACCAAAAAACCAGAGTTGGACTTTTGACATTTCATTATGACCACTGTTGCTCACATTCATATAAATCACATTCAAATAAATCCGTATGTCTGCTGTGTGTTTGTGATACCATAAAACTGTAGCCTCCCTTTGCTCTTTGGTTATTGGTTGTCATTTCACACTCCAATACAAGCCTGTCCACATGTTTTCCTGCATAACTTCCACTGCATACAGTCTTCTACATTTGTCTTATTCTACTTTGTTATGATGTGATACACTATGAATACACGATTAGGTCAATCACACAGACATTCAACAAGAAATCTCGCACTTTTATCATCAGTCCATGATTTCCTTTCTATTAGATCTCCATATTAAAATTCCTTTGCTATGTGTTGCCATGTTTGCAAATTCTGACAGACTTTAAACTGTGCAATTACAGGAACTCTGTCACACCATTTTGTCACTTTTGCTTATAATAGGGACAATACACAGAATGACTCTCCCTATGCTCTGGTTTTTTGCATGAGGAACATTAGCTATGGAGAAGCAAACTGCAGCGTCCTCTAAATATGTCATAAACAATGACATGCTAATCTTATTTAGCAAAACTGCAACATGTACTATATTATTTTGCTTATATTACATTACTTAGTATGTGCAAATCGTTCAAATCAACACCATCCTAATGTCTATTGTACATATTAATATAATATATAATATTATCCATCTTCCACAAACACCTTGATCCTTCATTCATTAATATTAAAATATTTTTACAACCATAATATTTTGACTATTGGGCCCGTGCTTGCCACGGGCCTCCCCACCCTAGTTTTAAGAATAAATGACAAATTAACTTGAACAGGGGAGTATTTCAATTCATTTGGATCCGCTCAAATTAAGCTTAATGATGAGGCATACAATAAAGACATTGACCATAATTAGTGGTAGCATATCTGAAATTTTCTGACTTTAAAGGCATAATTAAAATTTAAAGTTTATTGATTCAAAATTCTAAGCATTTTATATTGTTGAATTTTAAATTTATATGTATTCAATAATTTCTTATGATAAATAGTATAGAATTTGAATAAAAACTAATAAATTTAGTCGCATCCATAATCAAAATTCTAGCTCCACCCATTCAATAATCCCAAATTGCAGGTTAAAAGAAAAAAAAAGTGTAAACCAAAGTTTTATAGCCAAGATTATAGTTTCAACATTCATTATTTCAAAGTGTGTTGGATTCAACATTCTACTAAAAACTTCTCTTTACTACCTTCCCCTTTTCAATGGGCCTAAATTAATTTTCTTCAAATGTTTCATACTTTCATTATATATATGTCCCACATCGATGAAACAATGCATTAGAAGAATCTTAGGCCTTCTAATTCTTTAAGAGGTTTATCTAAAAGATTTACAATATAACCAGGAAGACGTTTTTAAATACCACACATGGATTACTGGGCATGTGAGTTTGATATAGCCCATTTAATACCTTCGTATTCGAGAATCAACAAATTCGACTCTCCACTATAGAAAGAAAAAAAAGAAAAATCTAGCAAAGTAACTACTAGAACCAAATAGACTTTCTACATATGCATCATCTAAAACAATAATTTTTATCAGTTGTATATAAGTTTGAGGACTGGGATAAATTAAGGTTGAATTTTGTGATTTCTTGAAATTTTTGATAAATTGGTATTTGAGTTTTGCTTGAGATGTTTTTTTGACTCATATTTTACGAGATGATAAAAATATGGCAAAAGCTATATCGAAGGTTAGTTTGTGTCGGAATGGATGTATTGGTTCACGTAGAATAATAAAAGGAGCTATTCATGTTCAAGCAAATTTCAATAATACTATTATCACTGTAAGATGTATGGAGTTGAGTTGTTTCTTGGTCCTTAGCTGATACTTCTGAAATTAAAGGTAGGAGAAGAATTTGCTGAATTTCTTGTGGATTAATGTCACTACCCTTCTCCGCATCATTTACTAAAACAATGATCTCATTATTTCCTATTCTAGCAAAAACCATCCATCAGAGCCATCGTTAACCCCTCGACTCAATGAAAGCTCTCCAAAAGCTATGTCATCCAAAATTTTCATCAATTTTATTTGATCCTTATACCATTAATTAAGGTCTAAAAAAAATAAAATATACACAAATCTTATCCACATTACTAAATAAACAAGACATCAAATAAAGTTGAAACTAGAATTGTAGGGGATAACCAAATTAAGAGTAACCCTTCCAAAAATAGGCGTATGCCACTAATTGCAAAGCACACAGTATTGGCGAAAGAATAGTTCGCTTTGTGCTCACTGCATGACTGCGTAATTTATGTCGAAATGTGTGTTACCATTTTATTCATAAAAACAAGTTGGTGCTTTCTCGTTGTGTTAACAATTTTTATATTTTTCTTATGTCAAAACTCATCAAAACATATTGGTTTTGTCCATGAATATACTACAAGCTTCTTTATATAAACAAAAAAATAAATAGGAAAGAACAAAGAACTAGAAGAACAACATTCACTATAACAAAATCATCTTTTTACGACATTAAATATACACATTAACAAATAGTGCTAAAGTCTTTATTGGTTTTAGTTAATTGTCATTGGATCTAATGTCACTATAGATTTTAGGAACATTTACAAAAAGTGTTAATTGCTGCTAAAAATATATATTTAATGACAATTAAATTATTATTGCTAATTAATTATTGTTTAAAAATCATTTTTGGTGTAACGATCATGGCTACATTTTAAAAAGAAAACTAAGAACATAAAGTTAAAGAACTTATGCCTGCAATTCATTCCTTATTATTTTTTCGTGTTTTAATCATGCCAATTAAAAATATTATTTCTACTAAAAACGAAAATTACCATATTGTAGACCAGGACTATATATTCGATTGCAAAGTTAATCTCAAGAAATTAAGACACTTGGAAATATATTTAAGAAAAGTTAAACTCAAGAAATTAAGAGTTGAAAAAGAAAAGGAAATGTTTCCATGAAATAAGAATATAATAATACTATACGGGAAAATAATACGTTAATTTAGCATAATGTAATTTATTTTTCTTATTATTATAGTTAGTTTTGATGGAATTTTCTTCTAGTTTTTTTCCTAACTTGAGTTGCTTTAAAATAAAATAACGAAACAAACCCAAAATAAATATGCTATATTTCCTTAAATCATTTATCAAAATTTTCTTTTCTTTGTCCATTCTTTTATTGGAGTTTAATTACTTTTTCAATTTTCCAATGTTTTCCTAGACGATTTTCTTTCAAAATATGGCAATTCTTATTTTTAGTAATATTAACATTAGTTTGTACGAGTGAAAGAGAGAAAAAATTAAGGAAAAAAACCAAGTAATATGTCTATATAAACAAACCAATGGAGTATTATGCATGTAATAAACTGAGTAAGACTTCATCATCTCAATGTAAGTTCATGGTCACAAAATTGATACTAAATATTTTTTCTTTTAATGTATTAGAAAAGAAGCTACTTTAATTATATGCGATATTTTGAATTTGGTTTTCATTAACTTTGTTAGTTGTGTATTTACAGTTGTTCGAGCTAGTTTGATACTCTATATAGTACTTGCATACCAAATTGAAGCAAGAATGTCTACCTCAAAAGGCAAAACAATTGAGAAGAACTGGGAGAAGCTTGTAGATATGAGACAAGAGATAGACCAGCGAGCAAATAATATTCAAAATCAGCAAGAAAGTGGGACTGATACCAGGAAAGAAAGATTTGAGGCCACAACTGAACTTTGGAAGGTGAAAGACAAAGAGGATCAACTCGAAGACAGATTAGAGAAATCTGGGGTTCCTAAAAGAATGCTTTAGTGCTCTTTATTCAATTATTTATTGATTTTGCAAGTTATTTACTATAATGTTTAGATTCTACTTAAGTCTATAGATTTAGAGTTTTCATTTTTTCAGATTTGTTATTAGGAGTTCAAGTTATTTTGATATATTATTAAAATAAAGGAAAGTTTAGTTTAAAGTACATGCAGATCTCATTGATTAAGAATTTATCTATTCAACTTTTAGTTTACCGTTTTTATTTGATCAGTTAACGTATACGATTTTTTTTATATCCATAATTAAATCTATCTATATGTGTGACATAGTCCGAAGCCTTTCAGAATAGAGTGGGAAGTCTAATTTATTTCAAAATATTTTGACCTTAAGCCATTTATTACTTTTTTTTCTTCAAATTTATACAATAATAACATACTCGGTTTAGTCTCACAAATAGGATCTGGAGAAAGTGTTATATAAACAGACCTTACCCTTTTACAACACCATCTTATTGGGATTGGACTCAACACATACACATCCAATACCAATCCTCGTCCTCATTAAGGTTCCTAAGGGTAGCCAGATGTACTAAGATCCCATTTTGAGCATGTCAATAAAAAGATTGGACCATATTGGGTCTATTGAGGTTCCTAGTAGATCTTTGTGCAAGGCCTACAAGAGTACTCACAAGTGAGGTTTGAGTAGGGTGAGGTGTTCACAAATTTTACTACTTGCTACCTAAGGAGAGGTAGAAAGATTGTTTCCAATATAAAATCGTACTCGACTAGATATCCAATTGCAAACATTTAGAAGATACAACTTCCCATGATTAGATTGCCCAAACAAGGGAGTATATATATGTAATATTGATCTTAACTACCATGCTGCATATATAATACTCAGACTTCCACTATAGCATTCTCACTAACAAAATAAAATGTAAACATCTTAAAATATACCACATAGTAAGAAGATATTCTAGAGATGTTAATTTAAATTTCATCTCACTGTTGATGCTAATATCTAATAAATGTAGCCCTTAATTCAAATATTTAAGAAAAAATTGAGCAAGTTTAAGAGACAAAAAGTATAGCTCTCCTTCATATTTTTTTTTAATGCATTTAAGATTTGATTCCTTTGTTGGTGATCGTGTAAAATATATGTTCACTGGTGATAGTAGATGAAGTAGTGCAAAAAATGTGATGGGTTAAATATCTTGCACCAAATCAATATCGACAATTTTCAATTTATTTTTGAAGAGTTCATTTAACTTTGTAAATTGTTTGCTATCCTCCTTTGTTAGTTTTGCTTTGTGAGTACGAGTACGTTTTGATTGATATGCAAAACTAGTTATTCAGATAAACAAGGTGAATCTAGTATTTAGATAGAATACTTGAAGTGCAAGTTTAGTGGTGCAATATATGAATCTGGTGTGGAAGTGAGGTTTGATACTTTGGCCATTCAAAAGAAAGGAAGTTTTAAGTATCTTGGTCTACGAGGTTGTCATTTATTGTATTGGAGCAAGATTAATAAACTGGAGGCTCACATCCAGAGTCTTGTGCGACAAAAACGTGCCACCTAAACTTAAAGAGAAGTTTATAGAGGCTAGATCGGTCGGTTATGTTGTAATTTGAGAAGAATGTTGGCCAGTCAAAAACTCCTACATTTAAAAGATGAAAGTTGTAAAAATGAGAATACTGAGATGGATGTACGGGCATGAGATATAATTAGAAAAGAAGATATCCAATGCGAGGAGGGAGTATGGTGGACAAGATATGAGAAGCAAGTTGACTATTATCTCCGTAACTTTATAATTGCTGTATATATGTTTTTTCTATGAAAACATTGCAATTGCTTCTAGTGTGTATATATGTTTTTTCTATGAAAACATTGCAATAAAAAGTTAAAACTAGAATTGTGGGAATACTCAATAAAGAGCAACTCCTCCAAAAATAGGCGTATGCCACTATTTGCAATGCACACACGGTATTCTTTAGTAAAAGGCGAAAGAATAGTTTGCTTTGTGTTCACTACGTGGCTGCCTAAGTTGTGCATAACTATTTGTTACCATTTTATATAAAAACAAGTTTGTGCGTTTGCTTTCTGTTTCGATATGGGAATTACTCACTCTTTTTCCTCAACTTTTGTAAGACATCAAAGTATATATAGCTCTGCTTTTTCATATGAGGAAGAAAACAGAAGAGACATTCTATATATGTGATAAAATAAATTGCAAGAAATAGGAATATCATTTTTGGTAAGAAGATATATGAGATTATATAGATAAAAAAGTATTAAATGCTATATTGTGTGAAAGATTCTCATTGATATAACTAAACTGTAAACTCATAACGCTGATTGTGTGAAAGACTTTCATCGATATAACTAAACTGTAAACTCATAACGCTGATTATGTGAAAGATGATTATGTGAAAGACTCTAAACGATACCACTAATTTGTAACATGAGAACATCTATGGTGTGAAAGACTCTCATCAATACTACTAAACTGTAAACTCACAATATACCTATTGTGCGAAAGACTCTCGTTGATACGACTATACAGTTATTCAACTGCAAATTTTCATGATTTCCAGAATAAATGAGTATTACAGTTACTACAATAATGTGCATTCTACACTGATACATGAGCTTAGCTATCATGCTGCATAATACTCAGAGCTAGGGTACACCTTTACAATTCTCACACTAACAAAAGAAAATGTAAATGTCGTAAAATATCATAATCTAGGTTACACCACCTAGCACCCAGATAATATAGTGATGTTAATTACATTTAGCGCCACTGTTAATGCTAAAATCCACGGCGCCCAACTGCTAGCAACCATGCCTAAGGGATGATCAGTTATCATCATCATCATCATCAGTATCTAGAAAGCTAAAATTCATTCGTCCATTGAGCTTGATGAGCAATGTTCCTCTATTCTCCTCAGTCCATTCAATACGTTCTTTCTTCAAAAGTTCAACTACCTGCAAATAGCAACAGGTACTTTACAATAACTGTACCATCATAAGCATACAAAGGGCAGATTCTCACATTTACAGTTTTTTTAAATGAAGAACAGAAAACGCACTATTCTATCCGTACCCCACTTGTAGGATTACAATGGGTATGTTGTTCTATAGTATTATGTGTTCGAATGTTGAACAAATCCTTTTTTTAAGCTTAAATGTTCAATGAATCTACAACATCATACCCTGTATCCCATAAGTGGGCTCTGGGAGTGTGGTGCCCACAACCTTACCCTACCTTGTAAAGGTAGAGAGGTTGTTTCCGATAGACCCTCGGCTCAAGTAAAACATATCAAAATCAATAAGAAAAGGAAATACAACAGTGAAGAAACCATATAAAGAACAATGGAAAAAGGAACAGTAGCAGCAACAAACAATACGATAACCAAATCAAAGAAAACAACAAGTAACAGTAAAATTGAAGAATAAGATAGTAGGAGAGTACTAAGAAATAATAATTAATAATACTAATAAGGAAACTAGACCACGTTCAATGGATCTAGCAACAAAAACTTTAAAAGAGTAAGTGAGATTAGTGTTCCATACCGAGTTTTTCAGCTTCGACTTCCCAACGCCATGTGCCCCACATCCCGTGATAACTCTGAACAACCGAACAGCTGAGCCGAAGAAATGTAAATATTATGAATTTATTAAATCTCCAATATATGATCGCACAAAATATCACATGGCAAGATGCTTACAGCGTACAAATGCTCCAAACAGAAGGTGCAGTTTCAAAAGCCTCATTGCTGGTTTGACATGTTGCCCATGCAAGTCGATAGTTATCATATTTTCTATGTTCTTGTTTCTGCAATGGAAGTTCAGTTTAACAGGGACATCTAATACTAATAGAGCAATGAGATGATATTAGAAAAACAAAATAGATGTTGATCTGTAATCCACCTAGCTGCAAATATATCCTGGCTAGCCTTCGCATCAGCCTCTTGAGCCTTTCTGTTGTGTAGCCTACCCTGAAGCAGTGCCCACATGAGAAAGAGAGAGAAAATATATATTAGCCTACCATATAAATAAATTATTCAGTAGGTACGGTTCAAGACGTGTTTCGAAACATACTATATAAAAGTCAAATATTTCTCCCAAATTCTATGGCCAAACGCATGGTGAAATTTCACCCAAAAATGACTTGTCAAAAATATTTGGGAATTTGGGGCTGAATGCTAGCTTAAGCTTATTTGCGCAAAATGGATCTAGTAGATGATGTAGAGAAATTTATGAATTTCATCAGCTACCTTACTTTTATAAAAGCGAGGTGCTGGTGGTTCATGCTGTAAATAATATGAATAAAGTTTTACTTGTCAAATAAGGAGAAAGAAAGAAAAGCTTGATAACTAACTGTAATCCTTGTCAAGAGCTTTCAATCAGCACAAGCATGACAGTTTAGCATTGGCATGTTATATACAACAAAAGCATCAAATATGTGGTATTTAATATGCCTCAGACAATTACTTCTTTTTTTAAAAGAAAAATGCCTCAAATTCGCTCCAACAAGCAATAGTAAACATCGAAAATAGAGAAAAGGAGTCATAATCACTTTATGAGGCATACGTGCTCCTACGTTGTCATTACCTGATCCGCAAGATAAGCAGCATGTCCCTTTTGGCCATTTGAAAAAGCTGTTGCAGCCTGCAGCACAATGTAACTTTTCAAGCTCTTAATTTGAAAACTTAAAACATATCAAAAGATGTATCCAAACTTATTACATATCAGAAGATTTATCCAGATCAAGAACATAACATGAAGAACTTATAAATATGCATACCTTCTGATAATGGGATCTCATTGACTCCCAATGTTGCTTTGCAGTTTCCCTGAACAGCTGATACTCAGCTCCCTCAGCTGCAGTAGAGAGATATTCAAAGTAGTAAAGAGAGGAACCCAATTTCTGCAAACATATAAATCTTACAATATGCCCACCGTGGAGGAGAGAAAGAGGAAAAAAGGTACACATCCACAAACAAAAAATGCCTGGGAAGATTCTGTCTTTTGGTGGCAACAGGGGAACTATGCCACCTCTGAATGGCCATTCAACAATTTGATTAACTCAAAAGACCTATTCTGTCGAGATAAGTTCAAATTTAACAATAAAAAAAAAACTATTTTGCAAGGAAAACTGGCAGGTTTATATATAAAAAGAGGCATTCTCTAATAGGCAATCAGATCTCAACTGATAAATGTAGCATGAAGAAAGGTTTATATCTGAAGAACCATGATGATAATAGATCTGAAGTCTCTTAAAGTGTTAAAAAATGCAAATCCATTTACAATGTTTACATCTGACAAATTCAAGATATGAACAGATAGAAATTGTTACAGTACCATGAGTATGCTGTAGTGGTGGGATATCATTAGGACAAGATCCAAACCTTTGTCCCAAAGATGTCATTTTCTTCACTACATTCTTCCAGTTCATAGTAGTTGGTTCATGTTCAGCACTCTTGGGGGTTGGCATATTAAACAGAGATTCCAGGATATCTTGAGGAAGTACTGGTCCAGAATTTCCTGCTGTAGATGATGAAGAATGTTCAGAGTTTCCAGCAGGAACTTTTAACTGATTCCTGAAACAAAGCAAATAATAATTTGATCCAGTAACAAGGCTTCTAGAATTCACTTCCAATTGAAGGTGTTAGAAGTCCACGTCAGTTGGGGTATGGGTAATTAGTCTTCTTATATGATCTTAGGCAATCTTCACCTCATGAGCTAGTTTTGGCTGCTAAATTGGGACAGAGGGAGTACAATTCGAGGGTACGGATCCAGGTGGGGGGATTCGGCTAAAAATAATCCGAATGTCTAAAAATGAGCTGTAAAAATATGTCTAAATTATGGTAGACTATTTGGAAGGAAATGAATGCAAGGATTATTGAAAGCAAGTTTGAATCTGCAATTGTTATCAAGTACAGATTATTTTTTTATGAAGTTGTTTCATTACCGGCATTAAGAAGATGCAAAGAGTACAAAAGAGATATGCTAGCTCCATTACATGATAAAAGTTGAGACCCGGGAGCCAGCCACAAAATCAAAAAATCTAGAGGAGACCTAAACATGATTATGTCTAGTCTAGAGTTAAAGAGCTAAGAAAATGTAACAAAGCAGTAGAACTATTCACATATGACAGGTTGGGCCAAAATAATAGGCTCAACAAACATTTAGTGTTGAGTGAATGGTTAGGAGTTGAAATTCCATCAAAACAGCTACAGTTACTTACTGTCCATAGGGACCAAAAAATACATGCTAGAATTCATGATAGACTTTTTGAGTTCATTGCACATTCAACAATGATGTTAACATGTAAATATTTTAAAGCATCTTCTGGTTGCTGACATTTAATACAGAAAATCTTTTAACGATAAAAAAATATATGCCTAAATTATGATTTTACCCTAGATTTTGTTATGATTTCAGAAACCATATGTCTATCAATTCTGATCAGAGTACCCAAAAACAATTAACCAGATCCTGTACATATCCCACACCCACGTTGTGTCGACACGGGTGCGGCATTGAAAGTAGAGTCTGAGCAACTAAGGTCAGAGAACATGGTTAAGTAATAAAAGAGTGTATGGAAGCCATTGGTCTTACATCATTGATTTAGTGTAAACATCTAGCGCCGATAAGCTTTTACCATTTCATATTGCATGACGTGGTAGCTTTATCAAGCTGAGACAAAACTTTACTACAGCCAGACAAGTGTGACTTTCATAAATTTAGGGGTCGTTTGGTTGGTGGGATGGGATATCCCATGGGATTCGCTATCCATTCTCATCATTTCAGTACCATTGGTTGGACAAAATAATCTTGGGACTAATTTCCTTCTCAAAAAAATAATAATCTTGGGACTAATTTTCCTTATCTTACCAACCAAATGACCCCTTAGATATTGTTATGCTCCATAATGATCTATAGGGAGCATTGAAGTTGGAGAATAGTGTGTTCACCAAACTTACTGTTACCTTTGTCAAAAAAATGTGTTTACCAAACTTGATTCTTCTCTAGTCCTGTATTTACTATTTAGAGGTAAGTATTTAGCTTCTTTTTTTTAATAAGATGGATGTCCATCTCATGTGTTGAAGTGTGTGACCATCTCATCTAAAAGATTAAGCTATTAGAGAGAGCACACTTTTATTAATTAATTATATTCTCAACACGCCTCCTCACGTGCGAGCCTGATTCTTTTTCATGGGCCAAAGCATGTGGATGAGTGGCGGTGAGATTCAATCCCATGGGCCAGGACCTCTGCCTGCAGTGGCGATATAGGAGTATGGTGTGGCCCCCATTCATCACTGCAAGTTCTCTTATTTATCAATAAACCTATCTAGAACTCCAAGGTAGGAACTAGGTTGTTTGAAAAAAGATGCCCTTAACGGCTTAACCTGTTCCCTGCTTTAGGATTCCTACTCAACATTGCAAACAATCTTACATCTAAAATCAAGGATTTCAATAACATCGGAAAACTGAGAGTAATTGAAAAGCCACATGCCCTACTGCTCAAAAAAGGTCTAAAGGTGAATTTTCTTGGAACATGAATACATGATGTGATATCTGTAAAATTACCTGCCAGGAGGGCCCCAAAACCACACATTTTCTAGAACTTCGCCTTCAGAAGAATGAGAAGTAGAATCAGATGTCCTGTCAGTAAGCTGCAAGAAAATTGGCACTAAGCATCAGGTCATCCTCTGAAAACCAGACATTTATTTCATCTGAACTAATTTAGTAAGAGAGTTCTACAGACTGTTAAATTTATTGCAGTTGAACGAGAAATTTAACTACAGGGAGGTATGCATATTTGAAACTGAAATTGAAAAAGAATTCCACTAAGCTCCTCAATGGTTTTAAAACCACACTTCATGACTGAACCAACCCCTTTTACAGAAAACAAAAAAGGCAACTGCAAGATTTCTATTAGTTCGACGCCATTTTTTCCTTTAACAAACATGACGATATTCGACATAGACCACCTCCTCTAGTTCTTAACATTCTACCGAGTTTGCCAAAACATTTTGGATACAGAAAACAACCAAATCCCAACTACGAACACATTTAGGCTGAAAGGTAACCATTTCCAATTGACACCATACTTCCAAAGACTAAAGAGGTACCTTGAGCTTAATATGATGAGTCGCAAATGGGTGCGGTCAATTACTAATAAAATGCAATGAACTAATCATCTGATAGCGTACTTTTCTTTTCTTCTTTCTTTTTGCTGGTTGATAAGCATATGCCATAGTACTTCTTTTGCTCGTCCAAAATCAAATGAATGGTAAAACCTTCAGTTTTGGGGAGCAATTTGATATTGTCAGTTTAGAACATGAAAAAGGTTGAGAACTCAAGATTAAGGTTATCGTTATTCAGATCAGTAGCTTAGTATCTGCACAGCCGGATCAGAGTTCTTTTAAAACCAACAAAAGACATTAATTTGATAAAATGAATAATTAGATTTCTTAGTCTTCCAACAATGCCTATTTCATGAGAAACTAGTGCCAGCTTTTCCACCAAAAGTATCTTCAGCAATTCATTGACCTAGCCTCCTCACTTTTGCTTCAACCAACTACAGACTTTTATTTGCTCATTATACTTTTTGACAAGGAGGTAGTTGCCCATTTGGACTATACCACCTTTTGATGAAGCATTTAGACAACAACACTTGCAAACTACAACATCAGAACCAAGAGAGAAAGAAAATAGGTCGTATTGAAGGATAAAGAGGAGATTAAAGAGAATATAGCTAAATAGTCAATCAATCATAATATGAAATTCTGGTTGGTATATATGAAAAATCAATCAGGAAAGCAGCCAAAAACAATAATGTTAAAAATGGCTAAAACACATATAAATGGACTGTAGAAGATAAGAAAATTAACCTACACCATCACTTGAATGAAGAAACACAGCCTCTTCTTTCCAGTTTGCACTACAGTCGCTAAGCTTAGATTGCTCATTAGAGGGAGCTGATAATTCAAGCAACACACTCAGAGCCTAGAAGAGAAGCACAAGCACAATTAAAGGAGAATCGCTTCAAAAGAAAAGTGAAAGTAGCAAACCTGCCACAGCAATAAGACACTGAGGACCAAATTATACTACAAAAAGGAATCAGAACAGTAGTTTAAACAAATCACAGTCACCAATTCGTCCATATTGATATTCCTCCAAAGTTTAAAGTCAGATGTCAAAGCATCAAGTTAAGATCGTAGAACTACAATGATGAACTTGATATGATGGCACAATAAATGACAACGACCCCAATAGAGTCACATAAGCCTGGAAAAGACTTAAAACCTAAAATTACACCACTATACTGTATGAAAGAAATACAGAGAGAATGGTCTGTCAAGAAAGCCAATGTGCCATGACAATGGAAGCAGATAAGTGTTGGACACAACAGTTTCAAAGGATTATACAATGCAATCTTACCCTATAGGATCCAATTATAAACACAATGTGATAACAGGAGTAATTATCAGATCTTCTCTAGAAACTATCATAAAGTAAGAAGATGATATCTGAGTTCTATGGTACATGATATATTTGAATGGGAAGAAAACAAAATGCATTCAAGCCTCCATGAAGCAAACAAGTTTGATTTGAAACAAACAGGTAAGTCAAACTACTTTTACCTTCTCAACTTCATATCCGCATTGACCTGCATTAAACAAAAGTTCTAGTTACAAGGCCATCAACCAAGTGAAGGGTATCTCTATCTGTTTTTCGTTTCATTTCAATTTAGTTTTGAACATGACAACACAAAAAGTACCACTTATCCTAAGCTTGAAAAGTATCACCTGATGCAGCAGAAATCTCTTTTAAATTTAGACATTGAGGTTGAGTGTTCGCACAACAACAGAGTTACTTTTTTTAGTGACCTAAAGTGACTTGTAGGAGCTAGGTTTGAGGTTTAGCAATTGCCTCTTTGCCAAAATGCAAGAGGAAGTCTACATCCAGTGTACACATATTCACTCGTTATGGCCTGGGAACACTTCGTGCACAGGGCAGTCTTCTTATACAAATTGGTTTGCTTCAACATGCTTTTTATTTTTTTCTTCAGTTTGAAAAGATAAGGAAGAAATATGCTACACAAGTACCTGTCTAAATTGTTTATATCAGCACACAACAAAATCAGCAAGATACTGAATTCAGTAATGATACAACCATGGAAATCACAAATGGTATAGCACATAATCTTTCGTGATCAACACCACACCTAGACATGCATTGCACCTTCTACTGATAACTTAGTCTTGCCAGTTTCTTCTCTTTTTGTTTTTACTTCTTTTACAAATGCTAATGTTCAACTGAAAAAGATCACTCACATAACACATCTCTGACGACAGCTAAGCTCAAATCAGAGTCCTCCCCAAGCATGGAATACAAAAACTGCTCAACATCTTCATTGCTTGATGTTTCATCATTTAATCCCTTGAGCTTTGAACAACTCTTCTTTGGAGTTGTCCTCACATAATCTTTCCCTATCATCGCCGATACTGTTCCAGTAGCAGCTACCAATTTCTTCATCTTTGCCTTGCGCTGAACTGAGTTCTTCCAGGAATGACCCCCAACAAACACATCCGAGTTACTCGAATCCAAACTTGAACCAACGTTTCCACTCGAGCTAGAACAACTAGTGGTCTTATCCTCTTCCTTACGCTCCACCATATCACCCAGAATCTCCATTGCTTTATTCAAATCCCCATTTGCCTCTTTATAAGCACATGTTGCTTCCTCCACAGATACAGAGCTAAATGCCTCCGTTAAAGCCGTCACAACACTCTCCCCTCCATCATTACTATTCCCAGATGGCAACGAACCGTTACCAACCCCAACTTGTTTACAAGCTTTGGATCTCTTCTTCTTCTGATGCTTCATATTTCTAGTTATTAACTAATCAATCATATACAAAAAATCTTACAAGACTAACCACAAGACACACAATTTTCTTTTTTTTTAATAACCTTGGTGTTCGAGCCAGCTGGCACACACTCGCTCACAAGATACACAATTTGTTACTAGATTACAAAACTACATACAAAAGATACATACAACAAAATCTGAACCCAGAATCATTAATTTACGAGATTTCAGCTACTGGGTATGCACTTTCTGAGCAAAAACAAACACTTTGATCAAGGGAAAAAAATTCAACTTATCTATAAGGAGATCGTGATTGGAGAAGCTTCTGAGAAACTGAAAATTTTCCTGAAAACCCTAATTACATGATTCAAAATGATCAGCTCTTCGCAGACAAATTCTGCACAACAATGGAGGATAATTATGCAAAAAACAACAACAAACAAATCGAATTTGAATTTAAAATCCGGTAAGGTTGACTATTTTAATGCAATAATTGCGGTTTCCAAATTTCACCAAGCAAAGAGGAGAGGAGAATCTGATGAACAGCGAAAAACAAGGTAAAGTGCAAATTTATTGGGGGAAAGAAAGATCTGTGGGACCAAGACACACAACTAGGGCAGGAATCGTGGACTAGATTTAGCCTCAAATTTATCTGGTTGTTTGATTGGCCGACCCACCAAAATAATAATCGATAAATATATATTATGTATAATTTATTTGGATATATCATTGTTGTATTAGGATTCATAGTCCGTGTACTTGTAGGATTCGTAGTCCGTGTACTTGTAGGATTCGTAGTCTATGACTTATAGGACTCATAGTTTGTATTTTGTGTTGTACTAGGTGTAACGGGGTCAACTTAAGCCCGATTTAACCTACTTAGACTCAACACATCTTTACTTTTTCACTCATGTTCTAGATTAACTCTCGACAAGCATACGAAAGTTATACACACTAGCACGTCATAGGAAATAGTCTCAACTTTGTATTAAACTCGCGCCACAAAGAAATACACAAATAGTTGAGCCTTACAAAAATCGACGAAAAAAACATTCTCCCTAAGACTGGTCTGCATGTGCCTTTAAATAGGCCACAACACTTGGTCACATGCCTGCTAATTTTCGGTTGACAAGCCCAACTGATAAGTCAAATTCTAAATTCAAAAAAAATAATCTTATCTACAATGCTGACAAGTCTCCAACGGCTAGAAACTATCAATTTCGCCTAACTGCCCACACATGTACGAGGCACACGCAAGCAAATTTCAGCTTTGGCGCTAAAATCACCCTTTAGCCGCTCAATCTCGCGCCTGCCCACGTGCCAGTCATGTGCGCTGGTCCTGCCTCGCCCAGCTTGCCATTGGGGTTCAATCTACCCAGTCGCCGCCCTTGTCCAGCACTTAGCCTTCAAACTTGTTTAGCCACAACCTTGTCACGATCAAAATTTTAGTTTGCCTTGCCTTGGTCTGCCTAGCCCTATCATGCCTTGGCCACGTCTTGTCTCATATGCCTTAGCTCTTCCAGCCCTTGTCATGTCTTAGCCACGCCATTATCAAGGTCTTCTCTTATATGAACTTAACCTTGACTGATGTTATTGGGCCTTGACTAAGTTTATCATGTAAATCTCTAGCCAAGCCTGAGCCGCTCGAACCATCAAGCTGAGGGTCTAACACTAGATTACTTATTCCCCTTACCAATATCCCCTTTGTATTCATTATATACCTTAAATAGATATGAAATAGTAGCTCATTGAGCCTTTGATTACTTTTATGTACATGATATCAAACGTTCAAGGCAATTAAAAAAAAAACTATTCAATAGTCCACGTGATAAGAATCGGGTTACCAGAATAAACAACGAAATAATGCAGAAGCAAAATTATAAAGATTAAAGATATAAATGGAAAGATATGTAAAATTCAAGAATAAAATCTCCAATTTCAAGATAAAGTGCTAAGAACCCTAATTTATCTTAGTATTCATAATTAGCGGATTAAGACCAATTATAATACTAATAGAGTCGATACAAGAACTTAGATCAAAAGTGATCTAGACTCCTATTATGAAGAAATTAGAGACAACAATTTGTATTAGACTAATTCTTTAATTTATGAATAGAAACCAAATATATCAAATTAAGAATTAATCTTACCTCTTAAAGAATCGTTCTTATAAGGTTGTAAGATAAATCCATAGTCACCACACACAAATGTGTAGAAGAGAAACCTCTCAAATAATATTAATCATGTATCTTTCTTTATATAGGGAAAATCTATCCCAAATAGAATGAGATTCAAACCCTACTTTTATGAAAATAATAACTAGAAAATTTTAAACTAAGAAACTTTAAAATAGGATCTTTAAACTAGAAAACTTCAAGCCATGAAAACTTTAAACTAGGAAATTTTTAAATTAAGAAATTTTGACTTTAAGCGTTTAGCTTTTTGGACTCTTTTATTGGGTTTCGTGTGGTCCAATCTTCTTTCTTTTGGGCTTGAATTTGGACATGTCTTTCGTGATAAATATATTCTTGATTTTTAATTGAAGCCCATCAACTTTAGTACAAGTAGGCTGACATGGATGCTATTGACCAAGTCTTTTTTTTGGGGTAAATTTTCAAAATGACAATATTTTGACATTTAAGAGGTTTTCTTAGCCACACTTTCAATATTTATTTAAAATGTCAATATTTTAGTTTGTTAAGTATTTGATTTATGTATTTTTTATTGGGAAAATGCATAAGTACCCCCCAGCCTATACCCGAAATCCCAGAGACACACCTAACCTTTACTAAGGTCCTATTACCCCCCGAACTTAATTTATCTATAATATTCTACCCCTTTTTGGCCTACGTGGCACTATCCTTGAAAATTTTGTCAACATGCGTTAGGCCCACAAGATAGTGCCACGTAGGCCAAAAAGGGGTAGAATATTACATATAAAATAAGTTCGGGGGGTAATAGGACCTTAGTAAATGTTAGGTGTGTCTCTGGGATTTCGGGCATAGGCTGGGGGGGGTACTTATGCATTTTCCCTTTTTTATTTGTTTGATTTTCAAGATTACAATTATTTAGAAAGGAGAAAATCAAGGGAGATAATATTTTTTAAAAAAGGAACATATCACTTAAAATTCTCATCAGTTACAATTTCAATTTTTTTTTTCCATTTGATTGGATCAACTTTCCTTTTTATTATGTTTTCATTATAATTGTATACCAATAATTTTTACATTTTATGTGCTCACTTTACCATTCAAATTAAAATTAATTTTTTTACTTTCATAGTGAAAACTACAAATTGTATTTCAGTGATCAAAATTGTATTACATGACTGCCAAATATATTTTTCTTTTATTTGTATTACAAAATTATTACTGATTGTATCTCAATATAATCTAACCATTACATATGAATATGATTTATGAAAGGATACAAGATTCTGGATAAAAATAGCATACATGGTAGAAATAATACAATCTGTTGAGGAAGGATATAATACTCTAAAAAAATAAATACAAATTGATTATGAAAGAAATAGGGATACAAGATTTTGGAAAACAAATAGCATACATAGTGAAAATAATACAATTTGTTGAGGAAAAAAAATACAATATTCTAAAAAAAAATACGAATTGACTGTTAAAAAACAGGATACATCTATGCTTAAGAAATACAAATCCATTTGACATACCTATTTGAATGACTACAAACTAAAAAAGAAATACAATGTTCTTAATAAAATACAAATGATGAGTAAAAGAAAAACAATTGACAAACAAAAATTAATATGAATACTATCTGGTATGAATACAATTTTGCAACCTTCTTCTCTGACTCTCTCTTTCTTCTTCGTCTGCTATGTTCCTTTTTTCCGATTTTTTTCACCAAACCCAAATCTGAATTTGTATTCACTTATGTATTAGTAACCCTATAAGCAAAATTTGAAATTATTAAATATGAATATATAAAAAAATCAAACAATATATTATGTATGAATGCTAATGTAGATTACTACAAATTACAATCTACTAAATCTCAAATATGAAAACAAAATCACAAAAAAATCGAACAATAGTGTTTAAAATACTAAAAATTCGAAATGCATAAATATTTGATGAGTATGTTAACAAACTCACATAAAAATCGAAAAAATGACGAAAAATCCGCAATACATACAATCCAAAATTCAACATAATTTGTGATTTTGAAAACAAAATCTCATGTAATCTCGCAAAATAAATGATGACTTCGAAAATACCTTTATCAATTGAGAGATTTCTTGAATTAATTGATAGATCTGAACAAATTGGTATGAACTTGAATAATTAGTTGATGGGGACAATGGTGAAAACTGAAAAGTTGATGAAAGAGAAGAAAAAATTGAAAACGTGGAAGATGGAAAATAAATTTAATGGTATTAAAGCCTAGGAATAAGTGTAAATGGATAGTGAATGTATTTCATGTTGGACTGTTTTGAGAAATAAAAGGAAAGACAAATAATAGTATTTGAATACAAATTATTTTTTAAAATATTGACATTTTAAATAATTATTTTAAAGTGTAGATATTTTTACTAATTAAGTTAGGCATTGTGACTATTTTGCTAATTTTCCCTTCTTTGTTTTTTTCTGTCTTATTAGTTGTTATCGATAATGTGGCTTCTTGGCCGCTTGTTTCCTCTTCTTCAGATGTCACTTTCTTTTTCTACAATAGATATTACACCTACTTAATCTACATTTGTTGTTTCGTTGGGATCGTCTACTTCATCCTTTTCAATTCCTCATTTCCCTTCTTTTTCCCATTCTCTTCCTTTCCACATTGTTGGGCCAAGCATTCTGTCAGGTTCTTCTATAGTCCAGATTGGCCTACTTTCGTTCCCACTTTGAACTAGAAAAATAATTTAGGTGGTCTAAGCCTACACCCCTGATGTGGTCAAAATTCAAAAATTATTGTTTGTTCTCAAGTGAATTATTGGCCTGATTGAATACTTAGCGGAAGGATACAACATGCATACATAAGTTTAAAACTGATGAGCATTTAAAGAACAAACTGAGTCTCAAAGATGTTCGAAAATACTGAGTATAAATGACAAAAAAGCAGTTAAAACATATGAAAAGAAGACTGAAATGTCTCTCTAACTATGCCTATCTATGAAGCCTCTATGGTATGGACATAGGTGTCGGGACAAGATTCACGACAACTTTCAAACACTACTACTAAGTAATAAAATTGGAATCCTCCAAAAACATGAAGGCCTCACCAAAAGCTGACTAGTAGATGATGTGATCTCAACGAAACACATGTTGATTGTAACACCCTAGAAAATTTTTGAGCTAAAACTTGAACCATCCTTCGTTGTGAGTAGGATTTTACCGAGGAATTAAAATTTCTTAAGTGTTAAGTTCACTAGATGTAGCACCTTGAGTTCGAAAAAGAACTAAATTGGAAATAGCAAATTCTGAAATTTTGCAAGTTATGCTTAAGTTATGAGTTTTGGGTCAACTTGAAATGATTATAACTCCTATCACAGGATGAGTTAGATGTTCTACAAGATACCGTAGGAAAGACCTTTGCATTATCTTTCCAATGCCGCAGAGTTTGCTAAGTTTCGAGGTCGGATGAGTGAGATATGACCTTTTGAAGTTAGGCTGTACGTCCAGTTAAGGAAAGTTAGCCGAAAATAGTAAGGGGTATTTTGATCTTTTCCTTACCAAATCAGATTTAATTCATTTTTAGTAAGGTTTTAAGGGTCTAATCCTATTAGGTTCAGTTTTATAATCCTAAAATACGCCTAGGGTTTTAGTTGAGAGTTCAAGAAGAGAAAAGAAGAGAAAAGAGGAGAAAAAAGGAGAGGATCAAGTGTTCGTCGAGATTCTTGCGTCTTGTTGCAGATTTTCGCCATGGGTTTAATCCCTAAGAGTTATGTAAGCTTCCATAGTGTTGGGTTTGTTCACCCACACGCCAAACATATTATTTTCAGTGCAAATTTCATTCTTGAAGTTGAAAGATTTGAGTTCTTGATAGGTGTTCTTGAAGTTCATTCTAAATCTTGTTGTGTTGGGTTTTGGATGATTTCTTGAGATCAAAGTGAGTGTTTTAAGGGATGTATTGAGTTGATTAGAGTGTACTTATGTTAAGTAATTGATTCTAAGTGATTGGGGAAGAAACTATTCGATTTTAGGCGAGTTAGGGTGAGAAAACGAGCAAAGAAATTCGTCGGGTTTTCTGGGTTGGGGCTTGGCGTGTCGCGCCAGCCAGAGCGCCCCAAAGTAGGCTCTGAAGTTTAGGGGCTGGCGCTCTGCCCCACCCATAGCCCCAGGGTCGCCTGCCCCGTCCAGTTTGCAATCGGTTGCTCCGTTTGAGTTCTTTCGAAGGGTACCTTCACTCTTTTTAGATTCTAACTATTCTAAACACCTAAAATCATTCCTAACATGATCATAACCTTGAATTCATAATTCAAATTCAAGGTAGAGTTGAGAGTTAAGTTTTGAGAATTCTTTTGAACATTCTAAGAAAGTCCCTTTGAGTCTTTTTGTGGAGTCTTCTACAACTTCTAGTAACTTGTTTCAAGACTCGAGCAAGTGAGTATGAGGATGAAGAGAATGTATTCATGAGTCTACCTTGTCATCATGAGATCCTCCATGTCATGAACCAAAACTCTTGAATTCATAATTCACATTCAAGAGAGAGTTAAGAGTAGAGTTCAAGAAAGCCTTTGAGTTCAATTGTGAATTCTTTGAGATCCATCATTTATTTGAACTAAGTTTTGAGGAAGTAAGTAAGAGAATGAGAAGAGTTGTATACATGAGTTCCATGTAGTTATGTAGACTTTCGAGTCGAGTCGTTAATGCCCATAAATTCCGCATGGATTCCACAAATTGAGTATCATTGAGAGGAGTGGTATCTTCAAGTTCTAAGTCTTGAGTAATAAGTTTCTAACACATTTGAGTTTATATTTCTAATCATGGGACTATTACATGTTACCCATGAAGTCCTTGAGTTGAATTGTTCATGCCCATAATTCCGCATGAACCTTATAAGTCGAACAGTCTTGAGATGAGAAGTGTCTTTGAGTCCTTGAGTTGAGTAGTTCATGCTCATAATTCCGCATGAACCTTCCGAGTTGAGTATTCTAGAAATGAGTAGTATCATTGAAGTTCTTGAGTTCCAAGTATTGAATTCTATCTATGGTTATTGAAAACCTTGCATTGAGTCGTTCACATCCATAATTTGGCATGAATCATATTTTAAGAAGTCTTTTACAAATGTTTTAACTTTGTTTTAAGACTTAAGTTTTGAGTTAAGCAAAGAGTAAAGAGTAAAAAGTTGAGTTTATTTCTTTAAAAGAGTATATCGGGACTATGTATTCCCAAAGAGTAAATGTTTTCATATTTAAACAAGAAAGGAAACTGAGATTTCAAAAGAGTCTTTGAGCTAGTTTTTCAGTAAAGAGGAAACTATGATTTCCAAGAGGGCTTTTAAGCTAAGTTTTGAGTAATTATCTCAAACCAAAGAAAGAGTTTTATTTTTACAAAAATATGAACTAAGTATATTTTGGGAGTAGTATTAAGCATCGATATGGGGATGCGAGTTCAGATAACTCAAGTCTCCATAAACCATGTAGCCATCATGGGTAGTAAAGGATCATACTTTTTAGATGACTCCTTAAGAGGCTTTTAGCATAGACTAGTGGATCCACTTAGTGAGTTAGGTTCTATACCCCCGACAAGGTATAGGACGGTCCTTGGCAGCGTGAGGCAAAACGTTGTATCACCACTTAGGCTCATAGTGGTGGTTGTCAGTTAGGGAATCTCCCACAGAGTTATATTGTATTTTTATATACATACTGAGTATTATTGTATTTTTCAATACATTGAGTTGCTATCTATATTTTTACAGCTTTTCATATATATTGAATCTTTTACTGTTACTTTATCCTTGAGTATTTCGAGTTAAGTATCTTATACTTGAGTACTTCTGAGTTGAGTAAGTTTGAGTAGTTTTGAGTATCCTTGAGTATACCTCTGAGTTGAATATCTTATCATTGAGTTGAGCTATGTTTCTTTGAGTTGAGTGAGTTGAGAAGAGGTAAGTATGTTTCTTTTTTATCAAAGTTCAAACTTATGTTTATGCTTTAGAATTCCTCTTACATCCTCGTACATTCCACGTACTGAGCCATTTGGCCTGCATCTTCTCATGATGCAGACACATGCATTCAGGATCATCAACATGAGCTTCGTTGATACATCCGGAAGTTCGAGTTAGCTATGGTGAGCCTCCTTGTTTTCAGAGGATTTCATTTACTTTTCAGTTTAGTTAGGATGTCATGGGTCTTGTCTCGACTTCCATCTTTAATAGTTTGAGGCTTTATAGATAGTCGGTATAGTTGAGAAGTCTGTATCATTTATTTTGTTAAATGTTTAAAGAATTAAGTTGCCTATTTTATGGCGAGTTGAATATTATTTTTATATTCATAATTTTTCATTTGAGTTAAAGTTTTGTATTTCAGTTTCATGAATTTTTATTCAGTTTTTAAGCTTTTGTATGCTTGAGTTAGTCTTCCGCTTGTAGTCAGCCAGGATGAGGGTTCGCTTGAGGTCCAGCAATATGGTTCTCGAGTGCCGGCCACGTCCAGGGTGTAGGCTCGGATCGTGACATTATTGATAATCCTGAATATATGTATCTGCATCATTAAACGATACAACGTCGAATGATGTTAGTACATGGAATGTACAATATTTAATAAAGTTGAAGGAAATAGATAGCTAAACTCAATGAACGACTAAAAATAATTCAACAGAAGTAAAACATGAATATGAATGAAATAAGTAAAAAAAAATCACAATATACATGTAATGATAGCAAATATTGAGCTAATATACTTTACTTTTTGTGAGAGTTTCTTTAACCGTCAACTATCACTATGAGCCTCGTGATGTTACAATATCTCGTCAACATTGCCAGAACCGTCATATACCTTGTCGGGTTATAGAACGCAACTAAACTAATGGATCCACTAAAAAGTCTTCTTGAGGTGTTTGATGAGTCGTTCGAATTCTAGTACGATCCTATCTACACCGGTGGCGTAGGTTATGGGGTTTCAATTATCTTAACTCTTACCCAAATTATTGTTCAATACTACTCCCAAAATATATGTAATAATGCGCATATAATAGTACTCACTGGTTGAGTTAATACTCGAAAAACCCTCTTTAAGGGATAACTGAGCTTTACTTTGCTGACTAAAATGCTTCTAATTTATGCTCTTCTCGAAATAGTACTTCTTTTCTCAATGCAAAATAAATATTTGGAACCGTTAGTGTTTAAAAATATTTTGGACTCACTTTAAATTCTGAAATCAATGCATAAAAATACTTGCACAAAAGTTTTCAACAAAATCTAAATAACTAGGGTTCATGCGATAATATAAACATGAAGAACAACTTAAGAATCAGAATGCAAAAAGGTAACATAATCTCAATAGTTAAGAAAATCAGAATTCATAATACGAAACACAAACCAAACTCAAAATTCATATAACTTTGGGTAGAATCCTGGACTTTTCTCTTTACTGACTGAATTTAGATGTACGGCGTCCAATATTATGAATAGCCTTACGTACCCGGGAGAACAAAGCTCTTGAAGAAGATGTTTGAAAATCCTATCTTCTCCTTTGCTTATGGTGGTTCTAAGTTTGAGGGATTTAAGAGTGTAGGAACTAAGTCTTGAGTGTGAATTTTTTGCGCAATGTCATGGCTTAGACTTAGGAAAAATGGAAAAACAAAACAAATCCCAATTAAAAAACTGTTGGAAACCTTTCACGAGGCCATCTACGGTCCGTGGTTTGATCTACGGACCGTAGATTCCATCCGTGAAAGTTAGACTAAAATTTGAGTTTCAGAACTTCATTCTACGGGTCCAAACTACAACTCTGTATTTATCTTTGTATTCATTATATATATGAGTAGATATGGAACAATGACTTATTGAGTCTTTGATTAATTATCTCTAAAGTTTGGACCAAGAGTCATAGTTAGTTAGCAATTGTTTTCGTTTTTTTTTTGTTGATATTGGGAAGAATATAGGTTATACATAATTTGTGTATATTTATATATATTTAGCTAATAATTGTAATTATTTTGCGATCGGTCAAGCATGTAATTCCATATTTATACATTGTGTTAAACACCTATATTACAATCGATTTGTGTGCTTAACTCCATAAAAATCTACTAAATTTAAGATCTAAGTAAGTGATCAAATTAAATTGATGAAAATGTGATAGACCCCCTTTGTAATCGTCGTAAAGATCATTTTCGAATTTAGTTAACTTAATTTGGGACTAGATGATTGTAGAAGATATTGATGCTCTAGGTAATATAAAAAGAATTAAAGAAAAGGAAAAGATAAAATCAAATAAACAAAAGGAAGATAATTAAATTTATCAAAGAAGATGAATCAACATATTTTAATTTTAACTTATTTGAATCAACGCCTGACTTATTAGTCAAAAAATAGTTTTAGGGACACATACAAAAAGTGTTAATTGCCGCTAAAAATATATATTTAGCGGCAATTGAGCTATTGCCGTTAATTAATTGCCGCTAAAGATCTGATATACTGTATTCAACTTTTAAAGTGTATCATAATGTATAGTCAATGTATACTTTCTATGACTTTTGACTATTTTTTATGTAAATAATAACATAACTATATTTTTTGTAAACTAACTACTTTGTTGTGTATATTTAAAACTATCCTCAGATTAAAGTGGCTACTGATTATTTTCTAAATTAAGGACTGTTATGTGCTAAAACAGATAAAAATGAATTGATAGTTAAAAATTCTTTTTAATATGAATATATATATATATATATATATATATAAGTTAAACTCACAAATTTTAACACTGATTGTGTAGTTACATAAATTCAATTTTGGGATTATGGTATTCCCATATACTGGCACTACTAAAAAAACTTACTATTTTTCGACAGATATGATATTTTGATTGAATTAGTGAGAAAAAAAATTAAAATGCTTACATACGAAAAGATTTAGAAGTTTATCAATATTTTAATGAGAATATGTTTCCCGTCATGCGCAGTAAATTAGTTCGGTGAAGATGGGCGATGAGAAAATCATGTTTTGAATACTAATTTTTAATTGATTTGCGAGGGAAAAAGAATCTTTACTTAGCTTCTAGTAGTGAGGTATATGCATACATGAAGGACTATGTTAGGCAATCCTTCATATATTTAAGGGACAATAAAGGTTTCTCGAACAACAAATAGTGAGAGTTTAGTGCATCATGCTCCATACCCTAATAGCAAGAACATATAGAAAAAATGCCTACCAATAAAAAGGAATATATGGAACCTTAGATAGTTTTATTAATTGGCCACCAAAATACTCAACTGAAATACACAACTGATGGGAGTGAATGTTTCTTATTCTCCTCAAAATCCACCACATTTATGCAAAAAAGTAGTAATAAAACAAGAACATATATTTACATAAAGCTTAAACCATGTTGATATAAATCTATTATTTTAACATTTCATGTTCATTAGGGTCTCCAATCAAAACATGAAATGTAATAATCTCCACAAAAGGGTAATTGGGAAAGCTCTAATTTGGATGAACAAATGCATATTGATGCAATGAAGTATTACATCCGGTTGATGACGTGTACAAGATAGACTCCATCAGATACATATCAATTTCTTTCTGATGGTTCATCACGTTGCTGAATGAACTTGGTTAAGCGGACATGATCCCATATGAATAGTTTTCAATATCTAACAACACCCGACACACCCAAAAAAGAAAAATAGTTAGCAATTCGTCAGAGGATTTAACTTCTATATATTGACAGTGTAAATCATATAAAAATAGTTTCTTGTTACTATCCATAATAAGTGGAATTAACAAGATGAAAGATAAGATAAGTAACCTCCTAAAGAATGTTACATTGCAATGATAGTATAAAATTTTGTAATCACATTTCTTGTGTATATAAGTGAAATGTTTTCTCAAAGGGATGCATAAGTATCATTTAATGTAATTAATAGGGTTTGTATACAAAAAATACATAAATTAAAAATGACTTACTGATTGGAATTTTATGGAAAAAGAAACAAGCACCAATGGCACAATATGCAAGACAGAGAATCGCTCCTTTCATGTAATGTGATGTCCCATCCTGCAAGAGATATTAGGAATATACGAGTTTTAAAAGAAAAAAGATAGAATATAATGAAGTGAGGTCAATTTCGAGCCTGAATTATGAAGTTATCTTTGTTAGCTAGAGAGCGTTTTACCTTAATGTGATATTTTGTGATAGTTTCTGACGTTAATCAAAGATTTTATGAGACTAAATACAAATACCAAATATCGGTGAGAAAAATAAATAAAATGAGAAATTAATTAAGAGCTAAGTTCCACTTATAATTTGAGCATGACATCCTCCATTTTTGTTTTGTACCATAAGCCTATCATGTCATTCATATATATTTTCCTCATATATATGGACAAAATAAACAAAATATTGCCCTTTTGTTTTGGAGCATATTTGACAACTCCAATGTTTCTATTATTAGTATAAATTTTGTTTTCTTCCAAAATTTTGGTTCATTTTGCAACATATATTATATACTTTCTATATGGTTTAATTTATACATGGGAAAATCATGCTATGCTATGAAAAGACTACACTAGTCCAAAGAGAGACGGATTAAAAGTTAAAAATTTATGAATTTAACTTTTAAGGTTCTTAAAATTGTATTTTTAAAGTTATGAATTCAGATACACAAAAATATGTGTTCTCATCGAAAGTAATGGTTTTGAAGAATCTAATTTGTAGGTTGAAGTGAGTTTATCTTTTTAGTTACATATATTGCTCGAACTCTTTAAAAATATCGACATAATTAGCAATAAATTGAAGTTGATTGTCCAATAGTAATAAATAAAAGAACCTGCAAGGTGAAGGCAATGAGGATGATTGAAAAAGCAAGAGAACCAGTTTCCAGTATGCTAAAATCCAAATCCATATCCACTCCAATTATCCAACCCATAATCACACATAAAGGTACCTAAAAATAGTGAACATGTTATATACACTAATCGTGTAAAAACTATGTTGTTCAGACTCTTCAGAAATAACGATATATATATGTCAGATCTATCAAAAGTAATGTATCTTTGAAAAATTCGACACGGATGTAACATTAATTTTAAAGAGTCCGAGCAACATATTGTGAAAATATCGATTGTAATCATCAGTAATAATATGCCTTAATTTTTTGCAGGTAACTAATATTTCACTTTTATGGATAATTAATTATAGTTATTTTTTTAAGTGATCACTATTGAAATATAAACTAGATTTATGACGGTGATTGACTAGACATGTAGTTCAAAGAAATTAAAGAAGACTATTGAAATATAAACTAGATGTATACAAAGTATATCAAAATTATCCTTTTAACTAAGTGGCGCTGATAGTTCCTCGCGTGTTTTAATCTAAACGATTGTACTATAATAAGGGTTAGGGGTGTACATGACCGGGTTAGTTTGGATTTTTCAAATATCAAATCAAACCATTTGTGTCGGATTTTTAAATCTATAAACCAAACCAAACCAATAAAACTCGAGTTTTTCAACCTCGGATTTTTTCGTGTTTTATGGATTTTCGAGTTTTTTCGGATTTTTCCGGTAAAGTGTTCATACAAACATATAATTTACTTGTACTTCAAATATTTCTTTAGTCCTTCCAAATTACAACTATCTAATAAGGTGTTTCTTAAGAAAATAACACAATATGATATGAGTAATGACACTAAAATATCCAACAAAAAAATAATAATAATGAAATCGCGTAAACACAAATATTGCAAATTAACAAGTCATAATGAAAATAATCATAATTTAAAAGTACTAAATCATGCTAAAATAAGTTTAATAAGTATTAGTTACATGACTAAATATTAAAGGAAATTAAAATTAGATTATGTATTTGAATTGTCTAAACCAATGTAAAACCAAAGAACAAATATTCAATATTATTGTCATTCTTAGTGTTGAATTGATTTTCTTTTTGCATAAGTATTAATTTGATTTTTATTTAAGCTTTATTATAATTACCAACATATGTGGACTAATCTTTATTGAATCATTCAGAATTCTAAGTTTCAAACTTGAAATAATATATTAAAAGATAAAAACTATGAAAAAGTATAAGAAATATTTAAAAATTATATCAAAGTAAATATTTTTATGTATAAAATAAAATTTTAAAATTATATATTTAATGTCGGGTTGGTTTGGTCTTGGGTTGATTTTTTTTTAGTTAAAACCAAACCAACTCAAATATAGTCGGGTTTTTTTTCCAATACCAAACCAAGTCAAACCAACCACTAGTCAGATTTTTTTTCTCGATTTGACTCGGTTCGCGATTTAGTTCGATTCGGTTTTGTACACCCCTAAATTAAGAGTTCCAACAAGTTATTCAATAAATTAAAGGGTGATGCTAAAGTTAAATAGTTTCTAAGAAGAAAGATATCATTCTTTTTGTAAGAGATTAATAAAAAATAAAGTATATCAGATAAATCGATAAAAAAAATAGTATATATAATGAAACAAATATTGCTAATTAAAATTCTTACCACAAACATAGAAATCTGAGAAGCTGACCCCAATGCAACACCTAGAGATATATCCTGCATTGGTATATATATATAAATTATTTAGATTATATATTATGTTTCATGTATAATGTATTTATGAATTAGTATAAATATCGAGTAAATTAAATTATTATTTTTTTAGTATTAATATATATCTTACCAACTTATTTTTTAAAGCAAAAATGATAGATCCAGCATGTTCTGCTGCATTTCCCACTATTGGCAACACTATTAAGCTAATAAAACTCACAGAAATCCCCCAAGAATCTGATGCAGCCTGAGATTATTTGAAAAAAATCGTTATACGGAAAATAATACGTGAATTATATGTAATTTACAAATTTGTAAATTTAAGTACGTTTTCGTCTTAGGATACTCTTATATATCTCGCATACAATACTAAAATAGTGTATAAATAAAGGGTTTAAACTTAGCATAAGTAGAAACCAAACGTTACATTAGTTATATGGAAATTAAATTATATTAATCATGTATATGATCATCTTATATCGAAAATCAAACATTAAATATGATCATCTTATATCTAAATAGTATTACTAATCCTATTTACGAACGGATTAGCGACAGATTAACAAAACAAAATTCTGTTAGTTACGAGCAATTTAACGACAGATTAACTTTACCTCAATTGTTCCGACAACGTACTCGGATAATAGAGCAATAGTTATAGTCATGCCAATCAACCAAGCAAATGAACTCCAAAATCCAATCACTGCCTCTTCATCTTCTGAAGCTTTATTTTCTTCTTCCTCCTGCTCATATGTCATCAAAATAAATTATTTAAAGTATATACGTACATTTTTATAATACATAAAAAGTTTACAATGTTCATGTAATTTAACTTGTTTTTAGCAAATTACCCATCTTATTTATGAGGGATAAGGCAAAAGCTAGACTATGATCGAAATTCTAAAGACACATCTCAAGTAAACTAAGGTCCTATTACCTCCGAACCCATTTTTTTGGTAATTTTATACACCTTTTTGGCTTACGTGACATCCAAACATTTCCCACGCGGTTCAACTATATGTGGAGTCACAGAGAGTGACATGTAAGCCAAAAAGTGTACAAAATTACAAAAAAAAGAGTTCAGGGAGTAATAAGACCTTAGTTAAGTTAAGGTGTGTTTCTGAAATTTCGATCATAATCTAGGAGATACTTGTGCCTTATCCCTATTTTTGAGGTTACTAATTTTAACCACATTATTAGAAAATATGCAGAGTCACTCACTCCCGACTCCGTGTCTGAAGTTAGGCTTGACAAAACCAAACGCTAGACATAACATCTGAAGTTACATATAGATGAAGTTCAATCATATCAAAAAACGAAACATAAGTTTAAATAGTGACGTCAAAATCAGGTCGGATTATACATTTTCTATAATAACATTTTACTATAGCAGTTAAAACACATTCAGATAAAAACGATGACGTTATAGAGAAGTTCGAGGATAACTTACCTCCTCAGGGGATTCAAAGAATTGTCTATGTGTCTTCAATTGAAAGAAGAGATAAGCAGCATATGCTATAAGCATACCAATGCTGCTAACTCTAGATAATCCCAATATTGAAGTTGCTACATTATTATTAATATTGTTAATTGATGGCCCCAAAGCCAATCTATACATCAATGGCAACATATGGCAAAGCAATCCAAGTAGAAGAAGAAGTGAGTTTACATCAGCTTGTTTCTGTTAAAATGAAAAAAGAAGAAGTCAATTTGGCGTTAAATTGCTCGTAACTAACAATTTATTTTGATAATTCGCTAATTTGTTGTTATATATGAATAACGATGAAATTTTGTTGTTTAGCGACAAAAGTTGACCGTTATTAGTTTTTTTTTTTAATAGTAATTATCAAGTGATCTAAAAGATAACAATAAGTAACTGTTCATAATTAGTTCAACTAGTTACCTTGAAAATTAAATAAGGCCGCTTAGAAATTATATTGATAGTGTAAAAAATCTTTAAACTAACGTGTATATAAATCAAATACCAAATTTTGTATGAATGTGTATATATATATATATATATATATATATATATATATATATCGGACAACATTTATAATTTTTACATTATCAATGGAATTTAAACTTATATGCTACCTAATTAGATCTTGTTTTTCAGTTAACTAACTTCACTTATTATGAATAGTTACCCGTTGTAAGTATTTTTTACTGACATGATAATTTATATAAAATAAGGCTCAATGATGTTACTCTAAAATTTATTATACTCTTAAAAGTATATTCTAATAAAGTCAGACACGTCTTTTCCAAGGTTGAATATGACGACATTGCCATCATAATCCCTTGGACATGTTGATGAGCTTTTGAACAATTCGATATGAACGAACTCTAGAAGCATCACACTATCTAGGGTGAAAACACAAATAATATAGTATATGTATATATTATTGATGAAGTAGCAATATTCTTACCCTGTCAAATCTTTGTTCTTTTTTAATGTTGGCAAGTCCACCACAAAAAAGAGAGCTTCCAAGAACAAGAAGTAAGTTGGAAAGAATAGATCCTAAAAGAGAATACTTTAGGACATGTATTTTCCTTTGATAAAGTGCAAATAATCCTATTATCATCTCTGTTGCATTCCCACATGTTGCATTAAGTAAACCCCCAACTGCATTAAATCATCATAACAATAATTAATACATCTTTATTTTCAAATTAATTAGGGATATATACGTCTTCCTTCACAAAATTACTAGTCATTTTATCTAAAACAAATTACTCTCTCCGTCCATCTTTATTTATCCACTATACTAAAAATGTAGTTGTCCAACAATGTTTGTCCAATTTGGAACATCAAGAGATAATTTATTCTTTTGTGTCTATTTTACCCTTGCTATTCAATGTCTAATATATTTCCTAAAACATTAAATTTAATATATTCAAAGAGTGATATAGTAATATTATCCCTATTATTTATTGCTTTTTACGGTGTGTGCCAAGTCAATAGTGGACCACTATTGTCTGACAGAGGAGTATCATTTATTAGGAATTCAAAATTAAAATTGGCAATGGTTCTCAACTATATATATATATATATATATATATATATGACGTAAAAAAAAAGCTAAAACAACCGTTAAAATGAGATGGAAGGAGGTGCAAGAAACAAATACATACCTGTTGGACCAGTGAAGTGAGCAATTTGTCTTTTTTTTTTAGTTTTCAAGTGGAAATGAAACAAAAAAATAATAATTTTATTAGGAATTTTGTCATAAAAGTAAAGAGATAGAAAAAACAAAATATTAATGCAACTTACTCAGTCAAGAAGCTGACACGTTCAGCAAGAGGTGCAAGTCCAAGCAAACTAAAAGCAAAAATCCAGGGCTGTTCATAACATGAAAATCATCATATATTTATTTGATCATGATAAATATTTAAATATTATAAAAAATATTTTAAATTATTAACTATTATATAGTTTATTAAGCATGTTGGTTTTAAAAATCGCGTTTTTTTAAAATTAAGAACGACTCATTACCTTCTCCCATTTTGATGGTTACAACTTAATATAAGAAAATTGACGGTTCAATAATTGGTATGTGATCTTTTGAATGCCAAAGGCGTTCTTAGGGTGATCTCATAGTTCTTGATTTAATCTTAGCGCGAATAGCTAATTAACGTGTTTTATTTATTAAACAAGACTCATCGATATTCTGAATTCAACTGAGAGCGAATAGCTAATGTATTATATTGAACAAGGTTCTATGATCGGTTCGTGACTCTTGGATGATGCCTTAAGGCATCCTTAGGAGGATGATCTCATAGTTTCTACTATGAGGCGTAGATGAAGGGATCGGTTCATGAATTTTCTACTCTTCTCTTTTTTAACATTTTGCTCAAACGGATGAAGGGAGATAATAGTACATAAAAATGATATATCCTTAAAAATATTTAAAGAAATACTTTGATCTTTTTCTTTTTCAATTTATATGATATTTTTCTTTGTTCATGCGTCAATTTAATTAATTTTTAAAACTAAATTAGATTATATCAACTCAATGTATATTCTAAAACTAAAATTTATAGATTCAAAATTTATACGAAAAGTACTATAAGTTGCAGTTTTTACTGAAAAATATATTTTAAAGTATTGATCAAACTTTACCTAGATTGAGTATAATTTTTTTTTTTGAAAAACATCACATAAATTAAAATAGAAAGAGTATAATAAAATCAGGAAGAGAAATAAAAAAATGAAAATACTAACTCTTGCAAAATGATAGTATTGAGCCAAGATTGCCAAAGGGATAGCTGGTAAGAGCAAGCAAAGCTTTGTTCCTAATATAACTTCTTGAAAATTAACCAACAATATCCTAAATATTTGTGCATTTTTTTTCTTCTTCATAATAATTTCATCATCATTTTTCCTCTCTAATTCTTCTCCAACATTATTCTCCAAATCCCTTAGAGAACCCATTATTTCCTAAAAATAGAAAATGGGATTTAAAATTTTATTTTTTTTCTAAAAAAGGACTAGAAAATGTTGATTTAATAGGGGAAAAAATTATGTATATCAACACTTGTGTTCTTGGTTTTATATAGAGGACAAGAAATGGGAGTTTGGGTGTGTTTGAAATTTGAAGTTTCCTAGAATTTTCCTTTTTTTTTTTTTTATATATATTTATTAAATTATTTATTTTTCAAATATGTTTGCATGGACTCCACGTAGTTTTATGGTATGGAAACAAGTGCTAGAACCCTAAAAAAGGTAAAGAAATAAAGTATGTAGGTTTTATATATTTGTGTACTATATGGAATAAAATCATTGGAAAAAATAATTATTGAGTGTTCATGAGAAAAAATATTTTATGGTACGTTGTATATACTATTTATTGATTACTCAATTGTTATTAATTCATGTGGAGAAGTATTTTTCAGATAAGAAATGTACATATCTTTCTCACTTCAACATTAATGGATTAAGTTGATATAGTGAAAAAATTAAAAATATTGAATGATTCAAGAAGTACTTTTTATTATTTTTAAATTCATTATAATTATAAAAATTAATTGAATAAACTATCGTTCCAAGGTTTTCTATTTTCAAAAAGTTTTAAAAGAAGTCATTCGTTGTCACTTTCTAAAGGTAGAGATGCTTGAGAAAGTGGACAAACCTTCGACATTTTTTGTCTAAAGGATCCGACTAATTTAGATGACACATTTTACTAAGATAAAATTATATTACTAACAACTTAAGTTTAAATTTTAGATAAGATCTGATCATACGCTAGCTTCAACAAGTTATCAAAACAAACTAAGATTTTGAATTCAAATTTTATTGTCATTCATTATTAAAAAGAATTTATACGTATTGTACCGCTAACTTCCAAGAGTAGGAGCCAAAATATATACTCAAGAAGCTAAGTAAATTAATACATAGAAGTTTCCTTGAATTTTCACAAAATCCCTATTTAGAGAGAAACATATTTTTAGTACTTTGTTGCACTAACGTATACAATTAAAAGAAGAAATTGTGCATATATAGAAGAAGTATGTAATAAGAAGTTTCCTTTGGTGATTTCTTCACTGAATGGTCACACATTATCTGTTTCAACTGAAATATTATGGGTACTCTCATGTTAGAAAGAATATAACATTTTGACGGTGACTTGGCTGAAAACTAGAGATGACCAATGGACGAATTGGGTTAAATTTGGACGGTGTATAATGTCGAAATTTTATCGAATTTAAATTCTTAAATATATTTTAGACTACATTTTAAATTTAAGATATGTTAATCCAGTTTGGTGGCATAATTACCAGTTGTAGTTACACTTTACCTATTTACATTCGTAGCAATACATTTGGGTGTTAGATGCTTGTATCCATTGTATTCATTCGCAGCGAATACAACCTATATCCATTGTATTCATTCGCACAACAAATACAACCAAGGTGAAATATAGAAAATACAGGGCGTATACAAGAATCTTTTTCTAATGGACTTATATTCCATTAATTTAAGGAAAATGACTTAGGAAAATTATTTTCTAAATTATCACCATCCCACCCCCACACCACCACCTAATTAATACAAATGTCCAGAACACTAGCCCCTTCACCTACCACATCGTAACACGATCCAACCCGCGTGGGGACCCAAACTGAGACTTCACCCCAGCCCAACCTTAATTGGGGATCTGATGCCTGACCTGAGATACGACCCGAAGTTGATACTCTATCTTGAACTGTGACCAACCTCTAAACCTAACTTAAGACTCGACCCTGAACCGACATGGGACCTGACCCAAATCAACATAGGACCAAGCCCTTGAGATTGACCAAGTTATGGGCTGGTGTCGAGGTTGATTTGATGTTGAATCTTGGGGTTATGATCGGGGTTTTGGTCTAGGTTTAGGGTTAAGGTTAAGTCTTAGGTCCAACGGTTGGGTCTTAGAGTCAGAGGTCAGGGATAGCTATCGAGTCTTGGGGACAAAGTTAAAGGTTGAGGTTGTTTTTTTTGGGTACGGTCTTGGATCTTGAGATTGTATCTCGAGTCTAGAAGGGTTTTTGAGATTGATTCAAGGTTAGATCTTGGGTTTTAGGGTCAGGATCTCGGGCACAATTTTAGGGTTGGGTCTCAAGGTCGTCGGGGTCGAGTCTCAAGGTTAAGGATCAAAGGTCATGGTGTTAGGGTTGGGTCTCTAGTCTTGTGGTTGGGATCTTAAGGATAGCTCTCGAGGTCAAGTCTTAAGTCAAGGTTTAGTCTCAAGGTCGGGGTTGGAACTCGAGTCTCAGGCTTGGAGTCAGATATCGAGTTAGGAATTGGGGTTAGGTTGGTTAGGGTCAGGTCTTGAGTCTCAGGGTAGAAATCTCAACCTCAATCTCGGGTTTGAGGTTGAATCTCAGGTCTTAGGGTCGAGATTCTGGTGTTAGGTCTCAAGTTAGAGTTGGGGTTGGGTATTAGGTAGGGGTCAAGGTCAGGGTCGTATTGTAACACCCCAGAAAAATTTTGAGCTAAGACTCGAAGTGTTCTTCATAGTGAGTGAGATTTTTGCAAGGAATTTAAAATTTCTTGAGTGTTAAGGTCATTAGATGTTGCACCTTGAGTTCCAAGAAGAACCTAAGAGAAAAGCATTCAAGTCATTCCTATTTTTTCTTAAGTTTTGGGTCAACTTCAAACGACCATAACTCATAGTACAGGATGAGTTAGGTGAGCTACAAGATAGAAAATTAAATCCTTTCGAGTCCTCTTTCCAACGCCACTGAGTTTGCTCAATTCCGAGTTCTGAGTAAGAAGTTATGACTGATTTACTAACGTCGCGCAAACCTGGCAGCAACTCCGCGACGCGGAGCCAACACGGACCTCACTGCCTGGTGGAAAATAATTCCGACTCCCAGCTCGTTTTAATTATTTCTTTAGGGGTATTTTAGTCCTAAAAACCCTTAGATGGTCATCTAAATTTCTCTAAACGTGTAGAAAATCAGTTTTCACAAATCAAACCCTCTCATTCACTCCAAAGATTCTACCATCAAGAAATTCAAGAAAAGCTAAGGCTAGGGTTCTTCTTTCCAGATTTTCCTTCAAGTTCTTCAAGAAGATGATTCATTCAGGTATGTAAGCTTCCATAGTGTTGGGTTTGTTCACCCACACGCCAATCATGTTAATTTCAATGTTAAATTCGTTCTAGAAAGTTGAAGCTTTGATGTTCTTGTTATGTATTCATGAAATTGCTTTCGTTCTTGAATTGGGCTGAGATTGAGGAGTTCTTGAGGTTATTGTGTTGATTTATAGAGTTGTTAGAGTTAGATTCTTGTGTTTTTGTGCTGGGTATTTAAATCTAAAGAGAGATTGAGAAAAAGAATCGAAGTTAGGCGAATTGGGGTTAGGAAACGAAGAAGAAATTTCGTCGGTCGAAATTTGGAAACCCCTCCGCGTCGCGCAGCCACTTCTCAGATTTGGGAATTTCTATTTTGTGTCGTGGAGCTGACACGGAGTGTTCTGCCTCATAAGCCATTTTCGAAACCAAAATTTAAATGCTTCTCCGCGTCGCGGATCCACCTTCAGATATTGACTTTCAGTCTTTTCTCATGTTTAGCTATCTAAAATCATTCCTAAACATCACGAGATCATTCCTATCACAAATCACAACCTTGAATTCATAAATCATATTTAACGTAGAGTTGAGAGTCAAATCTTGAGAGTTCTTTCGGACATTCTAAGAAAGTCCTTTTGAGGAGTCTCTACAATTTCTAATAACTTGTTTCAAGACTCGAGCAAGTGAGTACAAGTGAGGAGAATGTATTCATGAGTTTACTTTATCATTATAATATCCTACATACCGTGAAGCATAACTCCTGAATTCATAATTCACATTCAAGAGAGAGTTAAGAGTAGAGTTCAAGAAAGCCTTTGAGTTTAATTGTGAATCCTTGAGATAGTAACTAAGTTTTGAGGAAGTAATTCAGAGAATGAGAAGAGTCGTATAAATGAGTTCCATATTGTTATGTAGATCATCAAGTTGAGTTGTTTTATGCCCATAACTTCCGCATGAACTCCATCAGTTTAGTATCTTTGAAAGGAGTAGTATTTTCAAATTCTAAGTCTTGAGTATCGAGTTCCTAACCATTTCGAGATTATAATCCTAATCATGGGACTATTACCATGAAGTCCAGGAGTTGAGTTGTTCATGACCATAATTCCGCATGAACATTATAAGTCGATAAATCTTGAGATGAGGAGTATCTTTGAGTCCTTGAGTTGGGTAGTTAATGCTCATAATTTCGCATGAACCCTCTGAGTTGGGCATTCTTAAAATGAGTAGTATTATTGAAGTTCTTGAGTTCCAAGTATTGAGTTCTATCTATGGTTATTGAAAACCTTGCATTGAGTCATTCATGCCCATCATTCGACATGAACCATATTTTAAGAAGTCTTTTACAAATGTTTAAACTTTGTTTTAAGACTTAAGTTTTGAGTTCAGTAAAGAGTAAAGTTGAAGTTCTTTTCTTCAAAAAGTATATGGGGACTATGTATTCCCAAAGAGATTTAAATTATTTTCACATTTAATTAAGAACGGAAACTGAGATTTCCAAAGAGCCTTCGGGCAAGTTTTCAGAAAAGAGTAATCGCTTTCTAAATGAAGCAAGAGAGGAAACTGAGATTTCCAAGATAGCTTTTGAGCTAAGTTTTTGAGCACTAATCTCAAATCACAGAAGAAGTATGTTTTTAAAACATAAAGAGCTAGTATATTTTGGGAGTAGTATTGAGCACCGATATAGGGGAGAGTTCAGACAACTCACTGCCCCCATAAACCATGTAGCCACCATGGGTAGAAAAGGGTTATACTTTTTAGATGAACCCTTTTTACAATAGACTAGTGGATCCAGTTAGTAGTTTGGTCCTATGCCCTTGGCAAGGTATATGATGCGCTGGCAGTATGAGGTAGATCGATGTATCATCACTATAGCTCTTATATGATGGTTGTCGGTTAAAGAAACTCCCACATAAGTTATTGTATTTTTATATACATTAGTTTATTGTATTTTTACATACATTTCAGAGTTATGTTGTATCCTTGCATACACACAGAGTTTACAACATGTTTTTAAACAATTTGTTTCTTTATATTGCACTTATTTTAAATTGCTTTATATTGAAATGAGTTCAGTCATATTGAGTTGAATATCCAAAGTTGAGTACCCAGAGTCGAATAACATATCTTTGAGTTGAGTATCTTATCCTTGAGTACTTCTGAGTTGAGTAAGTTTGATTAGTTTTGAGTATCCTTGAGTACATCATCGATTTGAGTAAGTTTGAGAAGAGGTAAGTATGTTTCCTTTTTATCATGTTTCAAGCTTATGTTTATGTTTTAGAATTCCTCTTACATGCTCGTACATTTGCACGTACTGAGCCATTTGGCCTGCATCTTTTCATGATGCAGACACATGTATTTAGGATCATGAATAGGAGCTTCGTTGATACATTCGAGAGTTCGAGTTAGCTATGGTGAGCCTCCTTATTTTTCGGAGGATTTCGTTTACTTTCCATTTTAGTCAAGATGTCGTGGGTCTTGTCCCGACTTCCATCCTTATTAGTTAGAGGCTTCATAGATAGTCAATATGGTTGAGAAGTCTGTATTAATCATTTATTTTATTAAATATTTTAAAGACTTAAGTGCCTATTTTATGGCGAGTTGAATATATTATTTTTATTCTAAGTTGTTCATTTGAGTTAAATTGTTGAAAAGTTGAGTTTATTGAATTTATTCAGTTTTAAGCTTTTGCATGCTTAAGTTAGTCTTCCGCTTGTAGTCAGCCAAGATGAGGGTTCGCTTGGGAACCAACAATGGTTCTTGAGTTCCGGCCACGTCCAGGGTGTAGACTCGGATCGTGACACGTATACCAATTTGATATTGGGGTCGGATCTTGGGTTGGGTCGGGACATTGGTAGGTCTGAGGTTTTTGTACTTTGCTTAGATTACATTTAAATGCTCTTTGGATAATATTTCTCTTTATTAGCTGAATTCTAGAAAATTGGTAAAAAAAATCACTTATTTTTGATGAAAAACATATTAATTCATACAGAAATCAAAGCTCTAACCTTAACCCTGAAAAGGATTTCAAAAAATTTCTTTTCTAGGATCAACACCCTTGAGTTGTCATCTCTATCCAATCAAATTCAAAAGCTATATATTTAAGGAAATCACAAAAATAAAAATTTAAAATTACTATGAACTTTGTCACTGATATACCGCGAAATTTGTCGCAACTAATAAAATTTATTGATAATTCATTGCTAGATAAAATTAATTACATATTTTATTGTTTACCTATAAAATTTATTCATCGTTAATTCCTGTTTGTTAGTAAGGGAAAATGCATAAGTACCCCCTCAGCCTATGCCCGAAATCCCTGAGACACACCTAACCTTTACTAAGGTCCTATTACTCCCCCGAACTTATTTTTTTATTAATTTTTTTATCACTTTTTGGCCTACGTGGCAATATAAATCAGATAAGTTGAAAGCTTTGTTCAACACGCGCTGGGCCTCACTTTTTTAACTTTCTAAAAAGTATAAGCTATCAGTTCAAAATAGCTTTTACACTTCCCAAAAATTCAAAAAAGCTATCACTTTACGTAAGCTATCACTTTTTCAACTTTCTAAAAAGTAAAACTATCACTTTCAAGTTAACTCTACCAAAAAGGAAGAGAAAGAAACAAGGGAAAGAACATTATCTTCAAAAAATTAATTTCAGAAATTCGATTTACAGACTCCTAATTGATTTTCTATGTTGGATTTTAGTACTTAGTGTTCGATTTCAGTCGTGTATGTGTGGGTCAATTTCAGTCGTGCATCTGTGGGTCGATTTCATTCTTCTAAGTCATCAAGAATCGTGATTAAGTTCGAAGGTTAGTTTTTTCTTGATTTTATTTTGTTTTTTTGTTATTGTTATACTTAGATTTCATAGGGTTCATGATATGTTGTTAAATATTGGTTTCGATTTTTGAGTGAAATGTAACTTCATGCATATTTTTTAGGGTTTATGTTATGGTACTGTTAGATATCAAACTTCGTATGTAACTTGTTATTCATATATTCATATTGTCACATATGTTGTTATGGTATATTCTAAAGTATTTTTCAGTGTGGGTTGGTTGGGTGGTATTATATTTGTGTGAGTTCTGTTCTCCTTTTAAACATACAAGAAGACAAAGACGAGTTGGGTGTTGTGTTGTGTTGTATTGTGGGGTTACAGTAAAATAACTTCATGTTGGGTCTTGTGTTGTGTCTGTGTGGGGTTATAGATAAATAACCTTATCCTAAGAAGAAAAAGATATGTTGGGTGTTGTGTTGTGTCTATGTGGGGTTGCAAACCTAATTCTAAGAAGACAAAGATATGCCGAGTATTGTGTTGTGTCTGTGGGGTATGTGTGTTCTGTATGTGTGGGGTTATAGTTACATTAAAAGAATCCAATAATTACTGGCTTTAACTTGAATTGTTTTTATATTTGTTTGGGTGTGTGTGTGTTTCTTTTATCAATTATTGTAGTTTATTAGTAACTTGTACTTAATAATTGTTAATGTTTATGCATATAGGTATGAGTGGATTTACATTCATTACTTTAAAGTTGTATCATGGTGGGGCCTTATTGTATGAAGGTGAGGAAGCAAGATATGTGGGTGGGTTAGTGAGTGAATATGTTGATGTTGATGTGGATACAATATCATATTTTGAGATTAAAGACTACATTAAAGAACTAGGGTATAGCCCAAATTGCAAATTTATATCCAACCACCTAACAGTTGCATCTTAGGAGATATTGACAATGATGATATTCTCTTAGCAATGTGTAATTGTTTGCAAAATGGGGCTGTTTTGGAAGTATATGTCCACATGCCTGAAGAGGAATCTGGTGCAACTTTTAATAAAGTTGGTACCATTGAAAATAGGGCAAGTGAAAACATTGAATTTAATAAAGTAGGTGAGGCTACTTTTAATGGGGTAGATGTATCTCTAAATACTACCTCAAATATTCCTTCTACATAAAACCCAACAGCTCCAAATACTGATCCATCAGATTATGAAGATAGTGAATACTCTGTAAAAGGATATGATGAGTTAACTGAAAAGAGTGATGATTCTGAAGATAGTGAACTACTTGAAGATGATCAATATGTAAGTGATGTTCATGAGGAGCTGATTCAACTGAGGGCCGAGAAAATATCCTTTCTGAAGAGGAGGAAAAGAAGGGAGAGAATTCCTGCAGATACTTAAGAAGTACCATGTGGTAATGCTGGAGCAGATCTTGGGTTTGATGAGACTGCTATCAATACAAATACTTTAGAAGGAAGGCTAGGGGGTGATGAACCATATTATGCAAGTTCTGATGCTTGTAGTTTTGAAACTGACACATGATAATTGTCTTGAAGAAGGTGAAAAAATGAGGTTGAAACTGCCTAACACAAAAAGGAAAAAACATACCACAGATAGTGTCAGATTTGATCCCAACACTAAGAAGATTATGTGGCAATTGGGTATGGTTTTTGAAAGTGTAAAAAAGTTTAGATTGACAATCACTAAGTATGCAATTTAGAGAAGGGTTCAGATTGAAAAGTGTGTGAATGAGCCAACTAGAGTAAGGGTGAGATGTTGCAAGGTAAATTGCAAATGGTTGTTATATGCAAGTTTGGACAAGAAGACTAATAACTTTGTTATTAAGATTTACATGCCAATACATTTATGTCAAAAGGCTTCTAGAAATTACTTGTGCAACTCTAAATTCATTGCTAGTGTTTTTAAAGATAAAGTGATTGAACAACCAAATATTAGAGTGTTCAAGTTGCAAGAGTTAATTAGGAAGAAGTATAATGTGCATGTTGGTAAGACCACAGCTAGAAGAGCAAGAGCTAAAATTTTGAATGAAATTATGGGTGATCATGTTAAGGAGTTTGGGAGAATTCTTGATTATAAGAATGAGTTGTTAAGGTCTAATCCTGGGAGTACTTGTGTGGTTAAGCTTGGTGAAGCTAATGAATTTGGTAGGGTAGTATTTGAGGCATTTTACATCTGTTTTGCTGCACTCAAGATGGCATTCATGTCAGCTAGAAAATGCATTAGTTTGGATGGTTGTTTCTTGAAAGGGGTATGCAAGGGTCAATTACTTATTGCAGTGGCCAAAGATGGCAATAATCAAATGCTTCCACTTGCTTGGGCTGTAGTTGAAAATGAGAACACAAACAGTTGGAGTTGGTTTATTTCTCTGTTGCAAGAAGACTTGGGATTAGGAGATGGAACAAGTTTCACCATTATGTCAGACATGCAAAAGGTAAACTTGTTTTTATTTCTCTGTTGGTTTACTATTTTTTCAACTTAATTTTTTAATGTTTGTTGTAACTTGTAGGGACTGGATATAACTATTAAGAAGTTGTTGCCAGCTTGTGAGGAAAGAAGGTGTGGTATACATATACTAGCAAATTGGTCACATAATTGGAAAGGGCTGCGAAGGAAGAAGCTGTTCTGGAAGTGTGCTAGAAGTACTTTTGAAGCTGAATTCAGAGAAAATCTGGGAGAGTTGTCTAAACTAGGTACGGGTATAATAGATGATCTAATTTACTATGATAAAGAATATTGGTGCAAATTGTATTTTAATTGTGAAGTCAAGTCTGATGCAATAAATAATAATATGTGTGAGAGCTTTAATGCTTGGATTTTGTTTGCAAGGCATAAAAACATTATTAGTATGCTTGAAGAGATAAGGATTAAGGTCATGACTAGGTTAGCTAGGTTAAGTGAATTTCCAAACTCTTGGATAACCAACTTCTCTCCAATGCCAATGAAAGTATAAGAAGAAAATATTGATAAATCAACGGCATGTAACATTGAGTTTAATGGAGTAACTGGATATGAGGTTTTAGATGGATACAAACAACACACTGTATGTTTGAGAAAGAGGGAGTGTAGTTGTAGATCTTGGATGTTGAAGGGAATACCATGTGCACACGCCTTAGCTGCAATGTTGCATAGACAATATGATCCACATGATTTTATTCATCCATGCTACTCTAAAGAGAGGTACTTAGTGACTTACTCACATTTCATACAACCTATGAATAACATGCCAATGTGGCCAGAATTAAGAAATCCTCTTGTTGCTCCACCAGTGATTAAAAAAATGTCAGGCAGGCCTAGAAAGCTGAGAAGAAAAGAGGCCGGTGAAACTAATGTGTCTGGTAAGCTGTCTAAAACTGGACTAACTATGACATGTAGTCTTTTCCATGTTAAAGGTCACAACAAAAGAAGTTGTCATTTACAAAGGAGTGATGGAGTTGGTTCTATTGCCGAGGAACATAGAGATACCCCTACTTCAAATGTTGAAGAACCATCAAGCTCAAGAAAGGGAGTGGGAAGGGGAAGACCAAAGGTACATTACTATTTTGTCACTTACTTTTAAAGTTTAATCAACTTACTAATATAATAAATGTTTTTTTGCAAATTAGAAATCAACAAATATTGAGAGTGAGCCTATTGCAAAAAATGGGAGAGACAGACCTAAAAGTGCAAGTGCAAGTGCAAGTGCATGTGCATGTGCAAGTGCAAGTGCAAGTGCATCAAAGGTTGCACCTAGAACCACTGCACCTCCAACAACTTCAAGAACATCAAGACATAAAGCAAGTGCAAGTGCAAGTGCATCAAATGTTGCACCTAGAACCACTGCACCTCCAACAACTTCAAGAACATCAAGACATAAAGCAAGTGCAAGTGCAAGTACATCAAGGGCTGCACCTAGAACCACTGCACCTCCAACAACGCCAACACATGAAGCAAGTGCAAGTGTAAGTGGTGCTGGAGTATCATCAAGAGCCTGGAGTGGTAGATGAAGGGGTAAGAGACTGGGAAGTGCAGCAAGAGGTATTAATCATCCACTTGAAAGTTGGTTTACATGTTCTCAAGGTAGTACAACACAGGGTGTAGACCAGAATACAAATGTTGCACCAAAGGAAACTGCTACTGCCAGGAAAGGAAAGGGTGTTGGAAACACAATTCAATTTAAAAGGCCAAGAGTAACTGGAATGGGTATGTTTTAAGCTGAAATGGTTTCAAAACTTTCAATGTAAGTATTGTGATGCATTTATAATGTTTGTACCCTAATGACTTGATAACATCTATTCTCTAATAACCTTACTTCTCTAAAATTTTATAGCCTGGACTGCCAAGTATCAGAATATTAGCTGGACCAAAAAGAGTTTTGAGATCAAATGTTGTAACTGGGGATGTTGGTTTCAAACCAACAAGTGGATTGAAGTGGAAAGGAAATCAAGCAATCACAACTAGAAGGCCCCAGCAGATTAGAGATCAATCAAGGCTTTCAAACCCAAATGCTTCCTCCTCATCACAGCCTTGAGACCTATGGAAACTATAATGTTGATATCAATGGTGTTTTCTTAGTACTGTTTTGGTGGCCACTATAAGTACTATTTTGTTTCATATTTGAAGGAAAAACAACTATTTTCTATTTTTTGTTATATGTATGTATGAAATAGTACTAAAATTATGGGCACTTATGCAATGTGAAAGATTTATTTTGCTTTTAAATTCACTTTTAGAATCAACTTTGTACTGAAAATTTGCTCTTAAGTAATGGAATTTTGGGCACTTATGCAATGTGAATTGTATTATTTATGTGAAGCTTTATTTTTATTTGCAAGAATAGGTACTACAATTTTGGGTACTTATGCAATGTGTTTTGTGTTATTTCTGTGTAGCTTTGTTGGGAGAATAGGTACTGTGATTAATACCTCTTGAGTTACTTCATTTTACAATTTCAAACATAAACAAATCATGGCAAATAGAGAATTAAGACATTTTCAAACACAAAAAAATTGAAATTTTTATTACGGTAGAGCAAATAAAGGCTTCAATACCACAAAAAATTATGGTAATTTCATTTGATCCTTCAACCTACCAACTTGGGTTAGAAAGCTAACAAATATAACAACAAAACAAATCATCAAACAACAAAGGAATTTCCCAAAACAACGACAACCTTCATCATTTTTCTTCAATTTCATCCCTTTCATCTTCTTCTCTTTCAAATCACCCATTTCTTTTACATCACGACCCTTCTCCTTTGAATTGATGTTGGGATTTTCATAACGATTTCAAAGACTTTCACTTTCATCCAAAGGAATTTTTTCTTGTTTTGACTGTTCAATGTTGGAATTATCAAGCTGTTCCAATTGCATCTTCACACGCTCATATTTTTCTTCTAACTCCTTAATCCTATTCACCAATTTCGGAAGAATAAATCGAGATCTTTCATCGACTCTCTCCTTGTCTCTCCATCTAAAAAAATTACAGTTCGTGGCCTCATAGTGAGGACAAGACCAAAATCGTCTTTCGGGATTGCGATCTGACCAAGACGTCTGCATTTGCAATAAGATTCCATGCTTGCATCGCACTTCCGCATTGATCATTGAATCATTCTCATCCATACCCAACTTATTCAACTCGGATTTTGTCATAACCCTAACATTTATACATAAAAATTGTGAAAGAAATTTAAAATCAGAACTAACAATCGAAATAAAAAGGTGTAAATATAAAGAATATAGTAAAATTTTACTTTACCTTTTCGAAGCAAGGAGCAATTTAACTTGAGAGATAATGATAATGAAGGTTTTTTTTTCTAAAGATGAAAGAACAATAAAGAAGAAGACAACTTAGTTAAAGAAGAAGAACAATAAAGAACAATAAAGTTTATTTTAACACGTGGCCAATTTTTATTGGTCAGTGGTGTCTAAAAATTGCACCAACGTGCCTAACATAGGTGAAGTCACAGACTCAGCCACGTAGACCAAAAAGTGGTAAAAAATTAATAAAAAAATAAGTTCGGGAGGTAATAGAACCTTAGTAAAGGTTAGGTGTGTCTTAGGGATTTTGGGTATAGGCTGGGGAGGGGTACTTATGCATTTTCCCTTTTAGTAATAAAAACAATTCACTCCCCCTCTCGTATTTCACTATTAATAACTATCTTAGTCTAACCATCAAATGTGGGGTGACAATTTATATGGTACAATAATTTAGTACACATATTTCCCTACAAAGTCTTCCAAAATTAGCTAAAGAAATTTGACATCTCTATTACTAAAAATGAACTTTTTATACCATGTAATCTCATAACTTCACTCTCAAATAAAATATCTATATGTGGCTTCTTCTTTTTTATGACAAGAAATTAATGAGTCATCTTAGAAATGTTCTATAATGTACCTTTCTAGACCTAAGTAGTCCCAACACAAAATCTATAGAAATATCTAATCAAGGACTCTCATGAACATCTCAAAACGGGAATTTGGATCGTTACACTCACGTTTTTGAAATTCTTTAAGATAGTCATTGAGCTTGCGTAATGTGTAGTCTCCCTTATGAATTATCAGTGATCATATTTCTCTATTTAAATTTATCTCCAATCAACATGAATTTTGAATTGTGCCACATCATCAAAATGAAATCTGAAGAATGCAATTTATTGCTCCTGAAATTAATAGATACATCGCCAATCAGATAAGATGGGTAAATATCTAGGACTACCTATTACTAATCATTACCCCAAAAGTGCGGATTATCAATACATCATTAATAACAAACTTAAAGGATGGAAGGCTAGACTCTTATAATCAAATCAGTTCTAGCTTCTCCCTACGTTGCCTCAAGGAACTTGTGATCATATCGATCGATCGTATTCAAAGAAATTTCCTTTGAGGTTCAACTCCTGAAAAGAGAAAACTACACCTAGATAATTGAGACTTAGTAACTTCTCCCTCTAAGCTAGGGGGGCTGGCTGGGACTTCAAAAAATAAATGGAATTATTTTCCCTCCTAGCAAATTTAAATTGGAGATTTACCAATTCCTTTGGGTTAGAGTCCCAGAAAAATAAGGGTCACAATCTCCTTTTAGCGAAAAAGGTATATCTTGGAATATTAGCAATGGAAAATAGCTAGGTACATCGATCTATGGGAAGATAAATGGATTGAGGCAACCTTAACCCTCCGAGAAACTATATATCCAAGGCCCCCTTACAGAACAAGATATACATCTTTCAGTCTCCCACAATAATTCTTGGGATCTTATCCTTTGATATTCCCAGTCACGTTAAGGAATCTATTCTAAACACTTACATCCAATTATATAATCCTAAAAAGGATACATTCTATTGGAACCTTAGTAATGACGACAAATTTAGCTCTGCAAGTCCTTACAACCTCTTTCTGGCAAATAATCATACAATTATGAAAACCGCAACATTAACTATGATTGGATTTGGAAAATAAGAATTTTAAACAAAATAAAATTCTTCATGTGGCTGCTACTACTATCAAATAAGCTTCCTATTGACTTTGCTTTACACTTTAGGAAGATAATCCCCAAAAATATTTGCTACTTATGCACCAATATAGAAGAAAATACAAACCATATATTTTTTTTCATAGTGAAATCTTTAAATTTGGTAGTTACTGTAATAAGAAACCACCTAGGCGAATGGATAACAGGGTTTCCCTGTAAAGTCAAAGTCAGCAATGCTCACCATGCAGAATTATTAGCCATGCTTCATGGATCGGAACAAGCACAAAGTATTTTTATATACTATATTGAGCCAGAAAATTGGATGTAGCTTAATGATCGATGAGTTGGTGCAAACAACTAGATCATCGAACTGGATGCAATATTCTTGGACATCAAGATTTAAATTCCAATAGAGATAGAAGTGTTAAGTGACTTTTTTTTATTGATAAAATTACTCGATACCTATGTCGGTATGAGATAACAAGTACCCACTGAAATTGGAAGGTAAGAGGTATGATCCGTTGAAATAATCAAGTTACACGCTATACACCATTAAGTTTTATTACAAAAGAATGTGTTCACAAAATATTTTTTAATTTTTTCATGTTTGGTTGATCTAAATTTTTGTAAGGTACTTTTTCTAGAAAAACAAATTCCTTAAAAATGAGAAAAAATGGCCTCCCTAATAAAAGTAAGAAAAACAAGTTCCACAAATATTATTTCACCTTGATTGTATTCTCTCTACCCCATCTCATCTTCACCCTACCCCTATCTCCACCATCCCATACCTGCCTCCAGAATATTTTTCTACATTATAGACAATTTTTTATAGGATAATATTGTTTACCTACTTACCATTATACAAAAACATAAAATAAAAAATTCACCTGGTTTCTTAAAAAAAAATTTAATGGAAAATATTTTCCATTCATATCAAGCACACCCTTTGTGTCAGCTAGATAATAAATTCATTTGATCAATGCATATGTGACAAGATACAAATAGAGCAGCCAAATTTAAATTGAGGTGTAGTTATTATTGTTGACGAATAGTTTGATAAGGATACAGGGCCCTCTTTTTTCTATCAACACTATATTTTAATATTATACAATTTCTTGAAAGTTCATACTTTGTTCTGTAGTCTTTCAATTATCATATAGTTTCTATGATAAAGGCTATAGGTCATCGATTGTACCCATGCCGTAGACAAAAACTTAGCATGTTATTTAAGAGAAAAAGATTAGATGCGCGGGCTATTGCCCATTATTCATTGAGTTTCGAATCGTGCTCAATTGGCATGGCACCCCGGGATTTCTCTGTTGTTGAAAAATTTGTGAGAAACAGTAAGAATTACAAGATTAACACTTGAGACAATACCCTCAATGCAACAAATAAAGGATTTAGTGACAATAATAAATATGAGTATTTACAACTAACACTATATATAAATGTCACCAAAGGCATTTATAATGACTACAGACACAATGATATTAACTCAATTGCTGCAAAATATTTTTACGATAATATATTTTGTCGTTAAAAGGAAAATTTATTGCCAGTAAATGTCTATGTAACATCTCGCAATTTGAAATAGCTAGGAAGAAGCTAAGAACTTGAAATAGTCATTTTTGGAAATAATGAAAATCTGGAAAATTGTTTAAGTTAGGAAAAGTTGAATTTTGGCCAACTTCAAACGGCCATAACTTCTAGCTCAGGATGAGTTAGAGGTACTTCCAGATATGGTAGGAAATATCTTGGAATGATCTTTCCAACACCGCTGATTTTGCGCGAATCCGAGTTTGTATGAGTAAGATATTCCCTTTGGAAGTTGGGCTGTTGGAATAAGGAAAGTTCAATCCGGGTTTTGGAAGGGTAATTTAGTCTTTTCCCTACCTAATTATTCTAATTCGGTTTTAGAAGTTTAATTGGGGTAAATTCTGATTTTAGTCAGTTTTAGAAAAGTGAATTTCACGCTAGGGCTTGGAGAAATTAGAAAAGAGGAGAAAGGAGAAGAGAAGCACGATTCGTCAAGATCGTCGAGTTTAGCTTGTGAATTTTGTCGGGGGTGATCCCTACAAGGTATGTGAGATCACATAGCGTTGGTTAGTTCACCCACGTGCTAATCATGATTCAATTCAGTGAAATATGTTTGATTTGAAAGTAAATCCTTTGAGTTCTTGATGAAATTTGGTTGATTTCTTGTGGGTTGTTTTGTTGAAGTTTCTTGGGGTTTGATTCATGTAATTTCCGAGTGTAATTTCGATTTGAATCTATCATATATTGAGGATATAAATGATCCTCAGTATTTGGGAAAAGAACCATCGAAGTTTAGGAGGTTTAGAGTTGAAAAACGAGGAAGAAAGTTTGTTGGTCAAAATCTGGTAGTGTCTCCGCGTCGCGGACCCACTCTTCAGTTTTGGGAAAAGTGATTTCACGTCGCGGAGCGGACACAGAGCGTTCTGCCTAAAAATTTAATTCACGACCTAAGATTTCAAATCACCTCCGCGTCGCGGAGCAGTTCCCCAGAATCGATTCTTGATCATTTTCTCATGTTTAGTTATCTAAAATCATCCCTAAACATCATGAGATTTTTCCTATCACAAATCACGATCCTTGAATCCATAAATTCAATTCAAGAAAAGTTAAGAGTCAAGTCAAGAGAAGTCAAGAGTCAAGTTAAGAGAAGTTCATAAAGTTTTCCAAAAGTCTTTTGCAGACGTTTTAACTTTGTTTTAAGACCTAAGTTTTGAGTTCAGTAAAAAGTAAAGTTGAAGTTCATTTCTTCAAAAGTATATGGGGGCTATGTATTTCCAAAGGGCTTAAAATGTTTTCGCATTTAAACAAGAAAGGAAACCTCAATTTCCAAAGAGCCTTCGGGCTAGTTTTCAGAAAAGAGTAATCGCTTACTAAATGAAACAAGAGAGGAAACTTTGATTTTCAAGATAGCCTTTGAGCTAAGTTTTTGAGCACTAATCTCAAATCACAGAAAGAAGTATGTTTTTAAACATACGAGCTAATATTATATTTTTGGGAGTAGTATTGAGCATCGATATGGGGGAGAGTTCAGACAACTCACAGCCCTTATAAACCATGTAGCCACCATGGGTAGAAAAGGGTCATACTTTTTAGATGATTCCTTTAGTGCTTTTTAGCATATACTAGTAGATCCACTTAGTGAGTTAGGTTCTATACCCCCGACAAGGTATAGGACGATCCTTGGCAGCGTGAGGTAAAACGTTGTATCATCACTATAGCTCTTAAGTGATGGTTGTCGGTTAGAAAACTCCCACGTCAGTATTTTGTATTTTTATATACAAACAGAGTTCATATTGTATCTTTGGATACATACAGAGTTATTATTGTATTTCTAAATACACAGAGTTGACATCATGTTTTAAACAACTTTTCCTTATATTGCACTTTTTTTTAAACTCATTTATATTGAAATGACTTCAGTTATGTTGAGTTGAGTTGAACCAGGTAAGTTCTTCAGTTCATTTCAAATTCTTTTCAAGCTTAAGTTGTGTTTAACATTCCAACTCGCATACTCGTACATTCAATGTACTGATGCCAGTTGGTCTGCATCGTCTTATGATGTAGACGCAGGTAACCAGAATCAACATCCAGTTCATCGTTGATCCGGTTGAGCTTCAGAGTTGTTGGTGAGCCTCCTTGCATTCTGGAGGATCCCCATTTTTCATTACTTTATCATTTTAGTTCATTAGGATGTCGTGGGCCTGTCCCGACATCCATCTCAGTTGTTTTAGAGGCTTCATAGATAGTCAGTCAGATGTTAGTTCGTTCGTCATCATTTTGTTATTAGCTTATGTTCAGATTTGAGTTACATTTTGGCTAAGTTAAATGTTTATTTTAAAAATATTATGAGTTCAGTTTGAGACAGTTGAGTTATTTAGCATATGAATCCTTTCTTAATGCTTAAAGTCTTCCGCTAAGTAAGTAAGTCAGGCCAAGGGTTCGCTTGGGGCCAGCAATGGTTCTCAGTGCCGGCCACGTCCAGGGTGTAGGTTCAGGGCGTGACAAACTTGGTATCAGAGCACAAAGTTCAAGAGTCCTAGGGAGTCTATGAAGCCGTGTCTGTGGAGTCCTAGTTATCGGTGTGAAGCGTGCCATATTTATAATTAGGAGGCTGCAACACTTAGGAAAATTTCTCACTTATTTCACACTCATTTCGTGCGTTAGAATTTGATCTCTAAAAAGTTTCCCTCTAATTCGTGCTTGTGCGTGTTTTCAGATAATCATGCCTCCACGAAAAGTTGTTCGAGGTCGTCTTGCTAGGAGAAATGTCGAGGAACAATGGGTACCTAATGCACCAAAAGTTCAACCCTAAGGAGAGGTCACTAAGGCTGAATTCCGTGAAGCTATGTGGATGTTAAGTCAAGTTGTGACCCATCAAGTTGGACAGAGAGATAATTGACAGGAAGTGGCTGATACTTTAAGGATCCGTGAGTTTTTAAGGATGAACCCACCAAGCTTCACAGGTTCAAGTGTCACAGAGGATCCGGAGAACTTTGTTGAAAAGCTTCAAAAAGTTTTCGAGATTATGCATGTTGTTGATGCTGAGAGGGTGGAACTAGTTGCATACCGAATGAAGGGTGTCGCTAGAATCTGGTTCGTCCAATGGAAAAAGAATAGGGTTGATGATGCACCAATAGTGAGTTGGGCTGTGTTTGAGAGTGCTCTCATGGGGCATTTCTTTCCTCGTGAGTTGCGAGAGGCAAAGATAAGAGAGTTTGTCACCCTTAATCCGGAATCTATGAGTGTTCATGAGTACAGTCTAAAGTTCACACAACTTTCCCGCTATGCTTCGGAGACGGTTGCTGATATGAGGAGCAGGATTAGTTTATTTGTTGTTGGATTATTTCGTCAGTCAAGCAAAGAAGGTAAGACAGCGATGCTGATAGGGGATATGGACATATCAAGACTAATGATCCATGTGCAACAAGTTGAGGAGGATAAGATGAAGGATAGAGAAGAGTTTAAGAATAAGAGGGCTAAGACATCAGGGAACGAGTTCAGACAGCAAAAGAGTAGTGTGAACGGGTCTTCCTTCCAACAGAAACGGAAGGGACCTGCCCCATTATCTGCTAGTGCACCTGCACCTAAGGACAAAGGTGAGTACAATAGTCAGAATTCCCAGAGTTTCAGAGCTAAACTTGCCTATTCTCAAGGTAGTTGTCACGCCCCGAGCTACCCCCAAGACGCGGACACGGGACCTAGGACCACAAGTGATCCCAAGCTAACCCTGCTGGCATGATCATGAGCATACTAAAGAAAATAAACTGATGTGGAAGCTAATTCATAATTAAATCTGAAAAGATGGGGAATACCCATATACTATAACTGAATATATCAAATCTGAGAGTTTAATACAAAAGAAATATCAAACTCAAATACTAAGCTGAATCTAACTATGTCTGAATAAGCCTCTAAATTGACTAGAAATGCTGGGACAGGCCCCAGCTAAGTCTAGAAAAACTGAAACTAAAGGACTAAAATACTGAAAAGAAACTCATGACTATTGTCCCCGAAGAATGAGGACTCACCAACTGATTCTGCTGAACTGAAGATCGGGAATCGATCTAAGCGTGATCTGGATGCTGAGAACCTGAACCTACATCACGAGAAGATGTAGCGCACGTATGCGTCAGTACTTGAAAGGTACTGAGCATGCAGGATAGAGTAAAGCTGAAAGAACATATAACTGAACAAAGCAATAAAGCAATGAAATAATCTGAACATGATATAGATACTGAAAATACTGAATACTGAGCTAACTGATGCAATGACCAAATTTATAACATGCTGAGACTGAATACTGACTGTACTGAAATATGGTCAATGCAATAGAGTCTGACTGAACTGTGGGAGCTACTAATAACCGACATAAAACCACATGAGCTAAATGTGGAGTCCGATGTATACGCCCCATCGAGAGGACCCAATACACCCTGCCAGAGGTATAAAGGCATGCTAGCGTGATCACTAAACTGATGTTGCCCACAGAGGGGACTTACACCTACGTGGCTCGTAGTTCTGGGACTATATGGGTACGCTGAAACCCTAGTCCAACTCGGTATTATGCTACTCCCAATGAATTAAGTAGTTAACTGGTTATGACTGAATTTCTGTAAATACTGGATAGCTCGAACTGAACATGCAAACTGAGAATGCAACAATTAATCTGATAATGATGCATTCATAAACTGAGGCATGTAAAACTGAATACTGAAATATCTGACCTAGCATGTGTAATTCAAGAACTAAAGAAATACATAGCTAGGGTTCTGAAATTCATGCGATAAACTGAGCAATAACATGATAATCTGATTTGGAACTTTTAAATAACTAATTCATGATGATCTGCTATAATTCTAGAAACCCTAGGTCTATTCATAATAAGGGAATCAAGAATCTGACTGAATTCTAGGGACCTAATGGGCGAAAGGAACCCACTAGTGAAATCCCACATACCTGGTGACGAATTCCACGGAGAAATCCTTTGATTTCGGGGCTGGAACTGATGGAACCTTGCTGCGTTCTTGAACTAGGGTTCTTGACCTTTTTCTCCTTCTAGCGTTCTAATTCTTCTAAGTTTGATTAATGATTTGACTTAGGTAAGTTCTAGTTATGTTTCTAGGCTTAAACTAATTAAAACCTCATGATTTAGGGTCTAAACGACGTATCTTAGGGGTTAAACGAAATAGGAAAAGACCAAAGGACCCCTGAATTAACTGCTGTCGGAGTGACCTACGGATTGGACCTACGGGCCGTAGGTCAATCTACGGTCCGTAGATTGCGTCCGTAAGTCAAGCCTGCTCGACAGACCTTCACTAAAACGAGCATAACTTTTTATTCGGAGGTCGGAATTTAGCAAACTTGATGGCGTTGGAAAGATAATTCAATTATCTATCTAACCATATGTTATGGGACACATAATTCATTTTGTGCTAAAAGTTATGACCATCTGAAGTTGACCTATCAGAATTTTCAGCTAACTGGCTGCTAACCATCGATCTACGGTCAGACCTACGGACCGTGGATCGAATGACGGTCCGTGCTGGTCAACCGTAGTTCGTGTCAGAGGCTGGGTAAAGGAGGTCTTGATCCACGGACACAGACCACAGACCGTGGTCTGATCTACGGACACAGACCACGGACCGTGGTCTGATCTACGGACCGTGGGTCTGTCCGTGAGTCAGGACTTAGCCAATTTTCTGAGCTGGTTTGGGGAGGGGTTGCAGTGGTGAACCACGGACCACCAGCATGGGCCGTGGTCAGACCTACGGTCCGTGGATGGTGACCGTAAGTTGCACCTGCAACTTCTCAAAATCTGCATTTTCGTCTGTTTCGAATACGGGGTGTTACAGTAGTATGGCACAAAGGGGTAGTACGCCTCTTGCATGTGCTAAGTGTGGTAGAAACCACCCAGGTATATGTTATGAGGGCTCTACTGGTTGTTTCAAATGTGGTCAGAACGGTCATTTTATGAGGGAGTGTCCTGAGAACATGCAAGGTAATGGTAATAGGGGCAATAGAGGCAATCTTCATCAGTTGATCCACCAGACATGACTGCACCTATAGGAGCTATTTCCGATACTGGCGAAGGAGCAAACCGCCTTTATGCGTTCACTAATCGCCAAGAGCAAGAGAACTCTCCAGATGTTGTCACTGGTATGATCCAAGTCTTTGACTTTACTGTTTATGCTTTGCTAGTCCCGGGGGCGAGTTTATCTTTTGTAACTCCTTATGTTGCTATGAGTTTTGATGTTATTCTTAAGGAACTTAGTGAACCATTCAGTGTTTCTACACCTGTTGTGATTCTATTCTAGCAGAAAGATTCTATCGTGATTGTCCCATTTTCGTCAATCACAAGAGTACCATGGCTGACTGAGTTGAGTTAGACATGGTAAAGTTTGATGTCATTCTAGGTATGGACTGACTTCATGCATGTTATGCATCAATAGATTGTAGAACTCGAGTAGTCAAGTTCCAGTTTTCAATGAACCAGTTATAGAGTTAAAGAGCATTTGAAAGATCTTTTAGAGAAAGGCTTCATTCGACCAAGTATCTCACCTTGGGGCGCTCCGGTCCCATTTCTGAGGAAGAAAGATGGTTCCCTTAGGATGTGTATAAATTATCGTCAGTTGAACAAGGTTACCATCAAGAATAATATCCTCTTCCGAGAATTGATGATCTTTTTTATCAGCTTCAGGGTGCTTCGTGTTTCTCGAAGATAGACCTCAGATCAGGCTACCATCAGTTGAGGGTAAGGGAATGTGATATTCCAAAGACAATGTTCAGGACCCGTTATGGTCATTATGAGTTTCTGGTCATGTCGTTCGGCTTAACCAATGTGCCTGTAGCGTTCATTGACCTTATGAATAGAGTATTCAAACTTTATTTAGATATGTTTGTTATCGTGTTCATTAATGACATACTAATCTATTCGAGGAATGAGAAAGATCATGCTAGTCATCTCAAAATAGTTCTCCAAACTCTAAAGGATAATGAGTTATATGCCAAGTTCTCTAAGTGTGAGTTTTGACTTGAGTCTGTGGCCTTCTTAGGCCATATTGTGTCTGGAGAGGGAATTAAAGTTGATACTCAGAAGATTGAGGTAGTGCAGAATTGGCCTAGACCCACATCCCCAACTAATATTATGAGTTTCTTTTTTTTGGCTGGCTATTATATAAGGTTTGTAGAGGGGTTCTCGCCCATTTCGTCCCCTTTGACCAAATTGACTTAGAAGACAGTGAAATTTTAATGGTCTGAAGCTTGTGAGAAAAACTTTCAACAATTGAAAAAAAGAGGTTGACTATCGCCCCAGTTTTGATCTTACCATAAGGTACTCAAGGTTTTGTGGTGTATTGTGATGCATCTAGAGTTGGTTTGGGTTGCGTATTAATGCAGAATAACAATGTTATAACTTATGCATCCAGACAGTTAAAAGTTAATGAGAAAAATTACCCAACCCATGACTTAGAGTTGGCTGCCGTAGTATTTGCCTTGAAAATATGGCGTCATTATCTTTATGTTGTTTATATGGATGTGTTCACTGATCACAAGAGTCTTCAGTATGCGTTTAGTCAGAAAGAGCTTAATCTGAGACAAAGGGGGTGGTTAGAATTACTCAAGGATTATGACATGGGTATTCTTTATCGCCCAGGTAAGGCTAATGTAGATGCTGATGCCTTGAGCAGGTTATCTATGGGAGTACCGCCCATTTTAAGGAAGATAAGAAAGAGTTAGCAAAAGAGGTGCATAGACTTGCACAACTAGGAGTTCGACTAATGGATTCCACAGAAGGAGGAGTAGTGGTGATGAATGGGGCTGAATCATCATTAGTGTCAGAAGTAAAAGAGAGGCAAGACCAAGATCCTTTGTTGCTTGAATTAAAGGCAAATGTTCATAATAAAAAAAAGTATTGGCTTTTGGAACAAGGGGGAGATAGTGTTTGAGGTATCAAGGTAGATTGTGTGGTTGATTTCAATTGTAATTAGGATGATCACCTATCTCTCATTGAGTTTGCTTACAACAATAGTTACTACTCTAGCATCCAAATGGCTTCTTACAAAGCTCCTTATGGGGGAAGATGCAGATCTCCTATTGGATGATTTGAAGTTGGTGAAGCTGGGTTAATAGAATCGAACTTAGTTCTTCAAGCTATGGAGAAAGTGGAAGTTATTCAAGAGAGATTGAAAATTGCCCAGAGTCGTCAGAAATCCTACAATTATGGTAGGAGGAGGGAGTTAGAGTTTGAAGTAGATGATTGGGTATATCTTAAAGTTTCACCCATGAAGGGTGTTATGAGGTTTGGTAAGAAGGGGAAACTTAGTCCTCGGTATATTGGACCTTATCGAATATCCAAAAGGATTGACAAAGTAACTTATGAGTTGGAGTTACCATAAGAGTTAACCGTGGTTCATCCGGTGTTTCACATCTCTATGTTAAAGAAATACATGGGAGATCCTTCATTGATCATACCAACTGAAAATATTGAGATCAAGGATAGCTTATCTTATGAGGAGATTCCTGTTCAGATTCTAGATCGCCAAGTTCGCAAGTTGAGGACAAAAGAGGTAGCATCGGTCAAAGTCCTTTGGAGGAACCAATGTGCTGAGGAAGCTACTTGGGAAGCTGAGGAGGATATGAAGAAGAGATATCCATATCTCTTTGAATCTGGAGAAAGTGCAGACCAAGGTACTAATTCTCTTTTTAGAACTCTTTAAATTATGAGTGAGCATGTTGTATGTTTGCATTGGCTTGTTGGGTGTTTGTACCTGATGTTACCACCTTTAGCCTAGTAAGAATAATCTCATTCGAGGACGAATATTCTCTAGGGGGAGATATTGCAACATCTCGCAATTTGAAATAGCTAGGAAGAAGCTAAGAACTGGAAATAGTCATTTTTGGAAATAATGAAAATCTAGAAATTTGTTTGAGTTAGGAAAAGTTGAGTTTTGGCCAACTTCAAAAGGCCATAACTTCTAGCTCAGGATGAGTTAGAGGTACTTCCAGATATGGTAGGAAATATTTTGGAATGATCTTTCCAACGGCGCTGAGTTTGCGCGATTTCGAGTTCGTATGAGTAAGATATCATCTTTGGAAGTTGGACTGTTGAAATAAGGAAAGTTCAATCCGGATTTTGGAAGGGTAATTTAGTCTTTTCCCTACCTAATTATTCTAATTCATTTTTAGGAGTTTAATTGGGGTAAAGTCTGATTTTAGTCAGTTTTAGAAAAGTGAATTTCACGCTAGGGGTTGGTGAAAGGAGAAAAGAGGAGAAAGGAGAAGAAAAGCAAGATTCATCAAGATCGTCGAGTTTAGCTTGTGGATTTCGTCGGGGGTGATCCCTACAAGTATGTGAGATCACATAGCGTTGGGTTTGTTCACCCACGCGCCAATCATGATTCAATTCAGCGAAATATGTTTGATTTGAAAGTAAATCCTTCGAGTTCTTGATGAAATTTGGTTGATTTCTTGTGGGTTGTTTTGTTGAAGTTTCTTGGGGTTTGATTCATGTAATTTCCGGGTGTAATTTCGGTTTGAATCTATTATATATTGAGGGTATAAATGATCCTAAGTATTTGGGAAAAGAACCATCGAAGTTTAGGCGGTTTAGAGTTGAAAAACGAGAAAGAAAGTTTGTTGGTCGAAATCTGATAGTGTCTCCGCGTCGGGGACCCACTCCCCAGTTTTGGGAAAAGTGATTTCATGTCGCGGAACGGACACGGAGCGTTCTTCCTAAAAATTTAATTTGCGACCTAAGATTTTAAATCACCTCCGCGTTACAGAGCAGTTCCCCAGAATCAATTCTTGATCATTTTCTCATGTTTAGTTATCTAAAATCATTCCTAAACATCATGAGATCTTTCCTATCATAAATCACGATCCTTGAATCCATAAATTCAATTCAAGAAAAGTTAAGAGTCAAGTCAAGAGAAGTCAAAAGTCAATAAGAGAAGTTCATAAAGTTTTCCAAAAGTCTTTTGCAAACGTTTTAACTTTGTTTTAAGACTTAAGTTTTGAATTCAGTAAAAAGTAAAGTTGAAGTACATTTCTTCAAAAGTATATGGGGGTTATGTATTCCCAAAGGGTTTAAAATGTTTTCGCATTTAAACAACAAAGGAAACCTCGATTTCCAAGGAGCCTTTGGGCTAGTTTTCAGAAAAGAGTAATCGCTTTCTAAATGAAGCAAGAGAGGAAACTTTGATTTCCAAGATAGCCTTTGAGCTAAGTTTTTGAGCACTAATCTCAAATCACAGAAAGAAGTATGTTTTTAAACATAAGAGCTAATATTATATTTTTGGGAGTAGTATTGAGCACCGATACGGAGGAGAGTTCAGACAACTCACAGCCCCATAAACCATGTAGCCACCATGGGTAGAAAAGGGTCATACTTTTTAGATGATTCCTATAGTGCCTTTTAGCATAGACTAGTGGATCTGCTTAGTGAGTTAGGTTCCATACCCCCCAACAAGGTATAGGATGGTCCTTGGCAGCGTGAGGTAAAACGTTGTATCATCACTATAGCTCTTAAGTGATGGTTGTTGGTTAGAGAAACTCCCACAACAGTATTTTGTATTTTTATATACAAACAGAGTTTGTATTGTATATTTACATACATACAGAGTTATTATTGTATTTCTAAATACACAGAGTTGACATCATGTTTTAAACAGCTTTTTCTTATATTGCACTTGTTTTTAAACTCATTTATATTGAAATGAGTTCAGTTATGTTGAGTTGAGTTGAACCAGGTAAGTTTTTCAGTTCCTTTCAGATTCTTTTCAAGCTTAAGTTATGTTTAGAATTCCAACTCACATACTCGTACATTCAACGTATTGATGCCAGTTGACCTGCATCGTCTTATGAGGCAGACGCAGGTAACCAGAATCAGCATCTAGCGTTTCGTTAATCCAGTTGAGCTTTAGAGTTGTTAGTGAGCCTCCTTGCATTTCGGGGATCCCCTTTTTTCATTACTTTATCATTTTAGTTCATTAGGATGTCGTGGGCCTGTCCCGACATCCATCTCAGTTGTTTTCGAGGCTTCCTAGATTGTCAGTCAGATGTTAGTTTATTCGTCATCATTTTGTTATTGGCTTATGTTCAGCTTTTGTCACACCACTTTCCCTTTTTTACAATTGTTAAGGATATGACATTTTTTTAAAAAAAAATAAATGTTTTTTTGAGTCGCCACTTGAAATTGGATTTTTTAGGTGTTTCAAGTCACCTGGTAATTCCTAATTTAAAGGAGAATTTTTTTATTTATTTTTAGTCTACGAAAATAGAGATTGGGTAAGGAATTCTATTGATCGGAGGGAAGGTGTGAGGCACCCCCCGAGTCCCGTGATTCTAGCATGGTCGCTTTATTACCTCATGTTTGGCTAAAATAATTTTTGGATAAAAAAAGTAAATTTGTGTTAGTTACTAAATTTTATTTTATTTTATTTTTTAAAAAATGATTGGCCTAGGAGCGTAACCGCATACAAGACCACTTTTTAGAAAACATACACACCCAGGATCGTAACCGAACACACGGTGGCATTTAATTATTATTTTTTTAAAAAAAAAGGCTGATAATTAATGACTCAAAATTTATTTAATAATGAGAGAAAAAAAATTAATAAAAAAAGGGAACTTGTGGCAACATATAGACATGAAAAAGATTCTTTTTGTTTTTTGCAAATTGCTAATTAAAGGATTAACGATTTAAAAAAAAAAAAAGAATCAAAGAAATATTAAGTATCACTGCTTGACGATAACAACAAATAGAAGTATATATTATTTTTTTTAGAAAAAAAGAATAATGACTAAGCCCCTTTTAAAGCAAGTAGTGATATAATTTTTTATTTTTTTTTATATAATTTCAGAAAATGATCACTTTAGTAAAATATTCACTTTTACACAAAATGGTCATATGCTCTTTTAAAAGAAAATTGTAAAAAAATGCCAATTTTATTTAATAGTTAAATCACTAACTAAAAGTAGCCGATTTTGTATTTTTATTTCAATAGCCATTTCATATATTTATTTAAGAGAGAGAAAAACATAATTTATGAAATGATCAAATTTACATTTTTTGCAAAAATGACCAGATTTACATTTTTTGTAAAAATGACCATATTTACATTTTTTGTAAAAATGAATAGATTTACAATTTTTTTTATGCAAAAAACAAACAGCCCCCTTTTTATTTTCTTCTTAAAATGACCAGAAAACTAAAATAAAAACAAGACTTTGAGAATGTTGTTGTTTTTTTTTTTATAGCAAAAGCATGAGTTATGTATCAACTTCATAATGACAAATATAGAATTAACATCTAGTTTAATAATAGAACACAAATATATAATAACAACAAAACATAATTTAACTAATTCCAATAAGGTTATTTATCACTTCATAATAATAAAGATAGAATTAACACATAGTTTAATAATAAAACAGAAATATACAATAACAATGAAACATAATCATATTAAGTATCATAACATATTTAACTAATTCAAATAAACTTAACATAATAATTTAATCAAAAATATAAACATGCTTCATTATTTTTTGAAGTTACATTGCAAAAAGTAAGGAAAGAGATATACCTAAAGAGATGATGACAAAACAATGGTGAAAGCAAAACTTAATTGAACTCTCAAAGACCACCAAAGATGAAATATATATATATATTTTTTTTTTCTTTTAGAAGTTATGATTTTCCCTCTTTTAATTTTCTGTTCTTGTTCTCTTTTTTTTTCTTCCTTTTTTCCTCCTTTTGAAATGAAAGAAGAATGGGGTTTAAATAGGTGTGGAGCATTAAACCTCCCACTCTTCTTGAAAACTTAAGAGCCAATGCATGCATTGTACTCTTTGTTTTCCAAGGTGCCACCCAAGATGACCAATAGAGTTTCCTCTTTTCTTTTTTCTTTTTCTTTTTCTAAGATAAAATTAATTAAAAGACTGCATTACCATTTTAGATGACCCATTTTTTTTATTCCTTAATTGAATAATAGCTAAATGGGTCATCTGAAAATTTAGAATAGGCCCAAAATGCCATTTTAGATGACTCATTCTTTTATTTATTAATTGAACAATAGCTAAATGGGTAATCTGAAAATTTTAAAATAGGCCCAAAATTGATCAAGACCCAAACATAAAACAAAAATCAGTCCACTAACACAAAATTTAAACATCTAAACTATTTTGAAGATCAAACACAACAAATAGGACAGAATAATAACAATAAAAAAAAACGAAATTAAAAAAAAAAAAACTCAAGCAACTACTTAAACATGAACTTGTAGAACACTAACAAAACAATATAAATCTGGCATCAAAAGAACTTATGTGGTTAATTAAAAGTTATAACGACGGATTTTGATTGAGGATGAGAAGGGAAAATAATTGTCATAGATTTTCGGATGAATGAAGGTCGCCGGAAAACTCTACCGGAAAATTTATTGACGGATTTTGGACATAAATTTTACATCAAATGGTATCCCTTGAAGAGCTCTACACTTTTATGTAAAGGATATAGGACGGGGATGATCGAAACTTCGTAAATCTAAAAAAAAAGGTGAAGATTTATGTTTGATTTTCCTTAGATCTACGGAGTTTGACTATGGATATGAACGAATGGTTTGCGATTGTGTAGAGGAGGGTGAAAGAAAGAAATGGTAAATTTTGGAGATTTTTCCGGCCAAGGGGTGGTGGCCGGCGGTAGCAGTGGCGGTGGCCGGCCGGCGGCGGTGGTCGACCGGCAGCAGGTGGAAGCAAAGGGGAGAAGAAAAAAATAAAAAATGACAATAAAAATTTGATTTTTGGGGTTTTGTATTTTTGATAGGGTCCAATAAGAACCCTTGGATAAAAAAATAATGGATGATTGAGATTTAATCTTGTCCATTTCTATTGGACCAGGTCAAAATTGATTGGGCCATCAGAATTTGGTCTAAATCAACCCAATTCAAAAATTGGGTAATTTGGACCAATTAAAAAACAATATAAACAAAGACAAACTACCTTAAACACAAAACAAAAAATATAAGAAAAAAATCTTACTATATATTGTAGGAGTAAAATAAACACGTAAAAAATTAGGTGTTCACAGCGTGCCCCTCTTTGCTTGGAAACATGAAGAGTTTTCAAGCGAAGAAAGTGAACGAAGTGGCTAATTTTTGACTGTTTCAAACTCCATTGAAGCCATTTTGAAAAAGATGACCGAACCTTGCTTCAGGGGTTGCCTACATATCCTTGATTAAAAGGAAATCAGGTCAGTGTAGTTGGAGAAACTTTGATAACTGAAACTATCAGAAATTGCGGTCAAAATATTGCTTCACATTGCTTGTCATCATCTATTGTCTATAATTACAAAGAAAAAAGCTAGAGAACTATGCCTCTCTACATTATAAGAGTTACAAGATCCCTACTTGATGTTTTTCCTTAGGGTCTCGTTTTGATCTTCGATTTGCTCTGTGCGTTATCTTTGATATTGATCTTCATGATCTCTTGGCGGCTGGTGGATCATTCTCAGGTGCATGTTTTAACTTGAGTTGGCGGTTGAAACTCAAAACTCAAGATCACAAAATGAAGAACCCAGAAAGGATGTGCTTCTTTTAGGGAAAAAAATCTTGAACTACTAGGACGTATAACCCTAGAAAGAAAAGGAGAAGTGGGGTGTGTTGCCCTGAGAGTTCCCAATAAGACGTTTTGTCTTTATAGATTGTCCTAAGATTGGGTGTATCCCCAAAAACGTGAATATGGCGTGTATAACCCATGAATGGTGGTGCATATTGCCCAAGATATGCATATGATACTTATTGCCCATGAATAAAGAATTGATGTGTATTTCCTGTGAATAAGGACTGGTGCGTATTGCGCATGGCAGAAGACTAGTGTGTTTTGCACATGAATGCAATATCGATGTGTATTGCATGTGATTTGGATTGGTACGTCTTGCTCATGAAAGAAAGACTGGTACATTTCTCACGTGAATAAAGGACGAGTGCGTATTTGCACGGAATACAGATTGGTGCGTATTGCACGAAATTCAGGTTGGTGCGTATTGCATGTGAATAAATGAGGGTGCGTATTGCACATAAATAAGGGATGTGTGCGTATATCATGGAATTTATAGTGGTATGTATTGCCCGAAGCTCTCGAATTGAGAGGCAAGAATGTGAATAGCATGAGATGAAACAACAAACAAGTGAAGACTTTGGAGGACTTCCCTTTTGTGATGTTTCATTTTTGACTTGTAATCCCACATTTTCTTTTGTTCCTGTGTTGAGCAAAAGAAAGAGAAAATTGTTAGTTTAAAGTAGTGGTTGGTTTATGGCCTTGATGCTCCGATGACTTGACCATACTCCTAACCAATTTCTCCAACTCTACTCCAAATTCTTGGTTGAACAACCTTTGAAGCTTCCTCTTTGTCAATTCAGGGGCCTTTATCTTTTTGGTACTACCAAATATCATAGTGCGACTGATGTTCCAAAGGATGATTTTTCTATTGAATATTTTTCATGACTTAAGAGACTATATCGTGTTCCTTCACGAGTTTTCAGTGAAGATTTAAGGCATTTTTAGTCCTTGCTCGATGGCATGTCAACTCGAATACTCAGCTTTACTTTTGGGAACCCGTAGTAGGCTATGCAATCTTTTACCTTATTTTGTCAGGAGATTATACCGAAAAAACTAGAAAAATATCAGACTTAATAGTGTGAAAGATTGGATCAAGAAAGACTATAAACTTAAGGAAGGGCATTCCCTTTTGAAGAAAAAAAATGAGAAAGAGAACTTATCTGGAGGCATATGTCGACTTTGAGTAAACCATGACATGCACTTTGGACTTGACCCCGGATCCGCTTGAGTTGTCTAATTCTCAAAATCTGAACCATTATCAATTTATAACTGATCTATGTATTCTTCATGTAGAGATATCGAGAAATAGTGATCTTTGCAGATTTCTCCCAACTAGTCATTTTCATGATGTTCTCTTCTTTTATCTTAAGGTGCCCCGCAAGGGTTTTCATCGATAAGATTTTCTTTATTGTCATCTTATGGTGCCTATAAAGGTTTTCACCATAAGACTTTCTCTTCTTTTTTTTTACTCGACAAAGTTGTCTGTGATGATCAATTGTCCGTGCAAGACACATCGAATCTATTGTTCTCAGAGTTGATCAAAATGTTGGTTGCTAGAATAAAATCAAAAACGGAATCAATTTGACTCTATTCTATCAAAAAAGAAAAAAAAATGCCCCACTTTTCTATAGATACTGGAATATTGATTATTTTTTTTTTTGGTATGACCGAACCCCAAAGGGTTGCCTACGTATCCTTTCGGAATCAGGTCAAACGTAGTTCAAATTTTCAAAGAGAGGTTTTTTGGATTTTTTTAATTATTTTTTTAATTTTTTAATTTTTTAATTTTTTCTTCTGAAAGAGATGCCTTTATTCTCTCAAACTTGTCACAGTATCTTAGAACGCATTAAAGGTCGTATCTTTTGACTGCGTCCGCATTAACAATTATGCCTGTGATTTTTTCCTCCACATCAGTAAGGTGTAAGGCTCCTTGGACAACACCTCTTTGATAAGATATGGACCTTGCCAATTTGGGGCAAACTTTACCTTGGCCTCTTCTTGGTGAGGGAGAATGCGCTTTAAGACCAATTGACCTACTTCAAAGTGTCTTAGGTGCACCTTTTTGTTGTATGCACGTGCCATCTTTTGCTGATAAAGCTGACTAAAACAGACGGCCGTCAATCGCTTCTCATCTATTAATGTGAGCTGCTCTAGTCGGGTTTTGACCCATTCAGTATCTTCAATTTTAGCCTCGATAATAATTCGAAGAGATGGAATTTCAACTTCCGCTGGTATCACAACCTCAGTCCCATACACCAGCAAATAAGGAGTTGCACCAATTGAGGTGTGCACTGTTGTGCGATATCCTAAAAGTGCAAAAGGCAGCTTCTCATGCCATTGTCTAGTGCCTTGAACCATTTTCCTGAGAATCTTTTTGATATTCTTGTTGGCTGCTTCCACAGCTTTTGGCTCAATTGGTTCGATGACATCCATTCCCCATGCAACAAAGGGCCAAGGAGCGGCCATGGGGTGTAACTCTGAAGGAGGTGAATGAATGAGATCACTATGAATTTGACATTGATGAAATTTTTTCACAAAGCGAAAGCAATCCCATTCCATGGTAAACCAGTAATATCCTGCTCGGAGTATTTTTTTCGCAAGGACATATCCATTTATGTGTGGTCCATATACCCTAGCATGTTCTTCATTCATGATCTTCTCGGCTTCTTCAACATCCACACATCTCAATAAGTTCATATCTGGGGTACCTTTATATAAAATTTCCCCGCTAAAAAGAAACCACTAGCCAGACGTCTAATAGTTCTTTTTTGGCTTCCATTGGCATGTTCAGGACATTTCCCTGTTTGCAAGAAATTTCTGATGTCTAGGTACCACGACTCACCATCTGATACTGCTTCCACAGTGTTACAATAGTCATGTTGGTCCCGAAGTTGAATCTCCAAGGGAGTAATACAAGTGTTTCCAGGATATGGAAGCATTGAGGCCAAAGTAGCCAAGGCATCTGCCAATTCATTATGAAATCTGGGGATGTATCTAAATTCGATGGACCTAAACCTTTTGCTAGGATCTTCCACACATTGTTTGTAGGGAAGAAGCTTGAGGTCTCGAGTTTTCCATTCGCCTTGAGCTTGCCTAATAAGCAAATCAGAATCTCCCAACACAATCAATTCTTGCACACCCAAATCTATTGCCATATTTAGACCCATGATGCAAGCTTCATACTCTGTTGTGTTATTTGTACAGAAGAAACGAAGTCGAGCTGTTGCAGGGTAATGCTGTCCTGTGGGCGATATGAGAATTGCCCCAATCCCTGTGCCTTTTTTGTTGATTGCTCTATCAAAGTATAATTGCCAGGCCTAATTTTCATCTGGATCTACTTCTTCAACCGAGTTAATCTCTTCATCTGGAAAATATGTATCCAGTGGTTCGTAGTCGCCATCGACTGGATTCTCTGCCAAGTGGTCTGCCAGAGCTTGAGCTTTCATTGCAGTTCGAGTGACATATATAATGTCAAATTCAGTGAGCAAGATTTGCCATTTCGCGAGTCTGCCAGTTGGCATTGGCTTCTGAAAGATGTACTTCAAAGGATCCATCCTAGATATGAGGTAAGTTGTGTAGGACAAAAGGTAATGCCTTAACTTTTGAGCTACCCAAGTTAGGGCGCAACATGTCCTTTCCAAGAGGGTGTACTTGACCTCATAACTAGTGAATTTCTTGTTCAAGTAGTAGATAGCTTGCTCCTTCATGCCTGTGGAATCGTGTTGACCGAGGACACACCCAAAGGAATTATCTGTCACTGAAATATATATAAAGAGAGGCCTATCAAGTTCAGGCGGGACCAATACGGACGTTTGGACAAATATTCCTTGATTTTTTCAAAAGCTTGTTGACAATCCTCCGTCCATCTGACATCATCATCCTTTTTCAAAAGTCTGAAAATGGGCTCACAAGTGGTTGTGAGTTGAGCAATAAACCTGCTAATATAGTTCAACCACCCAAGTAGACTCATGACTTCGGTCTTATTTTTCGAGGGTGGCAAATCTCGAATGACTTTTATTTTGGAAAGATCTAATTCGATTCCCCTTCTACTGACAATAAAACCCAGAAGTTTTCCAGATGGAACTCCAAATGCACATTTTGCTGGATTAAGCTTGAGATCATATCTTCGCACTCTTTCGAAGAATTTTCTCAAATCTTGCACATGGTTAGCTTGTGTTTTAGACTTGATGATTACGTCATCAACGTATACTTCAATTTTTTTATGCATCATATCATGAAACATAGTGGTCATAGCCCTCATGTAAGTTTCCCCAACATTTTAAAGATCGAATGGCATGACCCTATAGCAATAAGTCCCCCATGGAGTGGTGAAAGCAGTTTTCTCAGCGTCCTCTTCGTCCATCAAGATTTGATGATACCCCGCATAGCAATCCACAAAAGATTGAATTTCGTGTCTGGCACAATTATCAACTAGAATGTGGATATTAGGCAAAGGAAAGTTGTCTTTTGGACTAGTTTTGTTCAAATCTCGATAGTCAACACAAACTCTTGTCTTTCCATCCTTTTTCGGCACAGGAACAACATTTGCCAACCAAGTAGTGTAACAAATGGTTTGGATCACATTTGCATTCAGTTGTTTCATGATTTCTTCCTTGATTTTTTCACTCACGTCCGATTTGAATTTTCTTTTTTTTGTTGGACGGGTGAAAAATCAGGATGTGTGGGCAACTTATGGACCACTAAATCAACACTCAAACCTAACATGTCATCATAGGACCAAGAAAACACATCTTTGTATTCAAACAAAAGTTGTATTATGGCATCCCTAATTTCCTTCCTAACATAAAAACTTATTTTTATTTCTTTGACTTCCTCATTACTTCCCAAATTGATGGCCTCAGTTTCACTAAGATTAGGCTTAGATTTGTGCTCAAACTGTTCCAATTCCCTATTAATTTCCCTAAAAGCCTCTTCTTCATCATATTCAACCTCTCAACTCGGGGATTCAAGAATAAACAACTCTTTGAGATCTGGGAGTGAATTCTGCATGCATGTCATGTTATCAAAGCCGGCATTTACAGAACTAAAAAATATAGAATAAGAATCAGGGGAGGGAAAAGACAAAATTTAACTATGGAACTGGAACTTCATTTCATTGAAATTAAAAAAAAGGATAGAAGGGTTGACATTAAAACAAAACACTTTCAAATATTCGGATCACAACCCTGACAACAACAAAATTCAAAAGAGTAGCAAAACAAACTACCAAGACTCCTTCCTTATGGGGAAATGAGTGGCTTCCCAATTGTTTAACTTAACACCTGAGCCCACGAGCTGCACATCGGCATCACTTGTACCTTCACCAACTTGGACCATGTTTACTTCACAAAATAACTGACTGAGATCCTGAATAACTTCTTTAATGTCTTCATGAGTAAAGGAAGCTTCCATTTCTGGACCCTGAGGCTTGATAAAGGAATGATAAATATTGGGAATCGGTTGTGGCAACACCCAATAAGTCATTTTGTGGTTCTTAGTCTCATCTCCATTTCTCTTGCTTTGTTTGTATCCGAGGCAAGAGGTGTCTTGGTTCCCTAAAAGAGTAATGGGATTCACAATTCCTTGCGAACATAGTCCCAAACCTTTACCAGGTTGATAACCATATTTGAGTATTGTTGTTGCTACCATTGAAAATGAAGAAGAGAGACATGGTTGGATAATGGGGTCTCTTTCTCTAAAGCGATCGACTGATACGACCTCAAAAGACTGGTAAACAATGGAATCACATCCTTCTTTTGCCTTAATGTATGGAATGGAGGGATCTCTGTAAATAGGTAAATCATTTTCCCCATGCACAATGATTTCCTGATGGTTGTGTTCAAACTTAACAACTTGATGCAGAGTTGATGGGACTGCCCGAGCCTTGTGGATCCATGGCCTTCCCAATAGAAAATTATAAGATGTTTCCATGTCCATTACTTGGAACACAATCATAAAGTCCACCGGTCCAATTGTCATGTTTAACTTGATTTCACTAATGTATCCCGCCTTGAGCCGTCATAAGCTCGAACAAATATATTGCTGGGGCGAATTCTGTCAAGGCTAATTTTTAAGTTTTGCAGCGTAGAGAGAGGACATATGTCTACCCCGGATCTCCCATCTATCATGACCCTCTTTACATAGTACCCTTCACATTTCACTAATAGAAGCAATGCTCTATTGTGTCCAGCTCCCTTTGTGGGCAACTCATCATCAATGAAACTGATGGTGTTTGACTCTAAGATGCGCTTGGACATTTTCTCTAACTGATTTACCGTGGTCTCCTTCGATACACGTGCTTCATTCAAAATCTTATTCAACACACGACGATGTTCTTCTGAGTGCAAGAGTAGAGACAACAAAGAAATCTCTGTCGGGGTTTTCTTCAATTGTTCCACAACAAAGTAATTTGGAACCTTAATCTTTTTTAGAAACTCTTCTGTTTCTTCCTTATCAGTGGTACTTGGATGTTTCGAGTCATCTCCCCCTTTCTTAATTCTTCTGGAGAATAACATCTTCCAGAGCGTGTCAGCCCTCCTGCTTCATCAACCTCTTCAATAATCTCCTTTCCTTGGTAAACCACAACGATTTTGTTATAGTTCCAAGGGACAACCTTTGAATCAGCTACCGGAAGCTGTTTGACGGGCTTAACAAAGATATGTCCTTTCAACTTTGCCAAGCAATTTTGGTCCTGTTGTGTTAATGAAAAACCCTTTGATACATATAACTTCGGCATACCTGCTCGAACTTCAATCCCCTTCGAAACCCCCGGGACACACAAAAACTTTGGTTTCAAGATTGACACATTCCACACTCAAAGATGCAACTGGTTCTAAACTCTTTATCGACTTATTTTCCTCTCCGATCTTCCTAAACAACTTTCCCATTTTGCCAAGGAGTTTGTACTCTTGATCATCGTAGATCATACCCACTAAATTGTTTTCAGCTGGAAGTGGGTTATTAGTCATATTGGGAGTGTTTTGATCATCTATCATAACGACCACTCCATGATCGATTAGCTTCTCTATCGCCCCCTTCAAGGTCCAACAATTATCAGTGTTGTGTCCTGGGGGCCCTGAATGATACTCACATCTTTCATTGGCTTGGAAACCTGGAGCAGTTGGATTCAGACGATGTGGTGGGATAAACCCAATCACTCCTATCTTTCTTAATTTTGAAACAAGATGGAGTATAACTCTCCCAATGGAGTGAATTTCCTTTTCTATCCCTGCTCTTGAGCATAATTTTGCATAAGAGGAGGGTTGTAAGGGACCTGATAGAATGGTCGTTGTGGGCGAAGGTTTCCTTGAGTTGGGGCCCGAAAATGTGGGCGATTGGGAAAATGCACATATGATTGAGCATTGAAGACCATGTATGGAGATGGAGATACTGGATATTGAGGGACATAAGGGTAGTAATGTTGAGGATAGCTAGATTGTCCCTGAAGTGGTGGGTAAGGACAATTAGAATTCCTTTGAGCACCCCTTGACCCTGATGCTAGCGAAGAAACTTCCTCTTTTCTTTTACGATTTCCAAAACTGCCTGAACCACTTTGAATGACCTGTGTGGTAGCTTTGATTGCTGCCTGGCTCACGATTTTTCCTGTTATGAGACCACTTTTGATCATTTCTCCAATTTTGATTGCTGTGTGAAACGGTCTTTCCATTGCGGTTGTCAGGTGGTGGAAATAGTCAGGATCTTGAGCCTCTATGAAGATATCAACTAATTCTTGCTCTTCTAAAGATGGTTTGACCTGGGCTGCTTGTTCCCTCCATTTGATAGCATACTCTCTGAAGCTTTCATTTGGCTTTTTTCTCATATTAGAGAGTATTGCGATCTGGCATAATGTCGACATTGTACTGAAATTGTCTAACAAAATCTTGAGCCATATCATCCCAGATGTGCCAGTGGGAGATTTCTTGGTCTATAAACCATTCTGAGGCAACACCAGTCAGACTCTCACCAAAATAAGCCATGAGCAGTTCCTCTTTACCCCCTGCACCTCTAAGTTGATTGCAATATCTCTTGAGGTGAGCTATGGGATCACCGTGCCCGTCATACTTATCAAACTTAGGGGTTTTAAATCCAGGTGGCAAGTGGACATTTGGGAACATACATAAGTCTTTGAACGCGACACTTTTGTGCCCTCCTAGCTCTTGCATACTTTTCATGTGTTGCTCGATGCTTTTCATTTTCTTCAACATTTCCTCTTGCTCTGAGACTTGAGGAGGCCTCTCAACATCAATAGGGGAGCCAAATTGTACAAAGTTAGGGCCCCCGAATGCTATCCCAAGAGTATAGTATTGCTCTGGATGGACGGTGAACTGTCCCTCTTGAGCTGCTCTCTGCGTCACAGTTGGTTGTGGGAGAGTATAGACCGGTGCAGCTGTCGCGACAGTGGGATTATTCCTGAATGGCATGCCTTGAGGGCGTGTTGTTGATGGTCCGGCCCCACAATTATCAAATGGACCATACCTTGGAGGGAAGAAAGGATCTGATATCGGAACCTGAGAAGACGAAGATCGGATACTAGTGCTCTCAGGAAAACCGAGAATAGACGTTGGTGGTTCTTGGCCATTGGCCCAGGCTTGCCACAACTGTGCCATAACATGCCTCAATGTCCGATTTTCTTCAACAGTGGCTGACTCTCTTATCGTTGAATCAACTGGAGTATCCACTGGGTTTACCACAGTTTCAGTATTGCTTGTCATTGACGCTCTTACCTTAGACAAAGTAAATTACAGGTGTTCTGCCAGTTTACCACAAACCAACCACCAAAAGCTTACTAAAGAGAGAAATGAACAAACTTGTTAGGGGTTAGACATCAATCACACATTTGTTAATCACATAGTAACATGAGTTCAGAAGGCCATTGTCTCATCCCAGCTTTGCTTCGCTCATTGTCTTTGCTTTTTTTTTCTTTTAAAGTTTTGATCGAACCCTTTGGAGGTTGCCTACATATCATGTCGTCGCATGAATCAGATCATTACGTAGTTCAGAAATTTAGACAACTCAACAACATTAATTTAGACAAGTGAAACCAAACCTTTCATTCATTTCCAAAAACTTTAAGCAAAATGACAAAACCAATAGGTTTAAACACAACCATGATCAACATGATCTCTTTGAACACCAAACTTTAAACTGAAACACTAAGTCTTAAAAAAAAAATGAAGCAAACAAACGAACAAAAACAGCTAAACTCTTCTTCAATCCTCATCATCCTCCTGGGCTTTCTTTGTCCTCCCGAGGTCTCATACTGATTCAACAACACATTCGACAGATGGGGAACAATGGTCCGTGTTTGCACAACCACTTCTGGGTCATTCATACGACGATGATTTTTAATAACATAGGAGGTTTGTTCCGCCAGCTATGAACTTAACGCCTAGCCCTTCCTATATTTTCATGGCAGTTATTCAACCAAAATTGATGATCAGCAAGATTGTTTCTTAAGAGGGCCTCTCGCTCCTCTGCCGCTTCAAGTTGATGGCGAAGAGTTGCTCTCTCAATGATCATTTGTCTTTGCCCCTCTTCGATACCGACACAATGACTGATTTTCCTTTTATGTTCTTCTAACTATACATTAAACTGATCATGTAAACGCATCCCACATGACCTTTCTTTCTCAAATTTCTCCTTCTGCCGCTTAAGTTCTCCCTTTTGATACTGCACGACCTCTTCAGATGCCACTAAGTCCCTCTTCGATCGAGAAATTTCAAAACTCTGCTCCTTTTTTATCTGTCAAGCCAAGTGAATTCTACTATCTAACTCTTCCTCCAATCGGGCTAATTTCCCCTCTGCATGTTTCAATTCCCCTTCCACATCTTATAACTCCAACAAAATATTTCTTCCTCTTTGGACTTGAACTTCTTGCCGGGCAATGGTGACTTTGGCCTTCTCCAACTCTTTTTCTAACTGTCTTATGATGTGCTGGTCTTTTCTTTTTCTGCTGGATCCTTTGGGAATGTCACCAAATGTTGTTAGATCACGAAACCACGATAAGTACCCAGGCACCACTTTTCCTTTATCTTGCTCCATAACCATTTCACTTAGCTCAGAAATTATACTCCCAAATCAGATCTTCAGAATATCAGTGCTATCAAAGGCAAAACCTGGCGGGGTGTCAAATACAAATCTACTCATATCATTATTTGGTGGGATTTCTTGTACTCTAGCCAGCTGACGCATAACCTGAAGTGGGGCATAGGGTTGAACACCTTTAAACCCAATCAACACAAGAAACGAGATACCACTAGACATGCATATGACATCCTTAGCTGGGAACCAGTAATAATTCCACATTATTTCATCAGACGTGATCACCGAAAGTTTCTCTTCACATGCTATAATTCCTTTTGAAAAATCGATTTTTGCTTCTTTTTCCTTATGGGAGGAAACATAATTACACCAGTCTGGAGTGAACCTAGGTGCACGATCATGGTGATAAAGATGTTCCAAAAACCATATTTGCAACAAGATGTTGCAGCCTTCAAAGTACATTTCCCCATTTATGCATTTAGTCAATGCACGGAACATATCTGCCAGGATCATAGGAATAATAGTAGGACTCTCCATTGTGGTCAACGCCTTCACCACCCTAGCCAGACGAATATCAATATGCTTGTCCCGTTTGGGGAAAACAATGAGCCCCAAAAACGTGACCATAAAGGCAAAACATCCATTCGCCTTCCAAGCCTCTTCACCCCCTTGGTTGCTAAGTTGGTTCCGATAGTTTCTAAATTCATCCTTTTGGCCATATCTTTCGTATAGAAAGTCTAATGAAACCCACCCATTTTTCAAACTCTTCTTCTCTATTTGATTGATCTTGAGAAGTTCCAGGAACTTTTTTGCATCAACATTCTTTGGAATTATAGGTTTTTTATTGCGGAGATCAGCACCCCGAACACTGGACCCCTTCCCCATGAAGCTGGCGATTTCTTCCAGAGTTTGTGTCATCTCAAAGTCAGAAAATTGAAATACATTATTTTTTGAATCCCAAAAAGGATTCAATGCCTCGATCACATCCCTCCTAGGGTCAATCTCCATTAGATGCACTAGATGTCCCAAATATTCTTTTACTCTCCTTTACTCATGACTCCCATGTTTGTCCACCATCGCCATAAATTCTTGGGTATTGTGTCAACAATCATTAACTCTGGAAATCCTTCACTTCTATGCCTTTGAAACCCTGTCCTTTGGTCGGAGGTGCCATTTGTACCTTTGAATAGAGTCCAATTAATGTTTTATGACAAACTATAACCGAGGGAGGAAAGAAGAGTAAACATAAAATTATTTAAAAAAACAAAATACCTCTTTTTACAAACACCGAACCCGAGAAGGGATGCCTACGTATCTCATTTTAGTGAGAACCAGGTGTGCGTAGTTCATAAAAAATACTCACACTTGAAAGACTACCACTTTTATTTCAACCTCTTTTATTATTATTATTTTTTAAATAAAATAAAAAATTGAAAGACAAAGCTATTATAAAGCTGGTCAACAATATAAAAGCCTTTTGAACAAATTATTTTCACGTAACACATAAAATAAACATGTTGGTCTAGAGTGACACATATCTTAGATTTTCTAGGTCAAATGCAAATGATACAAATAAACGTAGCCTACCAGAGATAGTTTTTGCTAGGTTTAACACTTTATTTGGAAGGTGTCTAGACTGGCTTACTCGAGTGGATAACTCGAGCCGGGGAGGGTCAGCGTACCGGTAGCAGAGCTATTCCGGCTTAACTGGTGGTCCAACCTCGCCTAACATGTGTGACAAACCTTGAACCATGACGTAACCGTACACTGGCTCATCCTAGATAGAAGTCCCGTGGAGCGTATTCGCACACACAGTGTATAACAAAATTCCAGAGACTCAGAGGGTGTGCGAGAGGAGGCATTTTATATACAATTACACAATATCAAAACAATGAATAATTGAAATAGCGCAATTAGTCAACAAAAAAAATATTATTCAAATATTCAAAATAGCCAAATATAGTTAATGTACAAAGCTCGAATTCTAAAGAAAATCCCTAGCAAAGTCACCAGATCTGTCACACCACTTCCCCTTTTTTACAATTGTTAAGGATATGACGATTTTTTTTTAAAAAAATAATTTATTTATTTTTGAGTCGCCACTTGAAATTAGATTTTTTTGGTGTTTCAAGTCACCTCGTAATTCCTTATTTAAAAGAGAAAAATAACTTTTTATTTTTAGTCTACGAAAATAGAGATTGGGTGAGGAATTCTATTGACCGGAGGGAAGGTGTGAGGCACCCCCCAAGTCCCGTGGTTCTAGCACGGTCGCTTTATTAACTCATGTTTGGCTAAAACAATTTTTGGATAAAAAAAGTAAATTTGTGTTAGTTACTAAATTTTATTTTTATTTTTAAAAAAAAAATTGATTGGCCTAGGAGCGTAACCGCACACAAGATCACTTTTTAGAAAAAATACACACCCAGGATTATAACCGAACACACGGTGGTATTTAATTTTTTTTTTTTTAAAAAAGACTGGTAATTAATGACTCAAAATTTATTTAATAATGAGAGAAAAAAATTAATAAAAAAAAGGGAACTTGTTGCAACATATAGACATGAAAAAGATTCTTTTTGTTTTTTGCAAATTGCTAATTAAAGGATTAACGATTTTTAAAAAAAAGAATCAAATAAATATTAAGTATCACTGCTTGACGATAACAACAAAAAGAAGTATATATTATTTTTTTTAGAAAAAAGAATAATGACTAAGCCCCTTTTAAAGCAAGTAGTGATATAAATTTTTTATTTTTTTTTATATAATTTCAGAAAATGATCACTTTAGTAAAATTTTCACTTTTACACAAAATGGTCATATGCTCTTTTGAAAGAAAATTGCAAAAAATAGCCAATTTTATTTAATAGTTAAATCATTAACTAAAAGTAGCCGACTTTGTATTTTTATTTCAATAGCCATTTCATATATTTATTTAAGAGAAGGAAAAACAGAATTTATGAAATGATCAAATTTACATTTTTTGCAAAAATGACCAGATTTACATTTTTTGCAAAAATGACCAGATTTACATTTTTTGCAAAAATGACCAGATTTACATTTTTTGCAAAAATGACCAGATTTACATTTTTTGCAAAAATGACCAGATTTACATTTTTTGTAAAAATGAATAGATTTACATTTTTTTTTTTTGCTAAAAACAAACAGCCTTTTTTTTTCTTAAAATGACCAGAAAACTAAAATAAAAAAAAGACTTTGAGAATGTTGTTGTTTTTTTTTTTGTTTAGCAAAAGCATGAGTTATGTATCAACTTCATAATGACAAATATAGAATTAACATCTAGTTTAATAATAGAACACAAATATATAATAACAACAAAACATAATTTAACTAATTCCAATAAGGTTATGTATCACTTCATAATAATAAAGATCTAATTAACACCTAGTTTAATAATAAAACACAAATATACAATAACAATGAAATATAATCATATTAAGTATCATAACATATTTAACTAATTCAAATAAACTTAACATAATAATTTAATCAAAAATATAAACATGCTTCATTATTTTTTGAAATTACATTGCAAAAAGTAAGGAAAGAGATATACCTAAAGAGATGATGACAAAACAATGGTGAAAGCAAAACTTAATTGAACTCTCAAAGACCACCAAAGATGAAATATATATATATTTTTCTTTTAGAAGTTATGATTTTCCCTCTTCTAATTTTCTGTTCTTGTTCTCTTTTTTTTTCTTCCTTTTTTCCTCCTTTTGAAATGAAAGAAGAATGGGGTTTAAATAGGTGTGGAGCATTAAACCTCCCACTCTTCTTGAAAACTTAAGAGCCAATGCATGCATTGTACTCTTTGTTTTCCAAGGTGCCACCCAAGATGACCAATAGAGTTTCCTCTTTTCTTTTTTCTTTTTCTTTTTCTAAGATAAAATTAATTAAAAGACTGCATTGCCATTTTAGATGACCCATTTTTTTTTATTCCTTAATTGAATAATAGCTAAATGGGTCATCTGAAAATTTAGAATAGGCCCAAAATGCCATTTTAGATGACTCATTCTTTTATTTATTAATTGAACAATAGCTAAATGGGCAATCTGAAAATTTTAAAATAGGCCCAAAATTGATCAAGACCCAAACATCAAAAGAAAATCAGTCCACTAACACAAAATCTAAACATCTAAACTATTTTGAAGATCAAACACAACAAATAGGACAGAATAATAACAATAAAAAAAAATGAAATTAAAAAAAAAAACCTCAAGCAACTACTTAAACATGAACTTGAAGAACACTAACAAAAAAATAGAAATCCGGCATCAAAAAAACTTATATGATTAAAAAAATGTTATAACGACGGATTTGGATAGAGGATGAGAAGGGGAAATGATTGTCATAGATTTTTGGATGAATGGAGGTCGCCGAAAAACTCTGCCGGAAAATTTATTGACGGATTTTGGACATAAACTTTACATCAAATAATATCCCTTGAAGAGCTCTACACTTTTATGTAAATGATATAGGATGGGGATGACCGAAACTTCGTAAATCTAAAGAAAAAGGTGAAGATTTATGTTTGGTTTTTCTTAGATCTATGGAGTTTGGCTATGGATATGAACGAATGGTTTGCGGATTTGTGTAGAGGAGGGTGAAAGGTAGAAATGGTAAAATTTTGGAGATTTTTCCGGCCAAGGGGTGGTGGCCGCTGGCAGCAGTGGCGGTGGCCGGCTGGCGGTGGTGGCGGTGGTCGATCGGCGGCAGGTGGAAGCAAAAGGGAGAAGAAAAAAATAAAAAATGTCAATAAAAATTTGATTTTTTGGGTTTTGTATTTTTGGTAGGGTCCCATAAGAACCTTTGGATAAAAAAATCATGGATGGTTGAAATTTAATCTTGACCATTTCTATTGGATCGGGTCAAAATTGATTGGGCCATCAGAATTTGGTCTAAATCAACCCAATTCAAAAATTGGGTCATTTGGACCAATTAAAAAACAATATAAATAAAGACAAACTACCTAAAATACAAAACAAAAAATATAATAAAAAAAAAAACCTTACTATATATTGTAGAAGTAAAATAAACACGTCAAAAATTAGGTGTTCACAGCTTTGAGTTGCCATTTTGGCTAAGTTAAATGTTTCTTTATAAAACATTATGAGTTTAGTTTGAGTCAGTTGAGTTATTTAGCAGATGTATCATTTTCTTAATGCTTAAAGTCTTCCCCTGAGTAAGTAAGCCAGGCCTAAGGTTCGCTTGGGGCCAATAACGGTTCTCGAGTGCCGGCCACGTCCAGGGTGTAGGCTCGGGGCGTGACAGTCTATTTTGTTGCCGTGTCTGAATTCTCATGGTCAAATAAATCTCAAATATTATGCTCTTTAAAATACTTATGTGTTAATTGTTGTTGAAATAAAGAGTTGATTAGTACACTTGAGAAGAGAAGTTAGTTAGCCTGTCCATTTGTTAGCTATTTAACTAACCTATCAAATTGACAGTTAATTAGTTACCAACTATAGTTGAGTTAATAGACTGATTAAGAGACTATATAAACATCAATCTTTCAGTGTATCATTTAATATTTTCTTGAATAAGAACATATGATTACAATCTTCTTTGTGCTTTCATTTTCAGTTTTCAATTCATCTTGATTGCCTTCATGGTATCAGAGCCCTAATCAACGGGTCGTTTTTATTTAATTTTTTGATTACTATAAGCAGGTTTGTACTCTCTGAAGTCGAATCTGCAGAGTTCGTTTATTTCTCCCAAATTCGAGTCATAAGAAAAGCTCTTTGAAGTGAGTGTCTGTGTGAAACTTGGGGGTATTGTTCAGCTCTGTTTCCAAAATCTGAATTTAGTGTTGAAAAAAGTTAGATTTGTATTGAACAAATTGCTTCCGCTACATAAGAAAAATTGTAAAGATTATCTGGAAACTTTTTAGATTCAAGATGAATAACAACAGTACAACTGTGGAAGTTCCATAGAATCACACTAATAGGCATGCGAATGATGGATCTGGTACAATAATTCCTAATACAGAGCTATTGATTATAATCACCCATTGTTTTTGAGTCCTAGTAATGTTAGTGGGATAAGTATTATCTATTTTCAACTTCTGGGTACTGGAAATTATGTTCTATGGAGTTGGTCTATTAAGCTTGCTCTTCTTTGTAGAAATAAGATTGGACTCCTAGATGGTACTTGTAAGAAAGAAGTGCATAGGGAAGAGTATTTGGGACAATAGGAAAGGGTCAATGCGATTGTTCTATCTTGGTTGATGAATTATGTGTCTATGAGTCTTTTTGGTGGGATTGCTTTTTTGCATCTAATACATGTATTGTTTGGAAAGATTTAAAAGAAAGGTTTGATCGAGTAGATGGTTCAAGAACATATAGCTTGCACAAAGAAACTACTTCTCTGCAATATGGTACTGCATTTGTAGCCGATTACTATACTAGGCTGAGAAATTTGTGGGATGAATCTGAGGTCTTAGTTCTATTCCCAACCCGTGATTTTGAGAAATCTAGAGGGTTTGTGTTTCATGTGAATAGGCAAAAATTGTATCAGTTCTTAATGGGATTAAATGAATCATCTTATCAGGCAATAAGTCAAAAAAAAATTATGAATCATATTCCTAGTCTTAATCAAGCTTATGCTATAGTTATAGGAGATGAAGCATGAAATGGTTTGGAGTCTCTAGCCTTATATTCTAAGACTAATCGCTATAGTGGTGCCGATGGAAGTTCTAGTGGAAATCGGAGGTTCAATGTAATACCCCAAATTCGAGAAAGGGAAAAATACCCATTTTCAAAAGTTGCAGGTGTCAACCTTCGTTGACCACCCACGACTCATGGATAAAACCATGGACTATAGATGTGGTCCGTGGTTGACACCTCGCACTGCCCAGAAAGGGAAAGGGTCAGAACCACGGTCTGGCCGTGGTTTGGGCCAACGGTCCGTGATGGTGGAACCACAGTCAATGGTTGGGCCCCGTAGTCTAGGACCCTCATGTTGGGGTTTCAGACCACCATCGACGACCGTGCAGGATGGTCCGTCGTCTTGACCACAACCCTTCAGTGGGGTCTCGTGGGTCATGGCTGGTAGTTAAGTCTAGGGGTAGTTGAGTCTTTTCCTAATTAATTAACTCCTTTACTACGTCGTTTTACCCTTCACTAAGACCCCTATATAAGCATTTTAACCCCCAAATTCAACCCATTCAAGTCATTCTTCCAAATTCACAAAAGAAGATCAATTCTCCTCCTCAAAATATTTCTCTCTCTCTAGAAACTTGAAAAAGAAGAAGGGTTCAACCTAGGGTTTCAAGGCAACCCTCCATTATCTCCATTGAAGAGTAGCAATTGGCTTCAAGGTATGATAGTTTTCATCTATGGATTTCTTCTATTCATGGAGTTCTCAAATTCCTCTATTTCAAAGTTAGAATTCCTCAATTAAGTTAGGGTTTTCTTCAATTGTCATGGGTTTTCTTCATTATTGATTTAAATGATTGAATTATGATCTCTTATGCATGAATTGATGAAATACTACGATTTTATGATGATTTTCCCTATGAGCCCATGTAATCCCCATGTTTTCCAAGTTATGAGTCATATGATGTGGGATTTTGATTACAATGGAAAAGTTTTATGAAATGAAGCATGTATTGCTAGCTTTACATGAATTTATGATAAAAATCCATATCTAACCCCTGTTTTCTAAGTGTTGATGATTGAAAGTGGGTTTTGACCTTGAAAGGTATGGATTTATGCATTTTCTTATGAAATCTATGCAAATGTTTTAAGGATGCTTTGAGATTAAAGTATCAATGATGTTGTTGTTGTTTTATTGAAAGGACATTCTCATAAACACACAAAGAAAAATGTGAAAGGTTTTCTCACCTAATTGAATCAAAGATTAAGAGCTATCTTAATGAAACTAGCTTGAATTGGTTATCCAAGGATACATTTCCATGGATGATGACTTAGCTTGGATTGGCAAGATGACGTGTCTTTTCATGGATAATAAGAACAAGAAGAATTGACCATTCAGTGGGATTTATGCTTAGCACCGAGAGGATATTGAGATGGAAGCTCTCCTGTTAGTAGAGACAAGGTTTCTAGTAGCAATCTCTTATCCCTTACCTATGTACCCCCATAGGATGATTGTCTAGATAGACATTAGCTAGTTGATCTACTTTAGCTCAGATTATGGTCCTTACCTTGGCGAGTAAGACAACCCTTTTCGGTGTGGGAGACACCGGGGGATTATGTTATAGCTCGCATGGTCTCTATGCCGGTTAAGGCTAATTCCCCACATTAATAATGAACTAAGGTTACTTCAAGAAGTATCTCATATGTGTTCAAAGGCTTTAAAGATGATTAGCTTGCATTGACCATGGTTTTATGACTTATGTTTTCTAACTCTCTTATATCATGTTTTAGCTTGGTCAATTGCATGTCATGAAATGAAATGTCCCTTTTTAGCATGATTTAAATGTTTTATGCATAGTTATCATACTTGGTACATTGTTTTGTACTAACACATACTCTTGCCTACATTTCCCCCAATGTAGAGTCCAACAGTCAGGTTTCTCAGTTTCGTGGCTAGTGATTGATTTTGAGACCACCAATCTTTGGTGAGTCCTCATGCTTCGAGGACGGATTTTTACTGTTATAGTTTCTTTCATGTATTTCACTTTTTGGACTTTTTTTTTTTTTTTTTTTTTTTTTTTTTTTTGAGCCCGCCGCGCCCGTACGGGCACGGAGGGTTCAAGGCGTGTGCGGCCGTCATTCGCAAGGAGCATTCGTTTTGGGCAGATAGGAGCCGGTGAAGGCCCCATGCCCACTGCGTCTACCGAATCCGAGAATTCCAGCCGCCGCTCGCGGACCACGCCATCGCACGACGAAGCGAGGAAGGCGTGGGACGCAAGAGCGGCTTTTACATGATGTATGAACTAGGCTCATATTCATTCTATTGTACTAGATGACTATATTGAGACAAGTGTTTTAGACTTCCGTTTTTCTTTATAAAACTATTGGACTTGGACTATTATCTTATTCATATTGTTCTATTTCTTATGTTATGAAAACTAAGTGTCTTGTATGGCGTCCTTCGGGGTTCTATACACCATGTTACATCTAGGGGGTACCCCTGGGTCGAGACATTCAAGAAGAATGTTAAAATGATATGTGATTTCTGTAAATGTAAAGGACACATCAAGGATTTTTGTTACAAATTAGTTGGTTATCCTCCTGATTTCAAGTCAAGAAAGAAATGAGTTAGTAGTTCTTCTGGTGCTGCCTATACTGTGACCAGTGATCACATTGGTTTGAGTGGTGATCATGAGATTCATCAGGCTAATTTCATGTATGGTTTGAACACTGAAATTCCATCTATAGGTTGGAATAAGTCTACGATCACTAAAATGACTGAGCAAAACAATCAAAGAAGCAGTGGTATAAAGAACTCTGAAAAGTGTGTAAAAGAATTACAACATGAGTGTACTTTTACCAAGGATCAGTATGATCAAATCCTCCAGTGGAAAATGGTTCAACTTCAACAACAAGCAGTGCTAATGAAGCAAATGCTGCAAATTCTGCAGGTAAGGCCTTATTAGTTTCAGAAAATAGTGAGGTTTGGATTATAGATACTGGAAAAACTAATCATATAGTGTCAAGTCTTGCTATGTTAATGAAAGGTTCTATAGTTCAAACTACTAATCTAAAGGAGGTGTATCTTCCAAATGGTGAAGTGACTCAAGTTATTCATTTAGGATCTTGTGCTCTGTCAGCTAATAGTGTCATTTATGGCTACATATAGCACTTGGAAGCCCTGTGACCAAGTTTTCCACAAACAAAACAAGGACCCTTAGATTATTGAATTTGTCTCTCCGACTTGTTAAATTGAATTTTCTTCTTCACATGTTCCTTTTTTAGGACTTTCTTATGTTTTCCTTTGAACCTGTCTCTCACAACAGTACCAAAATATTCAACAAGATTAGTTTTAGAAGAATTAAGAAAAAGAGGCTTCATAGACAGATAGTTATAGTTCCTTAGTCTTATTCATTTCAGTTGTATACGTTTAAGACTTGAGTTGCCATTTTGGCTAAGTTATTATCTCTTAAGTTATTGCATGAGTTATATTTCTTATGTTTAAGTCTTCCGCTGAGTAAGTAAGCCAGGCCAAGGATTCGTTTGGGGCCAGCAATGGTTCTCGAGTGTCAGTCCCACCCAGGGTGTAGGCTAGGGGCGTGACATTAACAAACATTAGCTTATTATTCCAATAAACAAGTTCGAACGTGCTCATCAAAAATCTTCCTTCTCTAATATTCACATTTTGATCGTTATAAGGGACTACAATAAGTTTCATCCCTAGCAGCTTTCCACATTTGACACAGTAAGTATTAGCTACGGTATTTCCATTTACTTGTCTATGATATTTCTCTGCATCCACTTGCACATTAAACACGTTATGAAAATTCGTTGTAATCCCATAGTTGTCTATGTGATCAATGAATTTATTGACAAATCCAATTCGGGTTTTGCATATCATACAATGGACAAAATCCTCTTTCGGATATTCATCATAATAAACAAGAAACGGTCTTCCCATTGTATCAACGATATGTTTGACAGATAAAGAATGTGATAGAGATGGTTGATAATAATGAGAATTTGAATTTATAATAGAGTAGACATTTACTTCTGAAATGATGAGAGGATATAAATTAATATAGAAAAATCACCTCTTGACCCTGACATTAAAGGAAGGATTTTTATAGTTGGTGTGAGGCGTTTTTACAAGATTATATTTGGAAATTTTGTAAATGACATTCCATGTTCACGTTCATTGAATTGCATTAGATTTGACCAGAAGTCAAAATTATACCAAATCTGTCAATATTAAAAATCTACCAAAAATATAATTTAGTAAGAAAATCATTATCATAAAACAGGTAAATAAATTATTAAAATTCTAAATTCAATTTTTCCTGGTCAACAATTAAATACCTTAAAGTGGTTTCTCCTCTCTAAAGACATTAATAGGTTAACAACTCAATTTCATATCTTGTAGACTATAATATTGATCTTGATAGCTTAAGTTATTTTGATTCTCATTTTAATTATAATATGATCATTTTATTAATTGGTTTGTATTGAATGAGTTATATAATTTCTTTCGCAATTCAACTTTCGTCTCGGGGATTTCCACTAAAAATTTTAGTATAAGTATAATATATTGCTAACTAGTTAACTTTTTTTGTTCCAAAAAAGGTATTAGTATTTAATTAGAAGTAAATTTCACTTGATGTACTATCATTACATTTTTAAAAACCAAGACAAAAGTCTCATATAACAGTTTGCTTGCTAAAAACCATTTGAACATTGAAAAGGTTTAGTCAAAGCCATTAAGACTATTAAGTGAGAAAACAACTATAAGTTCAAGATTAATGTTTGATATTTTTTTCATATCTGTCTTTTCCTTTAATGAAGTTTAATATTTTTTAGGAGATAAATTGCACTACTTATGTATTTGAATGTTTTTCTTAATAAGTATGTATTGACTCACAAATTCAGTTAATATGAAATAGTGGGAGTATTAACCGTAAAATAAATGCCAATAAATATGAGTCAAAGCCTATGATTGGAATATGTTATCAAATAATATAGAAATTATGGAAAGTAATAAATTTGATCATTCTTTTGAGATATTAAATTTTTATGCTAAGAATAACTTGCTTAGTAAATATAAATTTAGTTTCACAAAACTCACAGCTTATATTGGCAATGGTATCCAATCAAAAGAGATAGTACTTTCTTATAAAAAGTCACTAATGTTTTTAAAAAAGGAGTCTGTATTTATATAACTTAAATGTAATTCATAACTTGAAACAAAATAGTTTGCGAGCGATAATAAACTAATAAAAAGAGGTTCTAACAAAATGAGAGAAAAAGTACATCAATCATACAGAAGCAAATGCTAAGTAAGTCATCTTGATGTCTTGATTTAGATAAGCTATTCTCTATATTGTATGATCAATCCGTTGATCAACATCTTCATTTAGTTTGTTGGAGCATCAATCTTGATCATTATCATCATGTTCATTAACATCTCCATCGTTATGATGATCATGTTCATCTGTTTCTCCAACTTGATCATGATCCTGCTCAGTAGTACCTCCATCATCTTCTTCATCATCTTCTTCTTCTTCTTCTTCTTCATAATCTTCCTTCTCTAATATTCTCAATTTGATTGTTATAAGGGACTACAATAAGTTTCATCCCTAGCAGCATTCCACATTTGACACAGTAAGTATCAGCTACGGTATTTCCATTTACTTGTCTATGATATTTCTCTGCATCCACTTGTGCATTAAACACGTTATGAAAGACCGCTGTAATCCCATAGTCGTCTATGTAATCAATGAATTTATTGACAAATCCAATTCGGGTTTTGCATATAATACAATGGAAAAAATCCTCTTTTGGATATTCATCATAATAAACAAGAAACAGTCTTCCCATTGTATAAACAATAAGTTTGACAGATAAAGAATCTGATAGAGATGGTTGATAATGAGAATTTGACTTTATAATAGAGTAGACATTTACTTCTGAAATGATGAGAGGATGTAAATTGATATAGAAAAATCACTTCTTGATAATGTAATCAAAGGAAGGTTTTTTATAGTTGGTGTGAGGCATTTTTACAAGATTATATTTGGAAATTTTGTAAATGACATTCCATGTTCATGTTCATTGAATTGCATTAGATTTGACCAGAAGTCAAAATTATACCAAATCTGTCAATATTAAAAATCTACCAAAAATATAATTTAGTAAGAAAATCATTATCATAAAACAGGTAAATAAATTATTAAAATTCTAAATTCAATTTTTCCTGGTCAACGATTAAGTAAGGGAAATTCTAAAGCACAACATAAGCTTGAACTTGATAAAAAGGAAACATACTTACTTCCTCTCAACTCACTCATGTTAAACTCAACTCAAGAATAAGAAACATAGCTCAACTCAATGATAAGATATTCAACTCAGTGAAATAAGTCTCAACTCAATAATAAGATACTCGACCCTTGGTACTCAACTCTGGATACTCAACTCAATATAAAGCAATAATACACATGCAATATATGGAAAGCTTTTAAAACAGTAGAAATCAACTCAGTGTATTGAAGAATACAATAACAACTCAATTCATATTTAATAAAACATAATATAACTCTGTGGGAGTTTCTCTAACCGACAACCATCACTATAAGCTATGTGATGATACATCGTCTCGCCCACGCTACCAGAACTGTCCTATAACTTTGCGGGATATAGAATGCCTCAACTAAGTGGATCCACTAGTCTATGCTAAAAGCATTAAGTAATCATCTAAAAAGTATGACCCCTTCTACCCACGTTGGCTACATGGTTTATGGGGGTTGTGAGTTGATAGAACTCTCCCCCATATCGGTGCTCAATACTACTCCCAAAATATATCTAGCTCATATGTTTAAAAACATAACTCTTTCTGTGTTTTGAGATTATTACTCAAAAATCTTTTGAAAATCTCAGTTTCCTCCCATCTTAAATGTAAAAACATTTACTCTTGGAAATGCTTAGGTCCCATACATCATTTAAAAGAAAATGAACTCAGCTCTACTCTTCCTCAACTAAATGCTCAAGTCTTAAAAACAAGTTTTAAAATAATTTGTAAAAAGACTTCTTAAAATAAGGTTCATGTCCAATTATGGACGTGAACGACTCAATTTATTGTTTTCAATAACCATACAAAGAACACACTACTCGGAACTCAACAACTCAGAACTCAAGAACTTCAATGATACTACTTATTTCAAGAATGCTCAACTCAGAGGGTTCATGTGGAATTACGGGGATGAACAACTCAACTCATGGACTTCATGATACTACTCATCTCAAGAATGTTCAACTCATAGGGTTCATGAGTAATTATGGGCATTAACAAATCAACTCAAGGACTCCATGGGTAATAAGTAATAGTCCCATGATTAGGAATAAAATCTCAAAAGGGATTAGGAACTCAATATTCAAAACTTAGAACTTGAAGATACTACTCCTCTTAAAGATGCTCAAATTATGAAGTTCATGCGGAATTATGGAAATGAACGACTTGACTCGAGGGTCTACATACCAATATGGAACTCGTGTATACGACTCTTCTCATTCTCATACTTGCTTCCTCAGAACTCTGTTTAAAACTCAAGTGTTGGCTTTGAAAAACTTCTCAATATTTATAACTCAAAATAGGGTTCATGTTGAATTATAGACATGAACAAATCAACTCAAGGATCTCAATAAAAATATACAAACTCAATAATTAGGAATGGAATTTTTAAAATAAACATGAACTCAAGAACTCAAAATAAACTTATCTCAAGAATACTCAAATCTAGGGAAAAATCATAGAATACTCTTTTACTGATCTGAAAGTAGATGTATGGTGTGAGGACGAACTAGTCCAACACTATGATAGCATTACATACCTGAAAGAACAAGGTTCTTGAAGAATCTTGAAGAAGAACTTGATTAGAAGCCTTTAAACCCTAGCTTGAAGGTAAACGATCAAGAAAACCTTTCTTGAGATTACTCAAATCCAGGGAAAAATCATAGATTACACTTTTACTGATCTGAAAGTAGATGTAGGGCGTGAGTATGAACTAGTCCAACACTATGATAGCCTTACATACCCGAAAGAACAAGGTTCTTGAAGAAGAACTTGATTAGAATCCTTGAAACCCTAGTTTGAAGGTAAACGATCAAGAAAGCCTTTCTTGATATTCTTGAATTAGTTTCTTGAAATCTCTATGACCAAGAATTATGATTTTCATTAGTGATTCATAATTGTATGGAGGAATTTGAGTTGAAAAGAATGAAATTCTTGGAGAAACACTCACCTTGAAGAAAAATCTTGAAAATGATTGGGAAAATCTTGAAAAAGATTGAAAGAATCTTGAATGGAGTATTCTACTTTGATTTTTCCTTAGGGTTTGAGATAGAAGAGAATCATGGATTAAAAGATGAAAATCTGACGCTTTTATTAGTCAAGAAATTCGTTTAGGGTTTTCTTGGATGTAAAAAAACAAAAACAACCCTTTTTAATGTTTTCCCATCGGCTAATTCGTAACAGCATTGTACAGGTTACTAAAATAGTTATAACTTTTTACTCAGAAATTGGATTGACGCAAAATTGGTGGCATTGGAAATTAGACTCAAATACCTTTAATTGGATAGGTTATGGCTCACATAACTCTATATATTGTAAGAGATATGGTCGTTTAAAGTTGACCCAAGTAAAATCTTATATCAAAACTTATTCAATAAGAAAACTTCACGAACACTTATCAAAAACTTAAATCCTTAAATTTCAAGAACGAAATTACACTGAATAAATCATGATTGGCGTGTGGGTGAACGAACCCAATACTATGGAAGCTTACATACCTCTTAGTGATTAAATTCATGGCGAAAATCCGCAACAAAACTCAAGAACCTCTACAAGCGTCTTGATCTTTTCCTCTTTTCTCCTCTTTTCTCTTTTGAACTCGCAACTAAAACCCTAGGCATATATTAGGATTATAAAACTGAACCTAATAGGATTAGACCCTTAAAACCTTACTAAAAATGAATTAAATATGATTTGGTAAAGAAAAGATCAATACCCCTTACTATTTTCGGATAACTTTCCTTATTTGGACAGCCTGACTTCAAAAGGACATATCTCACTCATCCGACCTCGAAACTTAGCAAACTCGGTGGCGGGAGAAAGATAATTCAAAGACCTTTCATTTTATATCTTGTAGTCCACCTAAATCATCCTTTACTAACAGTTATGGTCGTTTGAAGTTGACCCAAACTCATAACTTAAGCATAACTTGAGCATAACTTGCAAAATTTCAGATTTTGCTATTTCCAATTTAGTTCTTTTTGGAACTCAAGGTGCTACATCTAGTGAACTTAACACTTAAGAAATTTTAAATTCCTTGGTAAAATCCTACTCACAACGAAGGATGGTTCGAGTCTTAGCTCAAAAAATTTCCGGGGTGTTACATAGATAAAAAATGATAGATATAGATTGGTCTAATTTTAATTTGATTTGAAATTTTAAAAAATAAAGAAGAATTTTAATTTAAGGATCATATGTAGCATAAATAAAAATGTCTTTTAACTTTTTGGTCTTAAAGATGTGCCCCCACCCCATGAAGAAAAAATTCTATATTAAACTAAATAAAAATAAAAGTACTCTAAATAAATTGGAAACGAAAGACTACTTATTAAATGTAGTTTGGACCCTTCAAACAAGTTTTTGATCAAATACTTTTTCTCCGACAGTTTTGGACTTTTCAAATTCTGAACACCAAGCTGTAATTTGTGCACGAAAAATCACTGTTCTTCTTGTCAAGTAGATGTTGTTGCAAAAGTATATTTTATGGCTATGAAAATGAGTACATATTAATTATCAAGATACTCTTCTCGTTTGAAGTTGAATTATTTCATTCTCCTTGTTGCATCAATTTTTGTTGATCTATCTAATTTACCCACAAAAAATATTGTAATTGCATAATTGAACAACTCTCACAATGTTTCTTGTTTTATGAAGACGAATAGAAAACTTACAAAATTCATAGTTTAAAAGTGTGAGGAACCCCCTCTATTTAAAGACCACAAAGGATAGTATGAAAAGGTTCTTATCGTGTCTTTTCAGACAAGTCACCACCCTTTAGAAAAATCACAACTATTCGAAAATGTCATAACACGTCAAAAAAGTCACAGCTCTATAAAAAAGTCATAACCCTTCGGAAAAGTCACTTCCCATCAATGTGAAAAGGTGTATGCTATAATATAATATAGCGTAACTAAACATAATATTAAAAATATAATATATATACTAAAAATTAGTGTTTTAAGTTGGGGGTATTATAGTAATTTAACATTCAAGTTAGGGAGTTCATGCTTTTAAGGTAGTATAGATAGATACTTAGCAAACTCGGTGGCGGGAGAAAGATAATTCAAAGACCTTTCATTTTCTATCTTGTAGCCCACCAAAATCATCCTTTACTAATAGTTATGGTCGTTTGAAGGTAACCCAAACTTATAACTTAAGCATAACTTGCAAAATTTCAGATTTTGCTATTTCCAATTTAGTTCTTTTTGGAACTCAAGGTGCTACATCTAGTGAACTTAACACTTAAGAAATTTTAAATTTCTCTGTAAAATCCTACTCACAACGAAGGATGGTTCGATTCTTAGCTCAAAAAAATTTCGGGGTGCTACATAGATAATAAATGATAGATATAGATTGGTCTAATTTTAATTTGATTTGAAATTTTAAAAAATAAAGAAGAATTTTAATTTAAGGATCATATGTAGCATAAATAAAAATGTCTTTTAACTTTTTGGTCTTAAAGATGTGCCCCCACCCCATGAAAAAATATATTCTATATTAAACTAAATAAAAATAAAAGTACTCTAAATAAATTGGAAACAAAAGACTACTTATTAAATGTAGTTTGGACTCTTCAAACAAGTTTTTGATCAAATACTTTTTCTCCGACAGTTTTGGACTTTTCAAATTCTGAACACCAAGCTGTAGTTTGTGCAACGGAAAATCAATGATCTTCTTGTCAAGTAGATGTTGTTGCAAAAGTATATTTTATGGCTATGAAAATGAGTACATATTAATTATCAAGATACTCTTCTCGTTTGAAGTTGAATTATTTCATTCTCCTTGTTGCATCAATTTTTGTTGATCTATCTAATTTACCCACAAAAAATATTATAATTGCATAATTGAACAACTCTCAGAATGTTTCTTGTTTTATGAAGACGAATAGAAAACTTACAAAATTCGTAGTTTAAAAGTGTGAGAAACCCCCTCTATTTAAAGACCACAAAGGATAGTATGAAAAGGTTCTTATCGTGTCTTTTCTGACAAGTCACAACCCTTTTAGAAAAATCACCACTTTTCGAAAATGTCATAACACGTCAAAAAAGTCACAACTCTATAAAAAAGTCATAACCCTTCGGAAAAGTCACTTCCAATCAATGTGAAAAGGTGTATTCTTTAATATAATATAGCGTAACTAAATATAATATTAAATATATAATATATACTAAAAATTAGTATTTTAAGTTGGGGGTATTATAGTAATTTAACATTCAAGTTAGGGAGTTCATGCTATTAAGGCAGTATAGATAGATAGATAAGTCTTTGTTTTTAACCAAAAGATATACTAACAAACAATATACAAAATTATAAGAATAAGAGTTTGTAACACGACTTTTGATAAATAGAACATGTGTTGTATAAGAAAATAATAAATATATAGAAGGATCACATAAAAAAGTTACTATTATATTAAATGATCGTGCAAAATATAGGTAAATTAACTAGTACATAAGTAATTTTGGAGAGATCAATAAAAACTTAGTGATTAGATAAAGGTTATCTTTGGTACGCGTCAAATAAATCTTAGTTTGTAGTCATCTTGTTTGGAATTGATAAGAGAACAAATCTCTTTCGTAATTCAACTTTCGTCTTTGAGATTTTCACTAAAAGTTTTAGAATAAGTATAATATATTGCTTACTAGTTAACTTTTCTGTTCAAAAAAGTTAGTATTTAATTAGCAGTAAATTACATTTGAGGTACTATCATTACATTTTTTAAAATCTAGACAAAAGTGTCTCATAACAGTTTGCTTGTTTAAGGCCATTGCCATTAAGACTATTAATCAAACAACTATAAGTTCAAGATTAATGTTTGATATTTTTTCCATATTTGTCATTTTCTTTAGTGAAGTCTAATATTTCTAGGAGATAAATTGCACTACTTATGTCTTTAAATGTTTTTCTTAATAAGCATGTATTGCCTTACAAATTCAATTAATATAGAATAGTGGGAGTATTAACCGTAAAATAAATGCCAATAAATATGAGTCAAAGCCTATGATTGGAATATGTTATCAAATAATATAGAAATTATGGAAAATAATAAATTTGATCATTCTTTTGAGATATTATATTTTTATGCTAAGAATAACTTGCTTAGTAAATATAAATTTAGCTTCACAAAACTCACAGCTAAATAGTGAACACCTCTTCATTATAATCCTTATATTGTCTATGGTATCCAATCAAAAGAGATAGTACTTTCTTATAAAAAGTCACTAATGTTTTTAAAAAAGGAGTCTGTATTTATATAACTTAAATATAATTCATAACTTGAAACAAAATAGTTTGCGAGCGATAAGTAAACTAATAAAAAGAGGTTCTAACAAAATGAGAGAAAAAGTACATCAATCATACAGAAGCAAATGCTAAGTAAGTCATCTTGATGTCTTGATTTAGATAAGCTATTCTCTATATTGTATGATCAATCCGTTGATCAACATCTTCATTTAGTTTGTTGGAGCATCAATCTTGATCATTATCATCATGTTCATTAACATCTCCATCGTTATGATGATCATGTTCATCTGTTTCTCCAACTTGATCATGATCCTGCTCAGTAGTACCTCCATCATCTTCTTCATCATCTTCTTCTTCTTCTTCTTCATCTTCGTCAACAAACATTAGCTTATTATTCCAATAAACAAGTTGGAACACGCTCATTAAAAATCTTCCTTCTCTAATATTCTCAATTTGATCGTTATAAGGGACTACAATATGTTTCATCCCTAGCAGCATTCCTCATTTGACACAGTAAGTATCAGCTACGGTATTTCCATTAAATTTTCTATGATATTTCTCTGATCCACTTGCATATTAAACACGTTATGAAAGACCGTTGTAATCTCATAGTCGTCTATGTAATCAATGAATTTATTGACAAATCCAATTCGGGTTTTGCATATGATACAATGGACAAAACCCTCTTTCGGATATTCATCATAATAAACAAGAAACAATCTTCCCATTGTATCAACAATATGTTTGATAGATAAAGAATGTGATAGAGATGGTTGATAATGAGAATTTGAATTTATAATAGAGTAGACATTTACTTCTAAAATGATGAGAGGATATAAATTGATACAGAAAAATCACTTCTTGATACTGGAATCAAAGGAAGGATTTTTATTGTTGGTGTGAGGCATTTTTACAAGATTATATTTGGAAATTTTGTAAATGACATTCCATGTTCATGTTCATTGAATTGCATTAGATTTGACCAGAAGTCAAAATTATACCAAATTTGTCAATATTAAAAATCTACCAAAAATATAATCTTAGTAAGAAAATCATTATCATAAAATACTAAATTATTAAAATTCTTAATTCAATATTTCCCAGTCAACGATTAAATACCTTAAAGTGGTTTCTCCTCTCTATATACATTAATAGGTTAACTCAATTTCATATCTTGTAGACTATAATATTGGTCTTGATAGCTTAAGATATTTTGACTCTCATTTTAATTATAAGCTGATCATTTTATTAATTAGTTTGTATTGATTTCTTACTTTTTTTCAAATTAAATTTAGTGCTCATTAATTAGTAAGAAGTCTTTTTTTAACCAAAAGATATACTAACAAACAATATACAAAATTATAAGAATAAGAGTTTGTAACACGACTTTTGATAAATAGAAAATGTGTTGATCATATATAAGAAAATAATAAATATATAGAAGGATCACAGAAAAAAGTTACTATTATAATAAATGATCGCGCAAAACGTAGGTAAATTATGTAACACCCCGCAACTAGAAAGAGCTAGAATTAGAAAGAGTCATTTTTGGAAAGAATGAAAATCTAGAAACTTGACAAAATTAAGTTAAGTTTGAATTTTGGGTCATCTTCAAACGACCATAAATCCTTACACGTGATGAGTTAGGTGTTTTACAAGATATTGTAGGAAAGGTCTTTGAATTATCTTTCCAACGCCGCAAAGTTTGCGCGATTTCGAGTTCGTATGAGGGAGATATTCCCATTTGAAGTCGGGTTGTCTAGATAAGGAAAGTCAAAACTGGATTTTAAAGGAGTATTTTGGTCTTTTCATTACCCAACTAATTAAATCTGTTTTTAGTAAATTATTTGGGGTCTAAATTATGTTAGTTCAGTTTACGCAATAGAGAATTACGCTAGGGCTTTGAGAGAAGAGAAAAGAGGAGGAAAGGAGAAGAAAAGTTCAAGGTTCGTCAAGCTCTTGCGATTTTGGTTGTGGATTTCACCAAGGATTCAATCCTACGAGGTATGTGAGTTCACACAGCAGTGGGTTCATTCACCCACGCACCAAACATGTTTATTTCAGTATGATTTTCGTTCTAAAAGACTAAGACTTTGATGTTCATGAGTTGTGTTCTTGAATTGCTTTCGTTCTTGAATTTGGGATGAGATTGAGGAGTTCTTGAGATTTTAAGGTCGATTTTAGAGTTGTGTTTGATTAGATTCTTGTGTACATATGTTGGGTATTTGAATCTAAATAGGAATTGAGAAAAATAATCGAATTTAGGCGAATTGGGGTTTGAAAATGAAGAAGGAACAAGTCGGGCAAATTTGGGTACCAGGTCCGCGTCGAGGACCTGTTCCTCAGGATTGACAAAATTTTCTCCGCGTCGCGGAGTAGTCACGGACCATTGTGCCTCAAAATTTATTTCATGACCAAATATTTAAGTGCATCTCCGCGTCGCGGACTTGCTTCCAGACAGTGATTTCTTGATCGTTTCTCATGTTTAACTATCTAAAAACACTCATAAACATCATGAGATCTTCCCTATCACAAATCACAATCCTTGAATCCATAAATTCAAATTCAAGAAAAGTTAGAGCCAAGTCAAGAGGAGTTCATAGAGTTTTCCAAAAGTCTTTTACAAATGTTTTAACTTTGTTTTAAGACTTGAGTTTTGAGTTGAGTAAAGAGTAAAGTTTGAAGTTCATTTATTCAAAAGAGTATATCGGACTATGTATTCTCAAAGAGTAAAATGTTTTCACATTTAAAGAAGAAAGGAAACCTTGATTTCCAAAAGAGCCTTTGAGCTAGTTTTCAGTTAAAGAGTAAATGCTTTCACAATTAAGCAAGAGAGGAAATTTTGATTTCCAAGAGGAGCCTTTGAGCTTAGTTTTGAGCAATTATCTCAAACCACAGAAAGAAGTATGTTTCTTAAACATAAGAGCTAGTATCATATTTTGGGAGTAGTATTGAGCACTGATATAGGGAAGAGTTCAGACAATTCTCAGACCCCATAAACCATGTAGACACCATGGGTAGAAAAGGGTCATACTTTTTAGATGATTCCTTAGTGCTTTTAGCATAGACTAGTGGATCCACTTAGTAGTCAGGTTCTATACCCTCGGCAAGGTATAGGACGGCCCTGGCAGCGTGAGGCAAAACGTTGTATCATCACAATAGCTCTTAAGTGATGATTGTCGGTTAGAGACACTCCCTTAGCAGTATTTTGTATTTTTATATACATTTCAGAGTTTATATTGTATCTTTGCATACACACAGAGTCTTATTGTATTTCTAAATACACAGAGTTGATATCCATGATTTAAAAGCTTTTCTTTATATTGCATTTATGTTATTGCTTTATATTGAAATGAGCTCAATTCAGTTCAGTTGAGTTAAGACCAGGTCTGTTCTTTCAGTTCCTTTCAAGTTTATGTATTGTTTAGTATTCTCCTTGCATGCTCGTACATTCAATGTACTGATGTCATTTGGCCTGCATTTTTTTATGATGCAGATCCAAGTAACCACGATCAGCATCCAACACTTCGTTGTCAGTTGAGCATTCAGAGTTATTGGTGAGCCTCCTTGCTTCCGGAGGATCCCCTTTATTGGTTTTAGTATTTAGTTCATTAGGATGTCATGGGTCTTGTCCCGACATCCATCTCAGTTATTAGAGGCTTCATAGATAGACAGTCAGTTAGTTCATTTGTCTTTACCTTGTTATTGGCATATGTTTTGAGACTTGAGTTTGCCTTATTAGTCAGTTGAATGTTCCTTTATAAAATTCTAGTTTATTACGTAGACTATCTTTGTTGAATAAAAGTCTACCGCTGAGTAAGTAAGTCAGTCCAAGGTTCCCTTGGGGCCAGCAATGGTTCTCGAGTGTCAATCCCGCCCAGGGTATAGGCTCGGGGAGTGACAAATTAACTAGTACATAAATAATTTGGAGAGATCAATAAAAACTTAGTGGTTAGGCAAAGGTTATCTTTGGTACGCGTCAAATAAATCTTAGTTTGTAGTCATCTTGCTTGGAATTGATAAGAGCACAAATATCTTTCGTAATTCAACTTTTGTCTTGGATATTTTTACTAAAATTTTTAAAATAAGTATAATATATTGCTTACTAGTTAACTTTTTGTTCAAAAAAGTTATTAGTATTTAATTAGCAGTAAATTTCATGAGGTACTATCATTACATTTTTAAAAACCTAGACAAAAGACTCTCATAACAGTTTGCTTGCTTAAGGCCATTGCCATTAAGACTATTAATCAAACAACTATAAGTTCAAGATTAATGTTTGATATTTTTTCCATATTTGTCATTTCCTTTAATGAAGTCTAATATTTCTAGGAGATAAATTGCACTATTTATGTCTTTAAATGTTTTTCTTAATAAGCATGTATTGCCTCACAAATTCAGTTAATATAGAATAGTGGAAGTATTAACCGTAAAATGTATGCCAATAAATATGAGTCAAAGCCTATGATTGGAATATGTTATCAAATAATATAGAAATTATGGAAAATAATAAATTTGATCATTCTTTTGAGATATTAAATTTTTATGCTAAGAATAACTTGCTTAGTAAATATAAAAATTTAGTTTCACAAAACTCACAGCTAAATAGTGAACACCTCTTCATTATAATCCTTATATTGGCTATGGTATCCAATCAAAAGAGATAGTACTTTCTTATAAAAAGTCACAAATATTTTTAAAAAAGGAGTCTGTATTTATATAAATTAAATATAATTCATAACTTGAAACAAAATAGTTTGCGAGCGATAAGTAAACTAATAAAAAGAGGTTCTAACAAGATGAAAGAAAAAGTACATCAATCATACAAAAACAAATGCTAAGTAAGTAATCTTGATGTTTGGAATTAGCTATTATCTATATTGTATGATTAACCAGTTGATCAACATCTTCATTTCGTTTGTTGGAGCATCAATCTTGATCATTATCATCATGTTCATTAACATCTCAATCGTTATGATGATCCTGTTCATCTGCCCCTCCACCTTGATCATGATCGTGCTCATTAGCACCTCCATCTTCTTCTTCTTCTTCTTCTCCTCCTCCTCCTCCTCCTCTTCTTCTTCTTCTTCTTCAACTTCAACAAACATTAGCTTATTATTCCAATAAACAAGTTTGAATGTGCTCATCAAAAATCTTCCTTCTCTAATATTCACATTTTGATCGTTATAAGGGACTACAATAAGTTTCATCCCTAGCAGCTTTCCACATTTGACACAGTAAGTATCAGCTACGATATTTCCATTTACCTGTCTATGATATTTCTCTGCATCCACTATCACATTAAACACGTTATGAAAAACCGTTGTAATCCCATAGTCGTCTATGTGATAATGAATTTATTGACAAATCCAATTCGGGTTTTGCATATAATACAATGGACAAAATCCTCTTTTGAATATTCATCATAATAAACAAGAAATAGTCTTCCCATTGTATCAGCAATATGTTTGATAGATAAAGAATGTGATAGAGATGGTTGATAATGAGAATTTGAATTTATAATAGAGTAGACATTTACTTCTGGAATGATAAGAGGATATAAATTGATATAGAACAATCACTTCTTGATCCTGGAATCAAAGGAAGGCTTTTATAGTTGGTGTGAGGCGCTTTAATAAGACAATATTTGGAAATTTTGTAATGACATTCCATGTTCATGTTCATTGAATTGCATTAGATTTGACCAGAAGTCAAAATTATACCAAATCTGTCAATATTAAAAATCTACCAAAAATATAATCTTAGTAAGAAAATCATTATCATAAAATAGGTAAATAAATTATTAAAATTCTTAATTCAACTTTTCCTGGTCAACGATTAAATACCTTAAAGTGGTTTCTCCTCACTATAGACATTAATAGGTTAACAACTCAATTTCATATCTTGTAGACTATAATATTGATCTTGATAGGTTAAGTTATTTTGACTCTCATTTTAATTTCATTTTATTAATTGGTTTGTATTGATTGAATTATATAATTTCTTACTTTTTTCGAAAAGAATATTATGTGAGATTGTTCTTCTATACAATTGTACATTTATATAAGTTATGATATATACTTTTAAATCTAACGATACTACATCAAATTAAATTTAGTGATCATTAATTAGTAATAAGTCTTATTTTTAACCAAAAGATATACTAACAAGCAATATACAAAATTATAAGAATAAGAGTTTGTAACACGACTTTTGATAAATAGAAAATGTGTTGATCATACATAAGAAAACAATAAATTTATAAAAGGATTACATATAAAAGATACTATTATTTTTAATGATCGCGCAAATCGTAGGTAAATTAACTAGTACATAAGTAATTTTGGAGAGATCAATAAAAGCTTAGTGGCTAGACAAAGGTTATCTTTGGTACACGTCAAATAAATCTTAGTTTGTAGTGATCTTGTTTGGAATTGATAAGAGCACAAATCTCTTTAGCTATTCAACTTTTGTCTGAAGGATTTCCACTAAATTTTTTAGAATAAGTATAATATATTGCTTACTAGTTAACTTTTTTGTTCAAAAAAGTTATTAGTATTTAATTAGCAGTAAATTTCATTTGATGCACTATCATTACATTTTTAAAAACCTAGAAAAAAGTCTCTCATAACAGTTTGCTGGCTGAAAACCATTTGAACATTGAAAATATAAATTTAGTTTCACAAAGCTCACAGCTGAATAGTGAACTCCTCTTCACTATATTCCTTATATTGGCTATGGTATCTGTTAGATCGAGAAAGATTTTTATAATTGACAAATAGAGGAACAGATGAAAGGAATCGGTTTCGCGACATGTTCCTTTCAGACCGAATCCGAGTGGGATAAGGAGAATGTCAACCAAGCGAATTAGAAGTTATAAAGCAGTGGAGGGATTACTTTTTCGACAAGCAACCAGTACAGAAAGTTTCCTTTTTATAAAGAAGTCCTACAAGGAAAAGGGAGTGCATAATAAGTCAAAGTGTAAACATAGGTATAAATCCTAAGAGAAGTAGGAAGCATGATCAAAGAAGGAAATAAGGGACATAAATAAAGAGTTCAAGATGGAAATAAATCAAAGTGAAGTCAAGAAAGAAAATTGAAGACAAGTTCGAGTTGAACAAGGAGTTGAGGATGCAACAAAGTCAAGTTCGAATTGAACAAGACTTTGAGGAGGTTTAATCTATAAATAGGGCAATAACTTCTTCGAAGAAGTTTGCGCACTTACATAGAGAGAAGATCAAAACACAATCAAGAGTTTGAGAGAGTTTTGAGATTTACTTGGGGAGTGTTGCGAGTTTGTGAGGAAAAAGTTGTAAGATTGTAGTTAAGAGTTTTGATTACAATCAAGTGTGTGTGTAGGATTCCTCTAACAAGTTTGAGAAACTTCACGGACGGCAGAAGACTTAAACCTAGGGGTTTTTGTCTTGGATAGCTAGGAATTAGAGTTTATAATTTCTTAGCTAGGAATTAGAGTTTATAATTCCTTAGATTACCTAGGTGTGAAATCTTTGTGTTGTTTGGAGTTGAGATAAATAATACAAAGTTGTGAACTAATTATTATTTTACGAAATTATTTACTAGAACTCACAAAAAGTAAAAAACAAGTAGTTAGTACGTGTTCCTTTACAGAATAAAGGGGGTCATAATTCCAACAATTGGTATTAGAGCAGGTTATCTTAATCAAGAGTCTAATAACTCAAGATAAAGATCACTATGAATTCTACACCCCCTCTCGGGCATGGTCAAGGGCAACACATCCAGACCGCCATTATTTAATGGACAATACTACTCTTGGTGGAAGACAAGGATGGAGGATTTCATCCAAGCCGAAACTATGAACTATGGGTTAGAATTAATCCCTACTGTTAAGGATACTGAAGGAAACAATGTTCCGAAACCTAAAGAAAAATATGAAGAAGCTAACTACAAGATGCTGGAAAAAAATGCAAAGGTCAAATGCATACTTGTATGTGGACTGATGAGTTTAATCGCATCTCAAGTTGTACCTCCGCGAAACAAATATGGGATACTCTACAGAATGCTCATGAAGGTACAACTCAAGTTTGAAAATTTAGAATTGCTAGGCTATGCTCCGAATATGAAGCCTTCAAGATGAAATCCGGTGAATCGCTTCAAGATATGATCACTAGATTCACTATTGTAGTAAACGAGCTAACTCTTTAGGAAAAGTATACACCACTGAGGAACAAGTAGACAAATTGCTTAGGACCTTGCCTAGATCATGGAAAATAAAAGTCACTGCAATCAGAGAAGCCAGGGATTTAACCAATATGACTTTGGATGAACTGATGGTAGGTAACCTCAAGACATATGAGATGAATGTTGACAAAAGAGGTGAGGAAACAAAGAAAAAATTCTTGGACTCAAAGCAACTGAAAGTGATGAATCAGATATAGATGATGAATACTTAGAACTGATCAGCAAAAACTTCAAGAAACTCTTCAAAGGGGGCATAAATTCTGAAAAAAAGGTTCCACCCACTAAAGAAAAGAATACAGAGAAACCACAAAGTGGAGGATGCTTTAAGTGTGGAAAAATTGATCATCAAATTAAGGATTGTCCTATGTGGGAGGTAGAATAGAGAAAAGAAAGAGCTGAAAAGGAGAAGAGGGAATTTTTAAACAAAAGAAAAAACAAAGAGAATGAGCAAGCTATGTATGCTGCCTGGGGAACAGGTTCAGAGATGTATGAAGACGATGATGATGACATTGCCTTGATGGCCATAGAAGAATCGGAACCTGGACCTGATTCAGACTCTGAAGACAAGGAGGTAAACCTTTCTGATCTCAAAGATAAGTTAATAAATTTCCCTAAGAAAAAAATATCCTTTTTAATGCTCAAATCTATAGACACAATTCAGGAACTAGTTAAAATCAAGAATCAGATACTTGCCTTTCTAACCAGTTTAAAATTTGAGTATATAGATCTTGAAAAACTCAATGCTGACCTGAAAGAGAAAAATAAGCTTTTATCACAAAAAGTTCAGCAACTAGAGTCTTGGAATCTGTCCAATAAAATCAAAATCCTAAAACTCAAAGAAACAGGTAAGGACAAAATATGTAATAAGTCAAAAGATGATCATGAAGTCAAAAGGCTCAAAAACGAATTATGTTCTGAGAGAGAAAAATCAACAAAGATGAGACTTGAACTAACTAGGACTAAATATAAGCTTGAACAAGAAAATAAATGGACAAAGTCACTATGATTGTATCACATCTGGGAAATAACCACCGAAATCAAAAAACTGGAATAAGCTTTGATCAGTCAATAATTGATAACCATTTGTTATGCATCATCTGTGATAATTCAGGTCACTCTATGATAAATTGCCCAAAATACAAATTCACCATTAACAATAAAACAAAAGGCACCTATAAGACACCTCAAAGGAACAGGTATACTCAAAAGAAATCTAATCTACCTAAATGGATACATAGAGATCTTATTCATCCTTTTTATGAATACAAAGGACCCAAGCTAGTATGGGTTCCTAAATCTAACCTTTGAATTTGCAGGAAAAGTGAGAGGAAGAATGCAACATTCTATATGAACAGCTTGAGACACATGATTGAAACTAGAAGAATTTCTCTCACCTGTAGAAGAAAAGGATGGAATAGTAGTTTTTGTGGTGAAAATTCTTTTTGGTCAAATCAAAGAAGTTGGAAAAGTAGGCAAGACTAAGGGTGTGTTTGGTATGAAGGAAAATGTTTTCCTAGAAAATGCTTTCCAGGAAAACAAGTTGATTTTTGACTTATTTTCTCATGTTTGGTTGGTGAGTAGAAAATATTTTCCGAAAAAGATTTTTAGTGTTTGATTTATGAATGAAAAATGTTTTTGAGAAATATCTTTTATTTTTACTAGACTAGAAAATAATTTTTGAAATTGAAAATATTTTTTAAAAACAAACGTAAATTTTTTTTGGGGGGTGGGGGCAGGTAAGGGGTGGGTGGGGGAGGGTCGAGGGTAGGGGTGAAAAATTAAAATTTTGAAGTTGAAAATATTTTTTAAAAACAAACTTAAATTTTTTTTTGGGGGTGGGTGGGGGGTCAAGGGTAGGGGTGAAAAAAATTTAAATTTTGAAGTTGAAAATATTTTTTAAAAACAAACATAAATTTATTTTTATTTTTTTTTGGGGGGGGGGGGGGGGGGGGGCTGGTAAGGGGTGGGTGGGTGGGTGGTGGGTGGGGGTTGGGTAGGGCGTGGGTGAGGGGTCGAGGGTAGGGGTGAAAAAATAAAATTTTGAAGTTAGAAAATAATTTTTAAAAACAAACTTAAATTTTTTTTTGGGGGCGGGGGGGCTGGTAGGGGGTGGGTGGGGGGGGGGGGGGGGGGGGGGTCGAGGGTAGGGGTGAAAAAATGAAATTTTGAAGTTGAAAATATTTTTTTAAAAAAAACTTAAAATTATTTTCTTTTTGAAGGGGATGGGGGGATGATAGGGGGGGCGAGGGTAGGAGGAGGGAGGATAAAAAATAAAAAATTGAAATTAGAAATATCTTTTAAAAACATCTTTTAATATTTTTTTGGGAGGGGTGGTGGTAGGGGGCAGGGGTAGGGGTGAGGGTGGGGTAAAAAAATTGAATTTAAAAACAAGCTTTAAAATTTTATTTTATTTTTTGAGGGGGGTGGGGGAGGGGGTGGTTGAGGGGATGGTTTGAGGGTAGGGACAAAATAAATTGATTTTTTCAACCAAAGAAAATTGTAATTTGAAGTTGGAAGAGAATTTTGGGAAATGTTTTCCTTAAGTTTGGAAGGGAAGTCATTTTCCTTAAATTTGAGGAAAATGAGTTGATTTGGAAAACATTTTCCAAAACATTTAATACAACCAAACATGAGAAAATTGGAAAACATTTTCCTTCATACCAAACAGACCCTAAAGAAACACTTTTAAAGGAACATGTTGGAACTTGGGGATGATTAAACCACATGAGTATCCCTCAGTGGCTAATGAGCATTTCACATACTGCCTTCTAATCATGAATTTTATGCTCAGTCTTGTACATTTAGTTGTATGTATCTATACCACTTTTAAAGTCAAGCTACTCATGCACTATAACATTGTATTTGCATCTGTCACAAGAGAGAGGCTTAGTAAAATTGGAGCAAAATTCAGCATTTTTCAAAGATCTAAGGTATGTGCACTACAATTATTCTTAATTAAATATAAAATCAATGCACATGTACCTGTTCCTTCCACTTGTCCCAAAAGATATATTCATGTCCTCAATACTACTAAACAAACATCTTCTTAAAAAGCCTATTTAAAGCCTTATCCTAGTGTTTCTCTACAACTCACACCATTCTCTTCCATAAACTTCTTAACCAAGAAATCCTCTTTTTCTAAAATTGTGGAATAAAGTGTTCTTCAAGAAATATGTCTATGCTTGATTAATTACAATTTATGTTTCTTAATGAAATTCTTGGAGATTCTAAGTGTGCTGGTCTATCTGATGCTATGGTTGAGATGACTTCGGTGGATGACACCTCTACGTTGGTGGCTTATAAAATATAGGTTGTGGTGTAGAAAGTAGGTTGTGCTGGTTCTTAGGGGGAATCTGTATTAGGTGTGTCTAAAATTACTAAGGAAGTTTTGGAGGATGTACCTTGTGAGGGAGAATATTTTGGGTACCCTATAGTTGAACAAAGTTCACTTTTTAGGCTCAACTTGGGTGCATCTAGTGAAGGGGAAACAATGGGAGACCCCTCTGTCGAACCTAGTCTTTCTATTAGGATCCATATAAATTGAGATTTAGGGTTGATGTAAAATATTATTATAGTTGGTACTGCACCTGATAGTACTACGTCTAGGGAACAGATTGAGAGAACATGTTCCACTACAAATGATGCTGAAGAAAATTTGTTCCTCTTACTGACTCTATTGAAATTAAAGATGACTCTAGTGAAATTAGAGTTGTGATCTTTGGGAAGCGGACAGTGCTCTTAGGTAAGGTAATTACTGATTTATGGGGGTTAGATATAAGTGAACTATTGTTTCTCCGAAGGGCATATGATTGATTGAACCAGTTCCTTAAAGGTGATACAAAACAAAAAAAAATAAGCTGAAATTGAAGTCATATGTGTCATGAACCAGAATGTCATGGACCAGCTGCATATGAACTATGATCCTAAACATGTAGGCCTGCTAAAGAAAAATAAAACTCAAAGACCAAGGCTACCCTGAAAATTAAGAAGACAACTAATTTTGTTAATTCAAAAGATGCTTTTTGAGCTGCTTAACGAGGACTTTTATTTACCCTCTCATGCCCGATCTTTTGCTATTGCCTAGCCACTCTAGCCTTTAACTTTCCATTTTTTCCCTCATCACAAGTGCTTGATTCTATCTTTAATTTTGATTACATTTGTGGTGTATATGCTTTTTGATTGATGCTAATGTTGGGTTTGAGTTTCAGGTTCATGTCTATCTCTTATGTTTGTGCAAATGCTTTGCTATAGCTAACTGAGTTCTTGATTTTTAAGTGTTTGTATAGGTGATAGCCCCAGTGGCCATGAGTATCGAATTTGCTTCTCTTAGTGTGGTGTATGCCTTCACGGTGTTTTATGATGTCAAAAGGGGGAAGTGCATGCTTGTGCAATATTTATAACCCAATTGGTCTACCTTGATCCTCTAATGTGTTTGTTTTGTGTGTTGTACTTTAAGAAACTAACATAACACAGATTGATCTATTCACACAAGAAACAATGGTTTGTCATCATCAAAAAGGGGAAATTTGTTAGATCGAGAAAGATTTTAATAATTGACAAATAGAGGAACAGATGAAAGGAATCGGTTGCGCGACATGTTCCTTTCAGACCGAATCCGATTGGGATAAGGAGAATGTCAACCACGCGAATTAGAAGTTATAAAGCAGTTAAGGGATTACTTTTTCGACAAGCAACCAATACAGAAAGTTTCCGTTTTATAAGGGAGTCCTACAAGGAAAAGGGAGCGCATAATAAGTCAAAGTGTAAACATAGGTATAAATCCTAAGAGAAGTAGGAAGCATGATCAAAGAAGAAAATAAGGGGCGTAAATAAAGAGTTCAAGAAGGAAATAAATCAAAGTGAAGTCAAGAAAGAAAATTGAAGACAAGTTCGAGTTGAACAAGGAGTTGAGGATGCAGCAAAGTCAACTTCGAGTTGAATAAGACTTTGAGGAGGTTTAATCTATAAATAGGGCAATAACTTTTTCGAAAAAGTTTGCGCACTTACATAGAGAGAATATCAAAACACGATCAAGAGTTTGAGAGAGTTTTGAGATTTACTTGGAGAGTGTTGCGAGTTTGTGAGGAAAAAGTTGTAAGATTGTAGTTAAGAGTTTTGATTACAATCAAATGTGTGTGTAGGATTCGTCTAACAAGTTTGAGAGACTTGACGGATGGCAGAAGACTTAAACCTGAGGTTTTTTTGTCTTGGGTAGCTAGGAATTAGAGTTTATAATTCCTTAGATTACCTAGGTGTGTAATCTTTGTGTTGTTTGGAGTTGAGATAAATAATACAAAGCTATGAACTAATTATTATTTTACGAATAAAGGGGGTCATAATTCCAACAGTATCCAATCAAAAGAGATAGTACTTTCTTATAAAAAACCACGAAATGTTTTTAAAAAGGAGATTGTATTTATATTTCGGCACAGGTATACGAATATCAGGATCTACCATAGTAAATACTAAACTTTAAGATTCCTTGAGACCATAGTCTTTCATCACCCATAACTTAAAAGTGTGATTTCCTTGATGATACACATTAGAATAAGCGCAAAGCATTCCTTCCATTACCGAAATGCCAATATTAGCACTGTTCATCAAGCATATTTGCTTTGGCAAAGGTATCTCTCCATATACTTCATGAGAGATATTAAATGAAACCACAATATAATTTCTTGAACTACCAACCCAATGAAATATTCCATGTATAAATGCCAAAGAATGCATATCAGACACGTTATTGTGAATCACGTGAGGATGAGCATCAATTTTTCCCATAAACCACTTTTTAGTGTGAGAATTTCACCTGGTACTTTGCAACCATCACTTTCATTCTCATCAATTTTAAGTATTTTATAATCTCCAGTAGTAGAGTCAAAGCTATTTCCCAAACAAGAAAATTCCTTCACAGGAAATTCTAGAGTGGGAAGTACACTTGATTCTCCCGTTGAGGGATTCCATAACAAAAGAATGTGGTGTTCAACGATATTTTCGTAAGCTCTCAAGATAAATAACCCATATATCGCAACAACAATAAATTTTGCACTATCGTGGTTCAAAATTTAAAGGACAACCTAGTTCCCGTACCTTCTCAACCTGTTGAACCGATGATAAATGACCACAATAAAGGGAAACGATACCTTTCTTAGGGCGCAATTGATAAAAGAGAATCTTTTGGGAACATTGGTCATTCTTGGCATAATTCATGAGATGATTCCTTCTAAAGTGTGGTTCATCAATGTTTCTCAGAATTTTGAAACGCATTTGAACCGAAGAAGAGACTGCACAGGTAACCTGCTAAGGATGTGTCTGTAAGCATGTCCTTTACAAAGTGAACTTCCACGGCCTAGATAGGACAAAAAGTACTATTAGACATTTGTTTTCTGAAGTGTTCAAATACTATATGATTTCAATCAAGAGTTTCGAAATGATAAACCCAATTTTCTTTTATTTCTTTTGTCTACTATTAACAAACGAATGGAGTAAAAAAAAATTAAACTGAATGAGAAATTCAAATATTATGTCTATCTTGATTTTTTCTTCATAAAACTAGGTAACACTTCTCTAAGTTGCTATTGGTAGAACATCTTGCATTTTAATTAAATTAGTATTCGTATCCGTGCGTTGCGCGGATATTTTTTAATGTCATAATTTTAAATTAAAATTTATTTTTTAAATTTATTATTCACTTGTTAATATATTTTTTAAATAGTTATGGTAATATATTATACCTATTTATATAAATACATTAATTAAATGCTTTAGTATGCAATTTTATTTGTTATAATATTATTCTAATAGCTATGATCAACTATGTTTTTAGTTTTCGAAATATTAATAGTGAACTATAATAAAGCCATTATTTTCTTTTAAAAAATTTAAATTCTAACTTTTCATATGAATTGTTTGAGACCATAAAAGTAAAAATAATTTTAAATATTATATGTATTAATGTCTGTATAATTCAAAAACTGCAAATTTCAAAAATATCATTTACAAATACTAAATATAATTAAGTGTTGATTATGCAATAATGAGAAATAGAAAGACAAAGTAGGAAGTTATAGACTTATACTAATTAAAATACTAATAAAATAAATTATAAATTATTTTATTTATTTTTAAAAAACATCAAAAGTAATAAAAAAAAGTAAATATTACCTTTTTTTAATTATTTAAAAGTGACATAAATCTTAAAGTATTCATAAATCTTATATCATCACCTAAGACAAATATGACAAATGTCAACATACAAAAAAAATATATTAATTAACTAAAAATATATATATTTTTAAACTCATCAATTGATAAATAAAAAACTGAACAAATCACATTTCTAAATGCAAGATCCATTTTTTCTTCTTTATTGCTATCCAACTTTTTGAATTTTTAAAATTTAATTATAATTGTTCATGACAGATTCAAAATTTAACATTAACAAAAACTATCACTTTCAATATATATATATATATATATATATAATTTCTTTACTGCCTTGCATACATATTTAAAACTTTTACTAAATATTTTTATTTTTTAAAAAAGAATTATAATATAGTTAAACGTTCTTAATATTCTAATAGAATATTAAGAGCTACAGTGTCTATAGAGCAATATGGATTCCATTTAGGGAAAAATAAAGATTTAAAGTTGAGTGACAAAATTATTTTACTCTTAAAATAAATAAATAAAATGTCAGGTCACAAATTTTAATTTTTTTATTTGGCAAATATTATTTGAGAAATGAAAAATGTTAGGGAAAAAAAGTTAAATATCAGTAAAAAATTATTCAAGTAATTAAGAAAAGAATTTCTTTTAATTATATTTAGAAAAAATACAATGTAAATCTATAGCTAGAATTGTTGGATTGCAAAATATTTAAGAAGCAAATATATGAAAGTAAATAACTATGGTTAGGACTTTGCTTTAATTAATTAGATCTTAACCATTAGTTCTAAACCATGACATGTGTCTCCAATCCAAGCTAGAACTTGGAGAAAATGGAGAGAACCCGGATCCAAGATTTTCATTGAGGAAGGTAAAAATAAATAAATTATAATAATTCTTTTTAATTATTTAAAAGTGACATAAATCTTATATCAACTAAGATAAATAGGAGAAATATCAACATACAAAAAATATATTAATTAATTAATATATATATATATATATATATATATATATATATACACACTTTTAAACTCATTAATTGATAGATATAGAGACCTATTTATAATAGAACATGCATATTCATTTCTAAAGAATATGCATGAATTTTATATTAGAAATTTAAATTTTAAAATATTTTTACAACAACTAATTTAATATGAATTTTAAAGAGTGTATATTATTCCTTTTTAAAATTATTTATTTTAAATTATCCACTATTTTATTATTATTGCCTTTTTTATTTATTTTCAAATTGATATGAATTTAATGAAAGAATCCATTTTGATGGTAAGGTCGTGCTATATTATATATATATATATATTTTACCGCATTAATAACATTAAATGTGCATTTGTGTTAACATTGCCATGTGGACTTCTTTTAAGAAATAAAGCTTTGCAATTCATTTTTAAAATCATTATCAAAATTATCAGTTTTTCAAAAATAATAATGATAAATTTAAATCTAATTCTTTAAAATTTCCAAGTGGTAAAATTTGGATTTTGTCCCTAATACATATTTTTTTTCGTTTTAGAAAACATGGGAAGTTATATATTTTTTAAAAATAAAAATTTGAACTCAATCGTATTTTCAGTTTTTTTTCCTTTTGTGTTTGTAATTTTAATTTTATTTACGGGTTTTAATTAATTTAGTTAGTTTAATAATAAATAAAGATTATTATTATTATTATTATTATTATTATTATTATTATTATTATTATTTGTTTTGCAATCAATATGTAGGTTGTGGAAAGATAGTTAAAAATATTTTTTCTACAGAAAAAGGAATCACATACGTTTAAATTTAAAAACTATTTTAAAAATAAAACAATAATTTATTATTTAACCTTATTACATGCATTTAATATTTTTTAATTATTTAAATAATCTATTTTTTGTGGTGTTTTTAAAATTAATTAACTTGTCAATCCCAAAATTTAAACAATTTAAATATGTTTTTTGTACGCTTTCATTTAAATAATAATAATAATAATAATAATAATAATAATAATAATAATAATAATAATAATCCTATTTTAATTAGTTACCTATATATTAGGAATAACTATTTCCCTCACCCTAACTCAAAATTAAAAGATTACTCGCAATTTTTATTAATCAACTATCATTACGTGTTTTTTTCTTTTCAAATACAATTTTGCACATTATTTGTTTTAAAAGATTGCAAACATAAAATTAAGATTTTATTATTTTCAAATGACATTTTAAGACAAAATTAAAAGATGAAGAAGTAAAGAAGAAAAAGAAGAAGAAGAAAATTCATATTAGAAGACATTCATAATTATTTTAATTGGATTTATTTATGACTATGTAGAGAAAAGGTGTATGTGAGTAGTTGAATAATTTTAGGTAATCATTTTTAAATTAAAAAAAATCAGCTTGACATGTTTCATTTTTATTTTTTTCACGTGGGAATTTGAATTCTGTATTTTATATTTTTTAAATTTTAATTTCGAATTTCAATTTTTCTGTTTACAATTCCACCTCCGAACAAATTTAAAGATATATTTATATTATTATTATTATTATTCAAATTAAATATGTGATAACTTCCCACAAAAAAAGGAACCACACCCTCTTAGATCTTTATCATTTAAAACTTTAACTTCTCAATTTTAAATTTAAATAATTTTATAAAAGACTTTAAAAAGAAGATAATTCTTTATTATTATTATGATAATGATAATTTTACTTATTACATTCTCTTCAAGTAAAATCTTTGTATATTTATTTATTATTTTTATTATTATGATTAAAAAAATAACCATGATTATGTAAACTGCAATCAAACTTTCTAGTTTCTGTCATCTATTTTATCTTCTTTAGCCTCAAAAGAAGAAATAAAAAAGCAAGCAATATCAACCATTGCATCTCTTTCATCATCCATATAAACGAAAGCAAAATCTGAAAATTAATCCAAAAATATAAAAGATATAAGCATTAATAAAAAGTCAAAATAAAATTTATAGATAAAAATTAGATGTTCTGTTGATTTTTTTATGACGATGGTTACACACTAATAGAAAATTGAAAATTAAGAAAATTTCAATACATTCCTAATATTTGTGGATACACTTCAAGCACGAAATCTCTTTCTTTAGCATATACCAAATAGATCTATGATTTAGCCTATAATAAATTTCATACCTGTAAATCTTTCTACTTTTTTTGTTGCGTTAAAAAACTATAGGAGTTGTATGCTTGTTTTCTTCGGTAAACAATCCTATACTTGCCAAAATATAAAAAGAAGTGATGAAGATTGATTCATGAGTTTTTCAATACCAAAATATGAAAAGAAGTGATAAAAATTGATGATTACCTTGACAAAATGAAGTTTAGGATTTCTTTGCATAATGGAGAGTAAATCCCTTTCACCAATTGCTTAAAGATTGATGAAATTTAAAAGTGATTAGTTATATTTAATTTATGACTTTATATAAGCTTTAAATAATTAATACATCCGTAACTTATTTATTTAATTGGGTTGTTTAAAACTTAAAATTCAAAATTCAAAATTCAATATGAATTAATTAGTAGTCATCTAATCCTATTTTTTAGCTACGTGGCAAAGAAGTTTTAAAACCTCTTTATTTAGTTGGATAAATGGTTTTTTCTAAAATAAAGATTAATTCATTTTTAAAATTATAACTTTTATAAGCGTAATATTTTGGTTAATATAGTGATCTTTTTTTTTGTATTGATAATTATCAGCATTATTATTGCAACATATATATAATCAAATTTAATTATTTTTAATCCTTTTCTTGATTTATTTTCGTATTTTATTTTATTTTATTTCAAATTGAAAAGTATCCTTATGTTTTGACCAAATCTTTATTCATTGTGCATGTAGCATTATTTCAGTCACATATTTGTTAGTAGTTAATATTTCAGTCACATATTTATATTTTAAATTCACCCTCTAGTGATAACGCGCACATCCATTTAAAATTCTGAATATGCATTTGTGATATGAGGGTTTGTGGAGGCGGAAGTTATAGGGGGTTGGGGTGGGATTGGGTGTGTTTGAGGATGAAGAGAAATTGAATGACACTCATAGATCTTGATTTTCCAACTTCTACAAGAGAGTCATTTTTAAGAAACTCGCTTTTAAAATATACTAGTATATGTGCTCGCGTGTTGCGCGGATATTTTTAAATTAAGAATAATTTATAAAATTTATTATGGTAATTTTTTTAAAAAAATAAAGTTATAATAATACATTATTACTATTTATATGATCATATTAACTTAATGTTATATGCAATAATATTTTAAAATATTTTCTCTATCTAAAATTGTCGTCAAATTCTATGTTATATGCAATAATATTCAAAATTTACTGATGAATTCGTATATTTTTTTTTTGTCTTTTCTTGAAGTATTTAAAGTTGTGTCATGTGTCCTCCCACGTATTAAGTGAAACTAAAGATCACTCTATTCTACTTGATTCCTAGCATCAATTTATTTTAAATCTTGTTAATCAAGTAATATTAGAATTTTTAAGAATAATTTTATTCAATAGTTACATCAAATAAAGACATTTATCATTGAAATTCATAAATAACCATTAGTAAAATAGTAATAGGTATTAATTAGACTTTTCATGTACTCTCATTTTTCTTTCATTTTTAGCATATAAATCGCTAATTGGGGAAGTCGTAATCATTTCAAAAATTAGTTAATATTAAACAAAATACACCCAAACAGATATCTTGATGAAATTTTAAAAAATAGCTTAGAAATAGAAATTTTGGTAAAAGTTAATTCATTTTCTATTAATTTCTTAAAATTATCTATTAAGTGTTGGGTTGTTTCTTTTACCTTTCCAATCTTTAGAAAAAAAAAATTATGATATTATAATAACCCAATTTGAAGATGTAATGAGGATTAATATATTTTAAATGAGCGTGACACTTATCACATTACTATTTGCTAAAAATCTACATATAGAAAGTGTAAAGTTATAAATCTTCAAAACTGTAAATTTTAAATCTTCATCTTTTAATTAATCTTATATGTTTTATAAATAGATTTAAAAAAGTCAGCATTGCACATACAAAAAGGCCCTATATATTTTTAAAAAAAAAAACTAACCGCGCACATTTAACTTTTGTTATTTTAATTAACTAAAAAAAATTACCTCATCTCCAATTCAAATAAAAATAATTCTTATCTTTTTATATTATAAGAATAAAAGAAATTTTACAGTTTATGTACTATAATATTTATAAGTTCTCACAAAAATAATAGTTATACTACAAATTTAATGACAATAAATTTTATACCAATACTTTTTGTCATTTCTTGATAGATTTCCTGTTATTTCATAAGTACTCTGACATACTAAATAAATATAAAGAGCACTTGACCAAAATTGATTCATAACATCATTTTATTTGGAAATCCTATGGATAAAGACATATTAAGAGTTTTAAAGATAATTTTATTCCATAATCACATCAGATAAAGGCATTTATCATTAAAATACATAAATAATTAACACTAATAACTAGGGGTATTCACGGGTCGGTTTGGATCGGTTATTGGTCAAAACCAAAACCAAACCAACTTAATGGGTTTTAAAATTATCAAAACCAAACCAAACCAAATATAGTATATATTTATCGGTTTGGTTCTTATCAGTTTGGGTTCGGTTTGGTTCGGTTATTCGGTTATTAACCATAGACAAAAATAAAAAAAATAATTCATTCAAAGCGTTAAATAAATGACAACAATTTATTTAAAACAAAAATAGTTAGAATGACTGACATTACATAACTTTCCATCATTTAATTTACTATGAATAAAGCTTCCAATTTCATTATTTTGGCTTAGAAGAAAGAGACATTGATATTTTCAATCTTATAAAGAATTGACATAGACACACTCATATACATAAAACCAATAAGATAAATATTCTCACCTTGGGCATTTTTTCTTTCATAAGTAAATTATAAATAAATTTTGATGAAAACACATATAAGATATTTAAAGTTGTTAATAAAAATAATATATTATGTATGTATAACAATAAAATATATGTATATAACTTGTCGGTTCGGTTCAGTTAGTTCTTCGGTTTTTTCGAACAAAACCATAACCAACCCATATACTATCGGTTTTTAAAAATTTAAAACCAAACCACACCTAACCCAAATAAAAATTGGTTTATTTAATTGGTTTGGTTCAGTTTTTCGGTTTGGATCGGTTTTTATCCAAACCGTGAACACTCCTACAAATAACTATTGATCAGACCCAGAGTCGTTATTGTCCATGCTTCACAATAAAGATGATTTAAAAATTTAACATTATTAACACTAAACACATTGTACTTTCTTATTTATTAGTAAATATTTTTATATTTATATAATTTTTGACATCTATATTAAAATCATGTGTCTAAATTATCTTATTCAATTGATGTGCATAAAGACGCCAACTGCAATAACAATAACAACATATTCAGTGAAATCTCACGAAAATAGAAACTTATAAATGTTTACATAATCACTATTCAATAAAATTTGCTTCAAACATATTCAAATAGAAAAAGAAGAAAAAATCTTATACGAAACTACATGATATGAAAAGTAATAATACAAAGTGATTTTTCTCTTACCATCGCAATAAAAAAGAAAGCCATCTACAAATTTGAGAAGTTCTTTAGAGTTCTCAACAAAAAATGACTGAGCACTTGATTTTGAGATTTTCCTGTTCATTCTTTATCTTTGATAAAATCAGATAAAAAATAAATCAAATTAACACAAAATACAAAATCAATCACTAATTGCCAATTCTTAAATTTTTCAAATAAAAACCAAAATACGCATTGAAATAAATGAGTAAAAAGATTGTATGCATATTATTGGCGTGGAAACATTGTCTATGAATGAACAATTTGTTTGGATTGTTATGATATATATGAACGTATATCAGTGGAGAAAGGGTAGAAAAAAAAACTTCTCAGAGAGAGGAAATAGGGGAAGTGGGGGAGTTTTGATGCTTTTCTGTCTTATACTAGGTTGGAAAATCCCAAGTTACTACAAAAAAGTTTTCCGCCTAAAAATATTCCTCATTGACTTTTATATAACGACGGAAGCCGTTCGTTACAATAACTCCTTGTGAAAAAAAATTATGTGAAATTTTTGATAATCAATATGAGTTATAAATAAGTTAAGACCGTTAAAAAATGTACACCACAACAACATAAATAATTTTTTAGAGACAATCTACTTCCCTTTGGTCAAACGTTCACCACTTTTCGTTATTGTTACTCTAACAAAATTTATAGAAGAAAAAAAATAAATTTGAAACAACAGCAAAATAATATTGTTGACCACTTGACAAATTCATTCTTCATTAAACTTCTGCTCTGAAGGCCTTTTTAGATGCTTCATCAATGCAACTTTACAACTTTTTCAGAAATATATATAATTGTTGCATTATGAAAGTACAAGTAGATCAAAATGTTGGATTCTAGACTCATGTTAAAGAAATATTCTCGAACATTAAAAAATTTAAAATGAGTCTGGCCTAGATAACTCAAATGCTCAGCAATGACTTGGGACATGAAGGACAACAAATCTATATTAATAGACATATCTTTTGTAGTTTAAGATATTACTTTTATTTAGAGTAGGTTTTGTTTCATATTCTTCAAGTTAAGCTTGTCGAAAATAGTCATAAGTCACACCAAAATATTTAGATGGGCTGAATGAGAAGGAAAAAAATAAAAACATTATAAGGACGAAAAGTTGTCCAAGTGAGATCATATACATACCAAACGAAAAATAATCAATACAATTTTAAGGAAACAACAAAAAAGCTAGAAAAAACATACATTTAATGGAGTAAACTATGAGATATCCAATGATGATAACAAATCATTCTAACCAGAAAAGGTCCTATGTTTTGAAATAACATACCTCAAAAAATTGACTAACACTTCAATCAACTTTCAATCCTCAAAGTACTCATAATATCCACTGATAAAATTTAGTAAAAAATAGATAACAACAACATAAAAACCAAAAAATATGGGCATGCAAAGTTATTAACTCTCAGAGGATTTTCTAATAAACACAAAATCACATCCTTGTATGTGAATGACGTTGTTGATGAAGAAATTAGAGATTTGTAAGGGCTTTTTTTATTGTATCTTCAACAACTTCAGTAGAGAAAACTAGCTTGAATACTCAATTAAGCTTTGTTATCTTATTAGTAGTAACAAATACTTATAACCATATTTTTGCATAAACATAAACAACAAAGTTTAAAAGCATGTACTCAAAAACAACAATTAATAATATAAGTATAAATTAATGATTGTAAAAAGCATACCAGGATCATCAAAAATAGACTGAAACAGAATGGAAAAAATCGAGCCCATTGAATGCACAGTGTCCCCTAAAGGAAATTATTTCCCTTTATTACCCGATGTTTAAAGGAATAAATCCTCTCAAGATAGAACGATTCTATTCACCAGTGTATTGATACAAAAACAATGGTGTCAGTGAGTCATTCAACAGAAGCAAAGTACACAAATATTTAATTTCCCAGAAGAAGAACAACAACAGCAAGAAGTAGTTCAAAATTTTCGCTGTTTTAAAATGAGAGGAAAGTCCTCTATTTATAGACAAAAAAGGGTAGGGTGAACACATCATTATTGTGTCTTATCGGAAAAGTTACAACCCGTCGGAAAGGTCACAACCTTTCATAAAAGTCACGACTTTTCATAAAAGTCACAACTCTTCATGAAAAGGGAAGGCTATTTTTGAAAATAAATAAATTAAAAGGAAATCCTGATTTGTGGAGGCGTCACGTAGGCGGGTCTAGGGTTCTCTTTTATAACATTATAAGGACGAAAAGTTGTCCAAGTGAGATCATATACATTCCAAACGAAAAATAATCAATACAATTTTAAGGAGGCAACAAAACAGCGAGAAACAACAAATATTAAATGGGGTAAACTATGAGATATCCAATGATTATAACAAATCATTCTAACCAGAAAAGGTCCTATGTTTTGAAATAACATACCTCAAAAAATTGATTAACACTTCAATCAACTTTCAATCTTAAAAGTACTCATAATATCCATTGATAAAATTTAGTAAAAATAGATAACAATAACATAAAAACCAAAAAATATGGGCATCCTTGTATGTGAATGATGTTGTTGATGAAGAAATTAGAGATTTGTAAGGGCTTTTTTTTATTGTATCTTCAACAATTCCAATAGAGAAAACTTGTTTGAATACTCAATTAATGTTTGTTATTTTATCTGTACTAACAAATATTTATAACCATATTTTAGCATAAACATAAACAACAATGTTTAAAAGCATGTACTCAAAAACAACAATTAATAATATAAGCATAAATTAATGACTGTAAAAAGCATGCCAGGATCTTCAAAAATAGACTGAAATAGAATGGAAAAAATCGAGTTCATTGAATGCACAATGTCTCCTTAAGGAAATTAATTCTCTTTAGTACCCGATGTTTAAAGGAATAGATCCTCTCAAGATCTAACGATTCTATTCACCAGTGTATTGATACAAAAACAATGGTGTCAGTGAGTCATTCAATAGGAGCAAAATACACAAATATTTAATAGTCCTGAAGAAGTAGTTCAAAATTTTCGTTGTTTTAAAATGGGAGGATAGTCCTCTAATTATAGACAAAAAAGGGTAGTAGGAGCAAATCATTATTGTGTCTTATCAGAAAAGTTACAACTCTTTGGAAAAGTTACAACCCTTCGAAAAGGTCACAATCTTTTATAAAAGTCACAACTTTGCATAAAAGTCACAACTCTTCATAAAAGTCACAATTTTTCATAAAAGTCGCACATCTTTATAAAAGTCGCAACTCTTCATGAAAAAGGAAGGCTATTTTTGGAAATAAATAAATTAAAAGGAAATCCTGATTTGTGGTGGCGCCACGTAGGTGGGCCTAGGGTTCTCTTTTATATAAATATATGATTTTTATTTTTTAATTCATTTTATTTTATTTTAATAAATTAAAATTCTTTTTTTCTTCGTTTTGTAACTGCATTACCCTATTTTAAATCTTTTTTATTATATAATCTTAGTGTATTTCATATTTAATTAGTAGTAATTAATTTGATAAAATATTTTGTATTTGAAAATTTTAAAAATAAAGAAAAAAATTTAAATGTGACAACAATCTACATAAAAGTATGAAATAAATAATTTTATTCTATCAAAAAAACTGCATTATAAAATGAGTCTGATACTTGATATTAATTTATTTTTATGCTTAAGGAACTAGTGTAAGAAATTTGCATTCTGTTTGCTACAAAGGAGTAGTTGTGGAAAATTATTTTAAATATTTAGTATAAACAATTTGATAATTTCCCACAAAAATAGGATCCCTAACGTACTTACCAAAATTTTCAGTTTACTTTTTTTATTATTTAAATTTTTTTTATTTCAAAACAGTAAATTTAAAATTCAAATTCAAATTCAAAGAATAGTAAACAATTTTTAATATTAGGAAAAAGAAAGATTTTTTTAAAAATTATTTTTCGTTTATTTGTAAAAACTACTTCAAAATTATTTCAAAAAATAATAAAAATAGAATACTATTTAATGAAATGATTTTTAAAAAATTGAAAATTTATTATTATTATCATCTACATTTTTTTGCTATAAATAAGGAGGTTGTGGAAGGATAGTTAAAATGTCAAAAAAAAAAGGGAATCACACACGTTAAATCACAATATTTTTAGAAAGCTTTTAAAATTATTTATCCTTTAATTGTAAAAAATGAATTAAAATCATTTTAAAAATAAAATGAGAAGTAATTTTATGAAATATATATATATATATATATTTACCTATTTTAACATTTTTTACTTTTTTGTCCGTTGGTATTTTTTTTATTTTTCTGTATTTTAATAGTTTATTTAAAATTTATTTATTTTTATTATATTTTCGTGGTGTTGACATGTGTCGTTCTAATTCTAATTATTGACATGTGTCTATATTTCTTTATTTAATTATTGGTTATTAATTATTTAAAATACTGAAAAATTGTGGTGTTGACTGATGAGTCCCCGATTTGGACTCATTTAGGGCAATATTTTGATGAAATTAGTGTCCTCAAATGCATGTTTTATCTCGATAACTGATGAAAACCTTTAAGTTTTAGGTATTTGAAGTTTGAGGGAAACCATGGATACTATCGAGCAAAAAGGAACAAAAGAAGCTAAAAGAACGAGGAAATGAAGATCTGCGAATCGCCGAACCCATTCAGCGAATCGTCAATAGATCACATATTCGCCATTTGTTCCAAAGTGTTGAGCCCTGAAGGGAAGGAGCAAATCGGCGGTGAAAAAGAGCAATCGGCGTATCGCCGAGCGACTCCGCGAAGCAGTGCTACATCGCCCAATTATCCAGGACAAAGATGCTGAAGGCAAAAAATGAAAGGCGACGAAGTAGACCAAAGGGCGGATCGCCGAATGCATCGGCGATTCCCACTAACGTCGTCGAATGATCATTCGGAGCACATTTTCTGAAAACTATAAATACTAGTTCAGTTTTATTCTTAGTAGCGAATGTTACCTTATTTTATCTAGTTTTTAGATTATTAAGTTTGAGACAGAGTTTTGGAGATATTCTCTCTAAGATTTGGAGAGGATTTTGAAGAACTTGGAGCTTTCAAAGAGTTTCAAATTCAAGGAATTGGACTTGGGTCTCTTGGGTTCTCCACTCTTGGCTTGTTTTAAGACTTAATATTGCATACCCATTGATGGAAACTGATATTGGTATACGCCTTTATCTCTTTTACATGCGTAGCTAAAACCCCAATTCTTGGGGTGTGATTTTATGAATATCGGTTAGATTAGTTTTTGGGTCTTGCTTGTTGATAGTCTATTCGTAGTTTAAATGTGATTTCGTTTAGTGGTTGTGGATGAATTTAATGAATTTGTAGTTGCAAATTCAAGTTTATTTATTTGTTTTCGGCTTGCGAGAGAGAGAGGTCGTAAAACTAAGACCACTAAATTGATGGCCAGTGTGAGTGGGTCGACATGAGGTTCACTCTCTCATGTCCACACACTCAACTCGAGAGAGTGAGTAGGTTAAGGTGGAGGTTGTTCTTCATGCGGCAAGTGGGTGTCCGAGAGGAACACATTTGAAACGGGGTAAGTTGCTTGAAAAAGAGCTTATCCCCCTTAAAGTCTAGCCTAGTCACAAATACTCAACGAATTTACTATCAAAGCATGTACCCAATGATTTAGTCTATCCCGTATTCCTATCACATCCCAAGAATCTCGTCTCCATACTTGTATTTTTCCTTATTTTCACTGTTTTAGTTGTTTCTTGCTTACAAACCCCCATTTGATACTTGACGTTTGCATTACCCTTTTTAATTTGTTATGTTTTCATTCGCCAAAGTCTTTAGCTACGATTAGCTTTAGCACTTTTGCCCTTAACCACTAATTCTCACACACACTCCATTGGGACTCGACCCCAACCCTTGGTTGAGTTACTAAACTATTGTACGATCATAGACACTTGCATCGGAAGTTGTGTCTTGATTATGCAAACATCAAAATGGCGCCGCTGCCAGGGAGTGGTGTTACGTGAAAGTTTTTGGTTTAAGACGAATTTTGTTTTTTAATAGTTATAGTTTTACTAACCTAATTTTTAGTTTTGTTTTGATTGTTAGAGTTTTGAAGCAGGCAAGTTGAACATATCGAGCAGTACTTGCAAGCTAATGGAGTTGCCGTCATTAGAAGGGATGATGTTCTGAGATACGATCCTAACTTTTAGGCAATCGGAAGGCGAACAGTTTCATGAGGCATAGCTGAGGTTCAAAGCACTTCTGGGTCAATGTCTTACTCACGGAATCCCCGAAAGAGTCATTTTGGAATCTTTCTACCGAAGTCTTAGTCTATAAAACAGAATGATGGCTGATCAAATTACCTCGGGTAGTCTAGTACGACAACCCTATATGGAGGTAGCCAAATTGCTAGACAACTTAACTTAGCCAGATCAGGAAATAAAAAGGAGAGATTTCAACTTAGTGATCCTGCTAACTTAGTTAGATGAGCTGACAAAGAAAATTGAGGATCTTGAAGTCCAGTGCAACAAGAAAGAGCGTTATGTTCCTCATCATGAATGAAGGAGAATTAAGAACAAAGAGGATGGACAGAACAAAAAAATGCTCACACTTCTACTCCAGAAATCCAGTGAGCAACATAGGGTATTGGCTGTGAAACCAAATGACAACCTCTCATTAAACTAGTAGGTTCTCAAATGGATCAAGTGCTAACTGAACTCTATCCGGATTTTAAAGAAGGATTGCCTGATGAAGTTAAGGCAAACCTCACCATTGGAGCATGAATGTTAACTTGCGTCGTGCCACGACGTTAACTAAGGCATTGTTTGGGAGGCAACCCAAAACCTTTAAATATTTGAAATTTGTTATTTTTAAAATGAAGGTGTTTTGATTTTGTAGGATTGGGCATGAAAAGTTTGTGAAAAGTATAAGATGAATTACACAAGTCCAATTGGCGAAGCGCCGACTAGATCGGCGACCCCGACAAAGACCGTCGTTTGGATCCTTACTTGGACTAAGGGTCCTGTAAAACTTGGCGAGGTAGATAAACATTCGGCGGATCGTCGAGTAGCGGAGCGAATTCAACTAATGTCTCTGAATGGGTGAGATCTGGATGGTTTTTATAAAGCCACGAATTTTGACTTTCAACCTTTTTCATATTCTCTCACTCTCGATTTTCGCAAAATCGCACTTACTTAGTATTTTCAAAATTTTCGCATCTCATGAGTATTTTAGCTGAATTAGTAGTGTTTGATTCTGTACTAATCTGCTGCCTAGCACCACAGTCTTGACTTAATCTGCCTAAAAGGTTGGTTCTCCAAAACCTCCATTTAATTGTGATATTTATACACTCATGGCAAGTAATTGTATCCTATGTCGTGTACTGTGCATTTCTGATAAAGTTAGACTATTCAAGTGCCTCTTTTGATTCACAAATCCAACCCGTCTACTTTGAATTTTGGAATCCCGTTCTAATGATTTAGCATGAATGAAATTTTATGAGGTGCTCCTGCATACTGTTTAAGTTGGGCAAATGCCAGGAAAATTGTAAGCTTAATTGTACTAGTGCATACTTTGATTTTGTTTTCGGGAGTTGCAGGGTTGAAGTCGAGAAGATAGGTTGGAAATAGGCACGTTGGGTCGTTTGGCGAGCTGGGTCGAGCTCGCCAAACCACTTGGTGGTTCGCCTAATGATCTTATCTCGCCTTTAATTTCATTCTACTCATGATTTGGATTATATAACTTTCAGTGAGAAGTCTTTGGACGTCAAAAGCCTTCGGCGACTCACCGAAAGTCTCCTTTATCGCTTTTTTCTGCACCCATGAACCTTTGTTGCACTGTAGCTTTCGGCGGATAAAACCTTGTTCGCCGAAAGAAGTCGGCGACTCACCGAAAGGATTTTCCCATCGCCGACTTATTAATATTCTTGAGCCAACTCCTATCAGTGAGCTCGGCCTAGCTCGCAAAAGCAACTTGGCGATTCGCCGTTCTGATCGACGAGTTTTTCTGCAATTGTGTCCCCATGAATTTGATTTAGTCGTTTTAAACTGCTTCCCAATTCTTCACAGAAATGGCTAGATCTAAAGTTACAGGAAGAAGCAAGCCACCTCAAGGTAAAACAAAAGGGATTACAATCAACGAGGATGCAGATGCATCAGAATCAAGGTTGCTAAACTTTCCCCAACGGGTGGAAAAAGCAAGGGCAAAGACAAAACCCTTGAATTATCAGATGCAAGCACTGACAATGATGACTTCTATAGAAATGACCCCAACCAATCTGAAAGTGAAGGTGTGGGTTCTGAGGAAGATGGTATGTTAATAGCACAGAGAGCTGAGCGGCGAACTAAGAAGCTGAATGATCCATCCAGGGTAAAGACTCCACAACCCACCACCATTACACCTCCAGTTCCAGAACAGGCAATGGTATTAGCACATCCAATACAGGGTCCCCCACCTAAGTCAATGAATCGAGTAAAGGCTTAGGGGCTGAGGACAATTCTGGAGGAAAAACGCCTGTCCATAGACGGGGATATAGACAGGCACCCAGATATAATAGAGTGCTTGAGTTACCACAAGTTCCAAATCTTCACTAAACCCTGTGGCCCTTATATTCCAAACTGGGTAACAAAGATCTACAGTGCATACAATGCACTCATACCCCAGAAAAAGCAGCTAGCAGCAGCCTTCAAAGAAGTTGCCTATGTGGTTATCAGAGGCAGGAGGGTGAAGTGTGATAATGAGGCAATCAACGCATTCTTGGGCATGTCCACGAATATTAGGGATCATTGCCAGCACTTGATCAGAACAAAGAAGCTGGATGAGATGAAAAAGTGGTTAGCCCCACTAATTTCATATGAGACTCCAAAGTAGTTGGCGAAAGGAGTTCCGGTTGAAAAGAAAGAACTAAACATCGTCGCAGGGTTTTGGTTCGGTTTTATCAGCAGCACAATTATGTCATCCCAGAATGAGTCGATCATTCACCTTGCCAAGGCAGCTTCCCTTGGGTTGTATCATAGAGGAGACTCGGACAAACTGGGGTACAATCATTGCTTCAGAGATACTCATGCGTGCAAGGCAGAGCCGAACCTCACTTTTATTCCCAGTCTTGATCACAGAATTATGCAAAAGAGCCCGGGTGCCTTGAAATGCCAAGAAGGATGTAGAAGTGATGCCCATAACCTCTACTGATATCCGGAGGATCGAAGTCGAGTACCTTAAGGATCAAGCAGAAAGGAAGAATGCAGCATCGGTGGAGTTAGTAAACACAGAATTATCGCCCGCAGAGGCACCTCTGCCTACTCTGACCCCTAGGCCTTCAGGTATATCTATTGCCACTGCTACTCCCGTTGATACTCCAAGTTTTTCTGCTGTTAAACGGTTTTCAAGACCCACAATTGTTGCTGCTGTTTCCCGGCCTCCACTCACGCAGGCTTCCCTACTCCGAATGGGACAGCTGGCCCTTTCTGCTGATCGTCGGGCTGCCAGTCTAGAGGCCTCTATTCCAGGCATGATCCAGATTACTCTAACTAATGTTGTGACACCTCTTAGCACTACCATTGATGCCCTAGCGGCCAGGATAGCGGTGTGTGAGCACAACCAAGGGCCCACAAAGGAGGTGATGACTTTAAAAGCTAATATTGCTAAACTGCGAAAAGATGTAGACCACCTGAAGTTCACCGATGTGTCCATGGTCTTTGGAATAATGGAGATTTCAGACATGCCTGAGATGCCTCAGACCACCACTGGACATGGGGATAGAGCGAAGCAGATAGACGATATTGAGTCAGAAGCAGAGATTGATAGAGAGATGCAAGAGGAGACTGTAGAAGCTGCAGATGAAGACCTGACCAAAACGGAAGCAATTATGATAGATGTTGTTGTGTAAGCTTCCTTAGCACCTGTTGCTAGATCCAGTGGAGCTGGTCTTTCTGGGGGTCACTGTTGCTCCCCAGTATACACGCAAGTGTACGTGGTCGCGTAAATAATATAGATTCTTTAAGAAACGAGTTATCGTTCTCAAGGGACTTATAATCAACTTATATTTAACACTTCATTCTACAAATAACAGTAAAAGCATTTATTGTTGACTACTACTAATTATGAACTCAATGAAAGTAACTAATTGTGAACGACTTTAATATTATGTTTCAAGCAAGTTAAAAGCAATTTCAGGACTGCAGCATATACTGAATATCATGTATCTTATTATCGGCCTAGAACTAATTTCAGTTGTTAAGTTATTGGTTTATAGGGTTAATTATATGAGTCGGGATATACACCTCTCGTCGCCTACCCCAATTAGCTACCTAACTACATCGTTGAGCAGGGATAAATAGACTAATTGGCGAGAATTTATATTTCATCCTATTTCGTAACCAAGCGAGTTGTTCGTTCGGGCGTCACTCCTGAACACAAATCACCTCGACTTAACGGGTCGATCAAGCTCTCTATATCCTCTGGTCTATTTAACCTCTCCTCTCTCGATTTTAAGGTTAAATAATAGATTTATCTCTAGATGGCCAGTCAAGAAATATTAAAACAAAAATATAGAAGTAACTTATAATGACAACTAAGAATTAATTCATAAAGCCTTAAATAATCAATAATCCATTCGTAACTACAGCCCCAGAACTAGGGCGTGTAGCTACTCATGCTATTAGAAAAAAAGAAAATACAATAGTTCATGCAATTTCCAGAAAATTAGAAGAGTTAAAGGATTAAAACCTATTACGAACTTGAATTCTTGCTCTTGCACACTAAATCAAAAGTTGAACACTTACTAATGAACCCTATGGGTCTATTTATAATAATTATAAAAACTAAGACCCAATCCTCAACCAACAAGGAGTCCTATTTAGTTGTATTTTCGCTGGAAAAGTCGGCATTATGGTGGGGCGTCGTGCCTCGCATCGCGCCTGACCCTGGCCTTTGAAGTTTCCTCCTTGGCGCGCCACGCCTCTCAGCGCGCCTGAGAGGCGTCTTTGAATATTTGGCCCAGGCGCGTCGCGCCTCTCAGAGCTCCTGACCCTGGGGTCTTCATCCTTGGCCGCTTTTCATGCTCTTTTACGTCTCTTTTCTTCAAGTTGACTCCAATTCCCTTGAGAGTTCCTGAAACTACTAATCATGTGTGTAAGTGTACAATCATTCCAATTTACACCAAATATTAAGCTAATGACTAGAGATCATCTTTCAATCTAATTGACTCATGGGCAATTATTGACAACTTAGGCATATAAATATGCCTAAGATCACCACCCCACACTTAGAACTTTGTTTGTCCTCAAACAATCTCTAGACTATTAACTCTTTTTCACAACCCTTGGACTTATCAACCCACCTCAAAATCAACCAAACATTTTTAATCATGATCTTGTAGTTCACAATGGGTGCAACTATTCAACATTTACACCAAGTACAACACATGCTCAAAGAATGACCCTTTTATTATTATTTTCGGGCTAATGCAAACTCATACAAACACATCAATTAGATAATCTTATATATGCCATGAATGCCCTCACTTGTTCTTTTTTACTAAAGCCTTTCACTCAAACAACTTGCAATATCAACAAGGCCTATTTTCAAATAATCAACTCACCCTCACAAAAGAAGTTCTTACCTTTCTCAACATACCATAAGCTTGCCAATAGTGTATTATTACTTTCGCACATATTTCTCAAGGAATCAAGAGGACTTTCATTAGATTTTATCGTTGGCTTAAGGTAAGGGAGGGAATATTTAGGAATCATTTTAGTGACTACACCTCCCTAATGCACATGTCATTATTTTGCCAACAATTTTCTTTATAGCTCTTTTTTCCTCCTAGTACATACTTCATGACTATTTACCCTTTTTGTTGCTCCATATTTGCCCTTTATTTCTTGTTCATCATTCATTTTTATATATATATATATATTTTTTCATGCCTTTGCACTAGCAACCCAAACTCTAGATTTTAATATCCGAGTAAGGTACACATTATCCTTGATAGGATCAGGGCCAACGTTTCGAGCATAATACTAAATTAGCCACCCTCAATTTTAGTCGAGGTGCACATTGTTACTAAGGACCAGGGCCAATACAAAATTTCTTTTTCACACAACGTAGCAATCCACCCTTAGCTATATCAACCAACATTTTCCAACCCTTTTTCTTAACATAGTGCATTAAGGATTTTTCATAGGATCAAAAGACTTGGTATCAAACAACGGGTTTCGGCTTATCATGTGGTTTATCAATAAACAAGGCTATAGGCTCAATGGGGCTTCACTAGGGATGATTTCAATGGTAGGCATACAGATAGAGGTAAGAATTGGCTATTTCAAAGAAACACCTCAATCACATTCCTTAAGTCATACAAGCTACTAATTCAACACACAAGGCAAGTTCTAGATATCAAGTTAAGAAAGAACAAATCAATTCTCACCACACATGGCATTATGACACATATAAGGATATATCAACTAACATGCTCCTACAACTTGCATTACGGTATCATTACACAATTAAGTCCATTTATTTTTATTTTGAGTCAAAACTAAGAACACATACTTGCTATAAGGTCAACAATCTATTGCACTTTTCCACTTGTGACTACCCATGATGTTTGACTAACCCTTTCAGACATAATTTCAAAAGGCCAAGGTTGTTTTCTCAATCCTACTCTTCTATTTGACTAATTTTCCCTTAAGACGGTCACCATCCATCCATCATTGGGAACTGTCACTCCTATTACGACTCTAAGACTCGATAAAGCAATAAACTAGTCATATTCAGTTCAAAGGGACAATCCTCAGTAAAAGTATCGAAAACAAACGCTGAGGAACCTGAAATAAAAAATTTTAAACATTTAACTAAAAGCTACCACTAGACTCGACAAAGCAGTAAACAACTATATACAACAGAGACATATTTACCCCACCCCACTTTAAAAATAAGCATTGTCCTCAGTGCACAATTAAAGCAAAGTATAGAGTTAGGAATACTCCCTCGGGCCGCTAGACCTCGTCGTCACCGTGATCAAACACCATCAAGGCATTTGCATCCTCATCCACAGCATCAGCCTCCTCATCATCCATAGCCTCATTTTCAGTAGCCTCATCATCATCTAACGGCTTCATAAAAGCGGGACCAGACCTGCACAGAAAGGTTGCATTCTCGGTCAACGGATAGCGATCCGCCAAAGTCTCCATTTTCTCGTTAGTAACCGGACGTCCACCTATCCGCAACTGTAGCTCTACCATACCGAACATTCGTGCCATGACGCTGTCATCACGGGCTTGCCTTTCTGGAGCAGACAAGACAGGTCCATGGGACGTGTCTAGTGCCTTTGTGCGGGTTAGATCAACTAATTTACCCGTCAGATCCAGGTGATAAGAAACGGTCATGTCCACTGTTTCCTCTACAATACCTTCAGCCCTCAGAAATCGGGTGATCAACCCCCCATAACAGAATCTCTGCCTCAAATTGTTCCTGAATTTCATTATATTTTGCCTCAGGATTGCCCCAACATTAATAGGCATTCCCTTCATCAGCATATAGACTAATACCACCATATCCCTTGTCACATCAGTAAAATGTTTGGCAGGCAACAACACACTACATACTATCTTCAGCCATACCCAAGCAACTTGATTAAAGTTAGCAAAATGTAGGGTATTATGCCTCCCTGTATCCTTACTCCGCTCCCACCTAGCAGTCGAATCAACCCCACACAAGGTATGTCGGATATCCCTATAAGGAGGTGTATCCCTCAAGTTACTAAACTCATCAGGGTCACAATTTGGGGTCCCTAACAAGTCATTCAGAATTCGGGCAGAAAACTTGACATTTTACTCCCTAACAGGCACAGTTTTATATTTTGTTTCAGTTAGCCAATTAGCATAAAATTCTCACTAACGTCAAATTGCAATCTCCCAGATTGTCAAATATAAACCTCAGTCCCAACTCAATCACAGTCCAATATATAACAGCAAATTGCGACTTCAACCTTACCTCATTCACAAATTCATCGCCCATATACTTCGCCTCTTGCCCATATACTTTGCCTCTTGTTGACAGGCGAACCATTCCCACCCATACCTTTCAACAGTCTTTTTACCAAATTTTTGCACCGGTTCTCGAGCATTAGAGGACCCGGAAGCTTCTCCTTTTCTACTCCGCTTGGAACCCGCCACGGATTTGGCTTTCGGTGCCATCACCACCTAATAAGAAAAAAGAAATAAATAGTGAAAAAGAGAAACAAACACAAAGCAAAAATAAAAATTAGTTAGATAAATTAGGGGGGGCTGGGCAATGAGGAGAGGGAAGAAGAGAGTAAAAGAGAAAAAAATTGGATAGTGAAGGATTCGAAGTGAAAGGGGAGTGGATATGTGGTTGTATAGGAGAAGAATGGGTAGGGAAAGGTTTAATTGTGTAGAGGAAGGAGAAAGGTTGGTGTCAATGGAGGTAGTGGGAAGTTAGAAGAAGATGAAGAAGAAGAGTTGGAGAGAAGTTAGGGGGTTTGGGCGGTTTGTAGGAGAATGGGGTAAAGAAGTGGGAGTTTTAGGGATTTAAGAGGAGTGTGTCGGGTTTTATATGGGTATAAACCCGAATTTTTTAAAAAAATTGGGCAAGGACGCGATGGTGGGGCGCCACGCCTGTATCGCGCCCCAAAACTTTCTCTAAATTTTTATGCCAGGCGCTGCGCGCCTGCCAGTGCGCTAGAGTTGTTTTTTTTTATAGTTACAAATAAAGAAAGAAAATCCTATCTAGCTATAACTAACCTATATTCTACAAATTGAAACTACGCTAAAACAAAAAATTTCAAGAATTCAAAGACGAACTTCCTATCTATTACATATTGTTCATGGGTTGCCTCTCATATAGCGCTTGATTTAACGTCGCGGCACGACTCAGCTTGGATCATTCATCATTTAGCTCAAGATCTTCTCGATCACGATCCAAATCCTTACCAAAATAATGTTTCACCCTTTGCCCATTGACCAAGAACGTAAGGACAGTCTTACCTTTAAGCTCAACAACCCCATGTTGTGTCATTCTGACCACTTCAAAAGGACCACTCCACTTCGACCTTAATTTTCTGGGGAATAACCTTAGTCTAGAGTTAAAGAGTAGTACCTTATCTCCCGGATTGAAGGTACGAGCTACTATGTGCTTGTCATGCCACCTCTTTGTCTTTTCTTTGTATAGCTTGGCATTCTCATATGCGTTGAGCCTAAACTCCTCAAGTTCATGTAGCTAATTCATTCTATTTTTACCGGCTAGCTCGGGGTCTAAGTTCAATTTCTTGATTGCCTATTATGCTTGATGCTCTAATTCTGCTGGAAAGTGACATGATTTCCCAAATACTATGTGATAGGGAGAAGTTCCTATTGGTGTCTTGTACGCAGTCCTATATGCCTACAACACATCATCTAGTTTTTCAGACCAATCTTCATTTGCGCATTCACCATTTTCTGCAAAATTTGCTTCACCTCTCTATTCGAAAACTCCACTTGGCCACTCGTTTGAGGATGGTAAGTTGTAGCAACCTTATGACGAATACCATACTTAGCAAGAAGATTTTTAACAAGATGGTTAATGAAATGCTTACCTTCATCACTTATAATTGCCCTTGGAGTGCCAAAGCGAGTGAAGATGTGCTTTTTGATGAACTTTATCACCACCCTTGAATCATTGGAAGGAAGAGCTACTGTCTCCACCTATTTACTAACATAATCCACAGCCACAAGAATATATTGGTTTCCACTAGATGGTAGGAAGGGACCCATGAAGTCAATACCCCACACATCAAATATTTCCACCTCCAAAATGTTACTGAGCGGCATCTCATGTCTTCTTGAAATAGTACCCAACCTTTGGCATTTATCACAACCCTTCACAAAAGAAATAGAATCTTTAAATAACGAGGGCCAAAAGAAACCAGATTGTAGTACCTTATGAGTAGTACGCTCTCTTCCATGGTGACCTCCATATGGACTAGCATGACAACTCTCGAGCACTTTGTGAACCTCAGATTCTGGAATGCACCTTCTCACTACCCGATCTACGCCTTGCTTGAACAAGAATAGTTCATTCCAAATGTAGAACTTGGCATCATGATTGAGCCTTTTCTTTTGTTGGGTGATTGCACCCGGAGGATAATCGCCACTTACTAGCAAATTCACAATGTCTGCATACCATGGCACTTGAGAGATATCTAATGCCATCAATTGTTCATCTGAAAACTCTTCCCGGATTTTCTCACCTTCATTCACATGTGAAAAATCCTCCAACCTAGATAAGTGATCTGCTATTTGATTCTCAATACCTTTCCTATCTTTGATCTCAGGGTCAAATTCTTGGAGAAGCAATATCTATAGGATTAGCCTTGGTTTAGCATCTTTTTTATTGAATAGGTACCTAATAGCTGCATGGTCAATAAAAACAATCACTTTAGTACCTACCAAATACGATATGAACTTGTCGAAGGAGAACACTAGAGCCAACATCTCCTTCTTAGTCACTGTGTAATTAGCTTGTGTAGAGTCAAGGGTCTTGCTTGTATAATAGATCGAGTGGAACACTTTATTCTTTCTTTGTCCCAACACTGCACCCACTGCTACGTCGTTTGCATCACACATGAGTTCAAATGGTAATTCCCAATCAGGAGCAATTAAGATGGGAGCTTCAATTAAGTTCATCTTCAACATCTCAAAAGCTTTGAAGCACATCTCATCAAAGTCAAACTTCACCTCTTTCTCCAAGAGACTGCACATAGGTCTTGCAATCTTGGAAAAATCCTTAATGAATCGCTTGTAAAAACCTGGATGACCCAGAAAACTACGCACACCTTTTACAGAAATAAGAGGGAACAATTTCTCAATAACTTCTACCTTAGCCTTCTCAACTTCCAAATCAGATTTAGACACCTTTTGTCCCAACACTATCCCCTCTCTTACCAAAAAATGACGTTTTTCCCAGTTTAGAACTAAGTTAGTGTCCTCACATCTAGCAAGTACTTTATCAAGATTCCGGAGACATACCTCAAAAGTCTTCCCAAAGACGAAAAAATCATCCATGAACACCTCTACAAAGTCTTCCACCATATCATGAAAAATGGCCATCATACACCTTTGAAAAGTCACCGGTGCATTGCAAAGTCCGAATGGCATGCGTTTGAAAGCATAGGTACCATAAGGACAAGTGAACGTGGTTTTTTCCTGATCCTCGGGTGCAATCAAGATCTGGTTGTAACCGGAATACCCATCTAAGAAACAATAGTACTCCTGCCCTGCTAGTCGGTCAAGCATCTGGTCAATGAAGGGAATGGGGTAGTGATCTTTTCGGGTAGCATCATTTAGTTTTCGGTTATCCATGCAAATTCTCCACCCAGTCACTATTCTAGTAGGAATCAACTCATTCTTTTCATTCCTTACCACTGTCATACGTCCCTTCTTGGGAACACATTGTACCGGACTTACCTACTTACTATCAGATATTTGGTACACAATTACAACATCTAGCCATTTTATTACCTCTTTTCTCACCACTTCTTTCATCAAAGGATTTAGTTGATGTTGATGTTGTGCACTTGGTTTGTGATCTTCTTCCATATAGATTATGTGCATACATAACGCTGGACTAATCCCATGGATGTCAGCCATCTGCCACCTAATAGCTTTCTTTCTCCGCTTTAGAATCTGCAATGCTGCTTCAACCTGAAATTCGAACAACTCTGCAAAAAGTATAACATGCAAAGTTTCATTAGTACCCAAAAATGCATACCTGAGGTGAGCCGGCAGTGTTTTCAGTTCCAGCTTTGGGGCTTCCTCAATTGAGGGTTTGGGTGGTGGCCCTAACTCACGCTCTAATGGTTCCACTCTCCGCTTGTGAGGCTCCACAAGTGCCAGATTCTGACATGTTTCTATCTCTTAAGCCTCAGTGTTTTCATCTCTTTTATAACCTATTAATACTCTTTCTAAGGGGTCTTCGGGCACAACTAAATGTGACTTTAATATGCGATCAACCACAGTAATAGCAGACAACTCTTCATAAATAGAAGGTAATTTTAGAGCGCAGTAAACATCAAATACCTCTACCTTATCATATGCCCTCATGGTTAATTGACCAGCTACTACATCAATCAATGCCCTACCCGTGGCCAAAAAAGGACGTCCCAAAATGAATGGAACTTCAAGATCGGGTTCAAAGTCTAAGACCACAAAATAAATCGAAAAAATCAATGAACCTACTTGCACTAACACATCTTCTACCACCCCATCTGGCCTAGCAATGGATCTATCAGCAAGTTGAAGAATAACAGTGGTTCGTTTTGGACTACCCAACCCAAGCTTTAGATACAAGGATAAGGGCATCAAATTTATACTTGCCCCCAAATCACACAACCCCCGGGCATGAACATTTTGCCCAATTGTAATCTGCACAGTAAAACTACCTGGATCTTTTAACTTTTTGGGCAGTCTGTTTTGAATCCTTGAGTTGCACTCCTCAGTAAGTGCCACAGATTCATATTCCGTGAGCCTCTTCTTGCTAGCCACAATGTCCATCACGTATTTAGCATACTTCGGGATACCCTGCAAAATGTCAACCAGAGGTAAATTAATGTGAACCTGTTTAAGGAAAGAGAGAAACTTATCGAAGCATTCATCCTCATTCTGCTTTTTGAGCCTTTGTGGAAATTGAGGTGGTAATTTCTTTTGAGGAACGGGTACCTCAACATTGGAGTTTTTTACTACCTCTTTCACCTTCTTTTCTTTGTTACTTACCTCAGTGTCTCTCTTCTTTGGAGCTAGTTCCTCTAATTGTAGCCCACTTCTAGTACTTACCGCATGCAATTGCTTAGGATTGGGCTCAGTATCACCGGGCAGCCCACCTTGGGGGCGCAAGTTCAGAGAATTAGCCACTTGCGCAACTTGTTTCTCTAAACTCATTTGGGACATATGGATGTTTCTAATGTTCTCATCCTGCTTATCTATTCTAGCATTTAATTTGGTCCCTATTTTAGTCATGAGCTTTTGGAGTAGTTCTTCATTGGTCATCCTCCCTTTTGGTGCACTAGAATTTGAGCTTTGGTTAGGATTGTAGTATTGTTGCTCTGCCCCTTGAGAACGGTATTGGTTAACCCTTTGTGCCTGATTTTGGTTTTGGTTCCCACCCATGAGAAGTTAGGATGGTTCTTCCAACTAGGGTTGTAAGTATTACCATAATTTTGTTGCACCCCACCCTTTTGCTCATTACCCACATAGTTTACGGAATCCGGGTTTGCCTCACATTGCTCGGTTTCATGAGTTCCCACATACCTCACACCAATTTGCTGCATGTTGTACTACGTTTATCGGAGCCTGATTTAGAGCTATTTGGCTAAATTGCAATGTAATGTTATGTTGCATTGCATCTAATTTGGCATTTATGGCAGTAGCTTGGTCTACATCTAAGATCCATGCAGCCTTTTGGGTTGGGGTTCTAGAAATTTCCCCATCATACCATTGGTTCCCTTCAGAAAGTTTATCGAGTAAAGCGAAGAACTCTTCACTCATTATGGAAAGGGCATGTCCACCTGCTGCACTATTAAGGAGAGAACAAGCATTATAGTCTAAACCCTCAAAGAAAGTGTGAGCAAATACCTCATTGGTTTGCATGTGGTGTGGGCAAGCAATCAACATTTTTTTGAAACGTGTCCATGCTTGGTACATGTCCTCCCCTTGCTTTTGAACAAACTTTATTATCTCCAAATTACCAAAAAAATAAGTTAATTATCTCCCCCCTCAACTTCGCGGTTTTCTTGGATTGAAAAAATCTACTCAGGAACTTCTTTGCTAGATCATCCCAAGTGGTGATGAAGTTTGGTGGCTCAGAGTCTAACCAACGTCTTGCAGCTCCTAATAATGAGTATGGGAACAAAGTCAACCTTACATAGTCTGATGAGACTCCAATTGGGATGTATGTATTGGTGATGTCTATGAAGGTCCTAAGATGGACTTGAGGATCCTTATGGGGGAGACCAGTGAATTGCCCATTAGTATAGAGTATATGTACCATGCTCTGCTTTAGTTCAAATCTACCCCCCGGTGGAGGTTTCCTAATACTGGATGCCAAGTTGGCTGTGAGTGGAACTGCCACATCACGGACTGGTCTTGCGGGAACAACAGGTGGTCCTTCTTGGTTATTCCTTGGGTTATTCACGTTTTCCGGGTTATTCACGTTGTCTTGATTATCATCATCAAAGTTTCCCGAAATACCTAACCCCAATTCTTCTTGTCGTCCCTGGTTCATTTTTCTGCGCTGGCGTAAAACTCTTTCCGGTTCGTTGTAAGGTTCGACAAGATCTCATTTCCGAGCCAGACCTGAAAATCAAGTGCATGCACTACACAAGCTAAGATCAAGTAATTAATATCTGAATATATTAAGTGTAGACTTAAGAAGATTGAATATAGATCAATTTCTAAGTCCTCGGCAGTGGCGCCAAAAACTTGTAGCTCCCCAGTATACACGCAAGTGTACGTGGTCACGCAAGTAATATAGATTCTTTAATAAACGAGTTATCGTTCTCAAGGGACTTATAATCAACTTATATTTAACACTTCATTCTACAAATAACAGTAAAAGCATTTATTGTTGACTACTACTAATTATGAACTCAATGAAAGTAACTAATTGTGAACGACTTTAATATTATGTTTCAAGCAAGTTAAAAGCAATTTCAGGACTGCAGCATATACTGAATATCATGTATCTTATTATCGGCCTAGAACTAATTTCAGTTGTTAAGTTATTGGTTTATAGGGTTAATTATATGAGTCGGGATATACACCTCTCGTCGCCTACCCCAATTAGCTACCTAACTACATCGTTGAGCAGGGATAAATAGACTAATTGGCGAGAATTTATATTTCATCCTATTTCGTAACCAAGCGAGTTGTTCGTTCGGGCGTCACTCCTGAACACAAATCACCTCGACTTAACGGGTCGATCAAGCTCTCTATATCCTCTGGTCTATTTAACCTCTCCTCTCTCGATTTTAAGGTTAAATAATAGATTTATCTCTAGATGGCCAGTCAAGAAATACTAAAACAAGAATATAGAAGTAACTTATAATGACAACCAAGAATTAATTCATAAAACCTTAAATAATCAACAATCCATTCGTAGCTACAGCCCCAGAACTAGGGCGTGTAGCTACTCATGCTATTAGAAAAAAAGAAAATACAATAGTTCATGCAAATTCCAGAAAATTAGAAGAGTTAAAGGATTAAAACCTATACAAACTTGAATTCTTGCTCTTGCACACTAAATCAAAAGTCGAACACTTACTAATGAACCCTATGGGTCTATTTATAGTAATTATAAAAACTAAGACCCAATCCTCAACCAACAAGGAGTCCTATTTAGTTGTATTTTCGCTGGAAAAGTCGGCATCATGGTGGGGTGTCGCGACTCGCATCAGCCTCTGAAGTTTCCTCCTTGGCGCGCCACGCCTCTCAGCGCGCCTGAGAGGCGTCTCTGAATATTTGGCCCAGGCGCGTCACGCCTCTCAGAGCGCCTGACCTTGGGGTCTTCATCCTTGGCCGTTTTTCATGCTCTTTTACGTCTCTTTTCTTCAAGTTGACTCCAATTCCCTTAAGAGTTCCTGAAACAACTAATCATGTGTGTAAGTGTACAATCATTCCAATTTACACCAAAAATTAAGCTAATGACTAGAGATCATCTTTCAATCTAATTGACTCATGGGCAATTATTGATAACTTAGGCATATAAATATGCCTAAGATCAGTCACTCCGGGCACTGATGCCTAGACTGATAGAGCGACCAATTATCCAAGATCCCCTATTTACCTCCCTCTCTGTCTTTCCTTATTTTACCTTTTGAATTCTGCGTTAATTGCATTTGAGGACAAATTGCTTTTATTTGTGGTGGGGTGAGGCCCATCTTTGTGTGCTATTTGATGTTCATATGTTGTTTATATTTGCGTTATTCTTTTTAAAATTGTGTTAATACTGCTTTCCTATGGATGTTTGAGCCTGTGGCCCCTTTTATTTTATATTGCAAAATGATTTTCACTCATCCGAAAATTTTTGCCACCTCTTGTGTGATGAATGTGGCTGTTCTTTTGCAAAATTTAAGTCTTGGTCCCGATCAATACTGATGACTTGAATAGTGCTCTAAATCGAACGAACATGAATGCGCGGATACGATGAGGCCAAATGAAGTTGCATAGACAATATGTGAACTATTTGCATCTCATTTTGACTAGCCTAATATCGAATCGAGTCTTTTGTAATGACTGTTGCGCACTAGCGAAAGTGTGGAGTCTTGTTTGACTATAGTGTTGATGTCTATTGTGATGAGCTTACTTTGAAACATGCATGATAGATCCTAGAATTTGCCCTGTTGGTCCTATTGACTTAGTAAAGCTTTCTCTTGACATGATCTTAGGCAACTTTGAAGAGTGTGAGCCAATTTGACATATACCGCTTTTGTGGCCTACCTTGTGAGTGTGTGAACCTCTCTTGAACACCCCTTGAACCGTAACCTTCTTTGAAAGAAACTTGATGAAAATTAGACCTTTTTTAATCCATTACCGCTAATCCTCTTGATTTGTGGTTTAATAAATAGCCAACTTAGACCAAAAGCCTAAGTTGCAGGTGTGGTGAGAAGAAAAGGGTAAATCAAGAAGTGCAAGGGAAGTCACCGTTAACTCATGATGTTGAGAAAAATGGAACCCCTCCATATTAAAAAAAAAAAAAAAAAGAGAAAAAGAAAAGAAAAGAATGAAAAAGAAAGTTGCAGAATAAAGTGCAAAAGAAAAGGGGGTTTCCAACACACTATGGAAAAGTGAATAATAGGATGACTTGTGAGCACTAAAGAAAATGATGAAGGAAAAGGGAAGGAAGTGTTGTGAGCACCACAATTCATGAGGATGAAAGCCACTAAGTCTAGATGATCATACCTCTGCACTCAGTCCCATTACAAGCCTTGAAAAGACATTATTTATCTTGAGAAAGCTAAAACAAATGTCAATTGGAAAATACGGGCAACCCTATGGGTGAAAGCATGTATTGTTTTCATCTTTGTGAGGGTGAGCGTTGCATCTAATTCCTGAACTTTAGATAATTAAGTCATTATGAACGATTATGGGATCATTCTTTCTATGAGGGCATTCAAACACTTTAGTTGAGCTTGAACTTGCATTTGAGGCAAGTATTGTGAGCATGAGATTCTTTGATATTGGTGAGTCACTACTTGAATCTTTGAGTGCACAATTGATCTTTGCATAAGTAAATTGAGTCTTGTTGTGTGCATTCATGATCGAGTTTCCAAAATTCAACTTAGTTGAGTTTCAGAATTTTATGGTACTTGGATAAAAAATCATCATCTAAAATTAAACCTAAGCATGGCAAGGGAACTACACTTGCACTATTACAACATCAATCATCATCCCCACTGCAGTGCTGCAAGTGAGACGGACCGGAGGATGTAAGCTAACCTTACCCCACAAAGTAGAGAGGTTGGTTTCTGGGCTCTTTGTGGCACCCTGCTACAATTGATGAAGCAAATACTGAACATATGCAACAATTATGACATTGGGGGGATTTTCAGTCACTTCCCAACATAACTGACTATTCAGATCAAAAACAAACTTCTCTACATCCATCGAGAAACAAAAAAATTGACGAAACAAAATCCGACACTAGGACTGCATCTATTATTTGTCAACAAATGAGGACTCTGCAAGATCAATGGCACGGACAAGAGCTGCAGCTTTATTTTCGCATTCATTTTGCTCATCCGCGGGGTCACTATCAGCCACTATACCTGCTCCAGCTTGGAGATAAGCAATCCAATCTCGTCGCTTATCGACATCCTTGTACGAGTACATAGTGTCGTAACGCGTTCCAGTTGGAAATACAATGGTTCTCAAAGCTAAGGCAATGTCCATTTCTCCTGTAAAGGAAATGCCTCCAAATCCACCGCTGTATGGTCCACGCCTTGTGACTTCCAGCTGATCAATTAGCTCCATGGCTTTCACCTATACCAAGCAAGAGGCATGAATTATTTACACCCCTTTCGTGAACACACAAAAAATTAAAACTGTATCAACTATAAATTCCTTCATGAAACACCTCAGAGCATATCAATAGTTCTTACAAGTTCCAGATGGATTGACCTTAAACACATAACCGTACCAATATTAGCTTCAGCCCTTAGCCCCTCTTTACTTCCAGAAAATAATAAATGGTTCACTTGTTAACACTTGATGCAAAAGAGACGATATGCATAAACTTTCCGTTCAGGATAGGAGAATTCATTATCAATATCTCCACCAACTGATCAAATTCAGTGAAGTGGAAAAACCATACTTCCAAAGACTAAGGGCATCAGTTTGGCTACTTCCCATAACTTAGACACTGAGGCAGCAGAAAGCACCCAGAACTCAAACAACCGACACTGCCTTTTCAAATAATTAATATTGCAAAAGTACAAGATGATTGTCGAACCTTGGGCGCTCCACTAACGGTTCCAACAGGCAGGGCTGCACGCAGAGCATCCCAGCTACTCAAATGGTCCAGTAGCTCTCCAGTAACCTGCAAATTTTGGACAGAACAAAACCTTGTAACAAGCCAGACAAATCATTATATTTCACAACATCCAAGTCTTAGTGATGATTCTCTAACCCCTGAAATATGTAAGAAAGGAAGTAACGTAATGCATAAGAACGAGTGTTATTTGTAACTGGCATTTCTTTCAGGAAGCAAACTTTGTTGCACTCAGGAAACATACCTTATGCAAGTAACATGTAAGACCCCAATCAACGTAGAAGAATAGCTATAATTAAATACAACTCGTATGACAAGAACTCACCGTGGAGCTGATGTGCATGACATGGGAATACCGTTCAATGTTCATTAGTTTCTCAACTTTCACCGAACCAGGCTTAGAGACCTGAATTAAGAATCGAAGTTAGTCAAAGATGATTGTAGTGAAAGACGGCTTCAATGAAATGCTTACAAGGATTCTAATGTGAGAAGTTATCTAACAAATAAAATTCAGTAGGTACCTAGGAATTCAAATAAATAGAAGCTCATTGAGCAATAATGCCAATGCATAAAAGGAGGATGAATTGCATAAACACGGTACAATATATTAAGCACATGCCTATTTATGCTTTCACCCTATCTTTTGTTTTGATTTCTGAAATCTTTGTATTTGTCTTGAATTTCTCTATCAATTTTGGTCAAACTACCTAAAATCGATTGACCTGAACCGGTACAGATGCCACACCCACGTTGTGTCGACACTGGTGCGGCACCATATGTGAAGAATCTACACAACTTAGTCCAAAACAAGAACAAGATCATTACATGACAGAATGAGATGCTACCTAAATATTGACAACCTTAACATATACAATTACAGATGAATGTAGTCCAGAGGAAGTAGGATCATATCAAAAGTAGCAATAAGCAATGTGAAGATGAGAATTACAATCAACAACATGAGCAATTATTTTCAGTTGTCCAGTTACAAGTCCAGACTCCAGCGTAGATTTATCGAATCTTGGCATATAGAAGATATATACTGCGCCTCTAATAATGCAAAAATTCCATCAACCTATAGAGAGAAATAAAAAAAAAGGGAAATTAGGAGTGTTAACCTTTCCAACATCATTTCTTCCCAAGTCAACCAGCATTATATGCTCTGCACGCTGTTTCTCGTCGTGCAAAAGTTGATTTTCCAACATATAATCTTCCTCAAGTGTCTTACCTCTTCTAATAGTCCCTGCTAGAGGCCGATTGGTAACTGTTCTCTGGACCCAAAAAAAAAAAGAACGGTTTTAGATCATTAGCAAAGTTGTTAATGGTAGACAAGATGACAGATGGAATTTGGGGTGAAATCGACATGCAATCTGCCAATTAGAATAGAGAACATTAGTTGATTCACCTTCTTCACTCGAGTAAGAATTTCTGGACTAGAAGCAACTAGTATACACCCCCGAGCCTGATCATAACATATCCTTTGTGAGAAACCTAGGAAAATAGAATTTGAAGAGTCAAAGTTTCAAGGAAAACAGGTATACCTGTAGATAAGTCATATAAGGACTTGGATTTACGATTCTTAGTGCTCTGTATACTTCAAATGGATCTGCAAATGTTCGTCTTTCAAAACGTTGGCTAAGAACAATTTGGAAAATGTCCCCAGCAAGGATATGTTCCTTGGCCTTTAAAACAGCCTTCTGGTAGTCTTCGCTTGTCATATTTGACTTTTTCAATGAAGTACCAAAATGGCTAGTATGAAGTTTTATCGACCCTGAAGCCAGCGTAGGACTAAAGGAAGAAACCAGTACAACCAATGAATGAGAGGAAAGGAGCAGAAATAAGGTACTTATTATTGGAAGAGGAAGTGAAATTAACTTACGGTACAATATCATGTACTCTAGACAACAATGCTTCTAATCTGGTTGTACCATCATTGTAGGCCTCCTCTACTGAAGCAAATCGATCTAACCGCACCCAATGTATGACAAATGCTTTCTGGTATCAAGCAGAAATTTGAGTAACGGACCATAATACCTTGAAAAATAATTACCTTGCTACTAGAAGTTGATCATGAAAGTAATCATGTAAAGAAATGCACATTATGCCTAAGCCAACACTAAAAGCTAACTCAATTCTAAAGCTAGCTCAAAGGGTGAGCTTGCCAAACAATAACCCATTTCCTCTACCAATGTGAGACACTTAACATCCCCTCCTCCTCGCGACCAGGATGCGACATCATCTGAAGCATGGACAACATAATACGGGTATCCCACATTGGGTAAACCAAGAATGTAAATGATCTAGCTCTCGTACCATGTTAAGAAATGGATCTAGGACATAACTCAACTTCAAAAGATAGCACATAGAACGAGCATTGTCTAAGACTGTATAAGAAGAAAAATTGCCACAATCACCACCGATGTGGGATACTAACAACTCAAATCCATATATTCAAACCCAAAAAATTCAATGAAAAATAAAGAGAACAATCCATAATGAACGGCAAATATGCACGACAAATTGAAGAAATCTATCCAAGTACAAAAAGTAAAATTGAAGTGCTAATATTGAAGCACTTCAATGAGAGCTAAAGCATATGTTCATGAACCAGATAGGACATAGGAAAAAAATAGGTTTATATAAATCTGGTAAACAAAATAAATTGAGGGTTTGTTGGGGACAGAAAATTAAACTACCTTTTCCACATGATCAAACACAATTACATCATCATAAAGGCCTAGATGAAGATCGGGAAGGTTCCTATCATCCATTGGAGCATTTGAGAAAGGTAGCTTCTTTTTCTCTACGTAACGCACAGTGTCATATGAGAAAAAACCAACCCAACCTCCTGCAAAGGAAAAACTACAGCATTAGGTAGAGTTAAGTTACTCTCTTCTCAGATGAAATTTGTGTATAGAGATATCAATTGTCATATACATTCTGAAAACTTTGGGCCTAGTCTTATTCAACACATAATCTCTCTTCATCCTTCCCTCTTTCCAACTTTTGTTGATGTGGATTCTTACTTCATCCTAGATTTTTCAGATCAAATTCTTACTTTATTCAAATATATGAAACTAGCATAATTTTCAATTATTACACTCCTTAAATTGATAGCGTAAATCAACATGACAGTTCTCTTCCTCTTCCATTCTCCCAATATAAATTAGAGTTACTAATAGAGTTTTCTTTATATGTATACCATCTTTAAATAGGATTCCATTTCACATCACTTCTTTCTGCTTCATGTTGTGGGAAATCAAAACCATCTAAATGTCTCTTGCATTACACTCTGTCACAATAACTATTAAACAAATTATTTTTATTTTTTTTAGATTTTATCCTTCCCTTTTCTTCAATGGAAAAGGTAATGATTTTATCATCCTAAAGTATGTATAAGAGTTTTACATCAATAGAATGGATGCACTGTACTACTGTTTGATTTAATGATATAATACTTTTCTATGATAACGTCTTAACAAGTAAACTATAATTAAACTATTATCACACAGAAAAAAATCATTCAGCTTACAATTGTTCTTTTCTACTTTGAAAACATTTTTTTTAAAAAAATAGCATCTCTAATTGAAGAAGACTCACTTTACGAATCCAAAAAAAAGTTGGAGAAAACGAAAATGGATAGAGAGCATGAAAAAAGAAGAAGACAAAGCATCAAAACAGGACCAAAAATGAAAAGAGAAAAGGCAAACAAGAAACAGAAAAGAAAGAACAGACATTAAAAAAAAAAGAGCAACAAAAAAAAGCAATTTAATGAATGAAAAGCATGGGATTCGAACCCCTTGACTCGGGTTAACAATGATGCATGCAGCCACCAATACACCAAGATGCTCTATTGAACTTGGGTTGCCACATACAATTTAAGTAAGTTATCCAAATATTTTTCAGTGCTTTTACTGTTTTACATAGTCTCGGGTGGGGTGCATGGGTTCTCGTGAACCTGTATTTCTTCATGTTCATCCACCCCTATAGAAGGAAATAGAGGTCTTCCTTCTATAAGTTGAAGGAGTACAAAAGGTCTAACAGTTAGTTAATGTCAACTATAATACTCCTACTCCACAAGTAAAGACTTTTCAAAACATTGGATATTAAAAGTGAAATAATTTTCCTCCATCATTAAAGCTTTCACTATTCCTTTCTAGCCAAATATTCAAAAGAACACAAGTACTAATCACATTCCAGTAACGTCTGCTGCCAGTGGATAGAGATTGTCCATTCGGACCATTCCAGCTACTTAAAGCAAGTTCAATGCTCTGGCACGAGACACTAAACTACAAAGATAACGAGGAGCATTTACTAGTTTTGTCCGCAGTGAAGCAGTAGATGATTCATTGACTCAAGCTAGATTAGTATTAATGCCAAAAAACTAAAGCAGTTGAAGTATAATTTATTACCACAAAATGCTTCAGGAAGCTCATTTATGCATTGAGGTTTCCATTTTTCCATAATCCTACGAGGAATGCTCATGGGATCTTCCTCAAATTCCTCCGTTCTGCTTCCTTCAAGGTGATCCATAATTGTCACCATGTTCTCTTTTGCAACAATTTCCATTGTCGGCTGGGCCCCAATCACACTGTATCGACCCTAGCATAATTAACTCATCAACAAACACAGCAAGGTGTAATCAAGCAAGTAACATTTTTGATTGTTCAAAATTGTGCTGATGCAGTAGTGCAGGTAATGAGAATACAAACATCAATAATTCCCTATGTGCTCTTTGTGAATCTCACTACTCCCTCCTTCCTGAAGAGGACTTCAGTATCACTATTTTGGGACAAAAGAAGTTTTTCTTTGTAGATTTGGCAACTGAAACAATTTGAACTATTTTCAACTATAAAAAGTTGTGAGTTATAGTACTTATACGTGATTTCTGAATATATGAATTTCATTTCAAACCCATCATTTGTTTAAAGTTAGAGCAATATAATTTCCTTTGACTATTCCAGTTTCAATCAAGGAACTAAATGGAGGTAGAACAAGGAGCTTACAACATTAGAAGCTTTCAAACCAGGCTCTACAGACTCGAACAAGAAGCTCGGAGCTTCCCTATCATCTTCCTTCACTAGACAGCGGTAAGCAAGGACCGGAGTTAAGTGATCGGAGAATATAGACCTGTAGAGGGGGATCAAATTCCCATCCTTGGCAGCCTCCTTGAACTTCACTGAATCGTCCACTACACAAACTAAACCATCTCAGAACCAGAAAGCAGCCAAAAGTCACCATCATGAAATTAATGTCCAGCAAATTAAGTAAGTGAATAGATACGCACTATTGATGGTACTTAGTAGTGCAAAGACACAAATGCCCTCGACTCTGTCTATATATATTACTTCATGTTTTTTATTCAACTTCTAAACCGGGGTAGTCAATTATTGAGGTAAGCTCCTTTCTTGGTCGATTCCAAAAGCAAATGCACTCATTTAGAGGAGAGGGGTGGCAACTTGATATTCTACGCATTCAATGATTAGTTCAAGTTAATTGCCACATAGGATCAAGAAATGCATCAGTAATCTGTGCCCAAGGGCGGATCTACATGGAGTTCAAGGGTTCTGATAACAATTGCACCGTGTGTATATAGGATCAAATCTGTAGTTTATGTGTATCTATTTAATATTGAACCCCTTCAACAAAGTAAGGGGCTTGGTTCAGCGGCTATGGGGGTTCAGAGCTTAGTAGGTGCGTGGGTTCGAATCTGGCTAGTAACATTTTTCAATGTTTTAGCTTCAGCATTTATGGTTTTCTCTAAATAAATGAAACGGCTTCTTCTTTGTTATAATTGTCTCGGTGCTAATCATGTTTTATTTTTATTTATTCATTAAGCCTAATTATTAATTGCTTAATTAAATTAGTGATTGAAATCTGGTACAATGAAGAGCTAAGCTATATATCTTGGTTCCTTGCTTGTTTAATTCTCCTAAGGTCTAACTAATTTTTTACTTTACGATTCAGTAGCAATCAAGTGTAGCCTCTCATATGTGATTTAACATGCTTATTTGTCAGCACTATTTAGCATTTTTTTTAAACCCCTCAACGGAAATCCTGGATCCACCACTGTCAGCACCTACCCACTAAAAATCCTGGATCCGCCACTGTCAGCACCTACCCACTAAAAATCCTGAATCCACCTCTAAATTAAATGGAAGGAAGCCAAACTTTCTAACAGTTGAAAGTAAGGTTTTCGAAAAATAGATATTAATTCTAAAGTTTCAGAGAAGCAGAAAAGGCAATGACTTAAACTTTTGGATTCATTTCAAAATCAAATATATACAGGTAAGAATTATTTATTTTTTTGAACAAAAAACATTAATGTCGCATATATAGCAGTGTAAGCAATTCAGCAGAATCTGAACAAGCCGAATTAAAATCCTAGAACCATTTTGAATTAAATAGGCATAGAGGATACCGAATGAAGGTGGCGAAACTAATTCAATAACTGAGATTTCAACAAATTAAATATCTAGGTAAGTAACAACTGCAGCAAAATTCATAAAATTCTGGATCCATCATTGAATTAAACAAGCAGAAAGATTACCTAATGAAGGAGGAGAAACAGCAGCGGAGCATTTGAGAATCCGAAGTCGAGCAGCCGCAACAGGGGAGCTAGAGAAAGAGAGCGAAGTGGCCCGGTGACCGGAGAAAATGGAGGAGCGGTGATCGGAGCCGGAGATAACCGGTCGGTGGTGAGATACGGCTAGGGTTTTCATGAGTGTCTACAGCATTTGAGCTTTGAAAAAATGGAATGACAGTTATATGTTGCAGAGGTGAGTTGGGAAATTTGCAGTATGAGTGTATCAGTTTGTAGGTTTTAGGTATTTGGTGAATTAAATGTGAAATTTTTTGGCAAATATAGACAGACCCCACTTACTAAATATTAGTCAAATGTAATATAATTACTCCTTCCGGTCCACTTTTATTTGTCATGTTGTATTTTTTCAAAAGTAAATTTAACTAATTTTCAAAGGCAAATTAAATTACGTTAATTCGATAGATATTCAAAAACTTTCTGTTTTGCTTATACGATACGAACATGTACTAGTGAATCACAACCATTGGTTTTGTTAGATACATTATCAAAAGCTATACACAAATTGCAATTTTTTGCATATCAATATAATAAAAAAATATGTAATAAAATGTTAGTCAAAGTTCTTATAGTTTGATTCTAAAAAAAGAAATTGTGACAATCAAAAGTGGTCGGGAGGAATTTTTATTTTAAATCATATTTTTGTTCATTTGATTTTCACATTAATTATTTATATTTAATTATTTTTTTTCTAAAAAATGGACTGACATTATTTGAAATCTCCTAAAAATATAGAAATAGAGTGATAATAAGAAGTGTAATAAACAATTATATTTAGTCAATTGATAAATTATTAAAAATACACACAAAAAAAAATTGAACAATATTAACGAGTAAGATTACATATAACATGAAATGTAGTTAATTTTTTAATTGAGTGTGTTCTTTTAAAGAAAATATATATTTTGCTTAAAGCAATTATATTATAAGAAATTTAATGTCTTTTCAAGACATTTTATAAATGTCTCATAATTATTAGTATTTATTTTAAAACATATAAGTTCAAAATTGTATTCTTGTTTATTTTCTTGAGGAAAAAAAACACGTACATAGTAGTATGAACAGAACTGTATGTAATTTTGATCATCGATTACATTTAAAGAAAATTTAATTGAAAATTTTAGAATCCATACTTACTTTAATTTACTATATTGTGTATTATTAAGTATAAACATAATTTTAATTAGAGAAATATTTATTTATTATTATTTGCATGGAGTTTAATTGTCTGCTAGAATTATATGAAAATTAAATATTTTTTATCACATAATGTATATCTTAATTATGTATTATTTTATTTTACATATCTTAAAATTATGTAATCTAGTTTATCACTTTAATTAAGTAATTTTATTAATTATATGGTTAAATAAATTTAAATTACATACTTCGATATTTTTAAATATAATTTAAAATATTTTTCAATGATAGTCAAATTCACAGTACTTTAAATACGGTATAGAACTTATAAAAATTATATCGTTCATAATTGTTGACCATAATTAATACCAACCTAAAGATTACACGTTGTAACTATTAAAGTAATTATTGTCATAATTTTCTTGTACTCAAAATATATTAATTATGCCAAAATTGAAACATAAAAAAAATATTGGCTATATTATTTAACTATTTTTATATTTTTTTCTACAAATTATAGCAAAAATATTTTTTTAGTGATAATATTTTGTTTGAAATAATTTATTATGACTAAAGATCACTATTGCTGAAATATTTTTTGTCGCGAGGCAAACTTATGATCAGCTAAAAATTTATTATAGCAAAAAATCTATTTAGATCACTAATTGTTGCCATAAATTTTAAAACTTGAAGTAAAAATATTTATTTAGTTGCAATATTTTGTCCGTCACTTGCCTCCTCTTATATTTTTGTTACAAAACAATTATTATGAAATTGAGCTAATATTTTTTATGATTAATCAATTCTAATTTTATTATCATAATTTTTTTTTAAATAGAGGTAGGTGGAGATCGAAATATCTAAGATAGGGAAATGGAAGAATATTTTGGATAAGTTTTATTAATGATATCGAACTTTGAGTTTATCAAACAAGAAAATTACTTTCTTTCTTTTTTTGTTATACAATTGTCATTTAACATTAAAATTTACTACAAAAACAACTTTTTATTACATGGAAATATGCTATCTTTAAAGTTTATAATGAAAAAAAAAAACATTTTTAGGAGGATTCTGTGAAATTTTTGCTATATAAATGAGTATATTAATAAGGAAAAAATAGTCGCACCGTATTTTCTTTAAATATTTGATTATAATGCTTTAACATTATGTATAGAAATCAAATTTTACGGAAAAGCAAATGTAATATTGTATACACCAACAAGTTTTGTGTTACGAAGAGAAATACCAAAAAATATTTTTAAAACTATCGTGAATATATGCTCTCCATTTTATTTTACTTGGCTCATATACTAAAAATATATGTTTCAATCTACTCGTCATTTTCATAAATCAAGAGAATTTTATTATATATTCATCATACTGTCCTTAGTGTTAAAGATCTATAAAAAGTAGTAGAAATCAAATCTAGTATTTTAAAGCATCACTAATAAAATTAATTTAGTAAAATAAGTATTTAGTTTAAAAAAAATTAAAGGGTGCTTCAAGTCAATAAGGCCAAGTAAAAAAAGAACAGATGGAGTAATTAACTTATTTTGGAGCTTATATAATATTTTTTGGTATAAAATATTAAAATTCACGTGAAAATTATTTTTTAGTTAACTTAGTCAAAATTGAAAGGAAAAAAAAGTCAAAGTTAAATGACTTTTTAAGTGACCAATATAACTTTTTGTGTGATAACTTTTAAAGTCTAATGACTTTTGGTTAAGAAAAAAATTCTTAAAAAAATTGTGTGGTAATTTTGAAATAGAATTACTTTTATATAATAATAATAATAATAAAAGATTTGATAAAGGGAAAATTGTATATAATAGCAAATTATTAATTCAAACTAAATGATATAACCATAGTTTGATTTAATTGTACCCCATAGCAAACTGTTGCTATTTCGTCTTTCTCCTGGTGATCTCGCTCGCCACTCTCATTCTCTCCCTCGCCTCTCTCGCTTTTATACAAACGCAAATGTATAAAATGCGTTTGTGTTTGTATAAAGCGAGAGAAAATTGTATATATACATATATTTTCGTTCCCCTCTCCCAGATCTCACTCGCCACTCTCCCAAATCTCGCTCGCTCACTCGCCTCTCTCACTTTATACAAAACGCAAATGTATAAAATGCGTTTGTGTTTGTATAAAGCGAGAGAAAATTGTGTATATACATATATTTTCGTTCCCCCCTCTCCCAGATCTCACTCGCCACTCTCCCAGATCTCGCTCGCTCACTTGTCTCTCTCACTTTATACAAACACAAATGTATACATTGCGTCTGTGTTTGTATATACAAATACAAATGCATATATTTTCGTCCTATACACTTATGATTATACAAATATGATCTTCCCCTGCCCTGTTTTGTTTTGTTTTTCTCTCTTTCTCACTTTATACAAATACAGATTATACAATTGATCTTTTGTATATGTATACCAAAGCAGATTATACAACTACTTTCTTTTGTATATGTATAACAAAATATACATATTTTATGTTTGCTATGGAGCGCAATTATGCAAACTATAGTTATAGCATACAAATATGATTTTTATGTTTGCTATATGTGAAAGTTGCTCTATGATAAATTCAAAACTAGATTAACACTCTTAGACTTTATCTTAAAATATCTTAATATGGTAGGTATTTGATGGAATATGGAAAGAAAAACAAAGAAAAAAAAAGAGTGGATTATGAGATTTAAAAGAAGGTGAAGTGAGATGATGTGGTGGTTCTTACATTTAACTAGTCAATCCAATATTTATTTGACTATAATTTTTTTTATATATTTTTAAAAATATTTTTAATCATTAATATTGTAATTTATATTTTTTTTGTATAATTTTTAAATATATATATTATTATTAAAATTTTCTTACTTAAATGATAATAATACACAGTAGGGTAGTGATTATATTAAGATTTAACTAACACTAAACTCTATAAATAGTCACTTAAAATTTTTGAGACTATTACTAACTATCGTAATTAAAACATTAACTATACATTGAAAATTAAAATATTTAAATTGAAATAAATCATTAAATTTTAATTCAAATTAAGTAATAAAGATATTAAATTAATCATTTTTAAATTCCTTGTGAGTTGGGGAAATAACAATTATGGTCATTTTCTGGCCACAAAATTAGGGTCATTTAGTAGCTCTCATAATTATAAAGGAATACAGTATATGTTTAAATAAATGTCAATGTAAAATCATGGTATGATAACTTATTTATTGAGATTATGATAATTTAATATCATTTGAATCCATAAAGATAAGCAATCATAGTTTAATTAAACACAAACACTCAATAAATCATACTCTCTTTAATTTTAAAATAAATGTGTTTTTAAAATCTCTCTTTCAAATTATTTTTATGAATAAGTATATATGTACCATTTATGGTAAATATACCTTTTAATTTTGTGATTTAAAAACATGATGTATCCCTCATTAAAAATGCGTATCTATACATTTGACTCTTAACAAATAATATAATATTTATCCGTTATCTATGCTAGTCAATTATCGGTACAGTTAATGAATGCAAGCTTCCATGGATATGATATGTTCTCCTATTACTTTCAATGAGTCATGTAGACACCGTATAATAGATGTTTAGATCATGACATCAAGTTTGTAATATAGTAAAAAAGAAATAAATCGGTATCATATATTGTTTTGGTATTATTAAGGCTGATAATTTCGCTTAATTGATACTAAATCAATATATATATATATATATATATATATATATATATATATATATATATATATATATATATATTGTATTGGTATCATAAATGTTTCTTGTTTAGAAATTACTCATTAGTCAATAATATTATAAGAGTGGATGACTTAACCGATCGGGTTAGGATCAAACTTCATGTACTCACTAGTGGTTTATCTTTGTTATGTACGCCTTATACCCGATAAGGTATTATATCATGACTTAGCTGGTAGTATTGAGATATCAGACTCTATGTGCTTATTATTACATGGTAATTTATGTTGATTATACTAATAAATTCCTATAACGAACTAATGAATGAAGAACAACGTTATGATGTCGATCCCTTGATTCTTCCATGTTACGATTACAATTCTATTGGTTGACCCATTTTCTCTCTTGTTATATTTCATGTTTTATTTTTCTACTTTACATACAGAATAATTTCATTTGTACTTGTGTCTTTTTTTTTTTATTAGGGGCACTACATCATATATTTATAAAAGAGAACCTAGGCCCGCCTACGTGGTGCCACCACAAGCTATAATTTCCTTTTAAATTTATTTATTTTTAAAAATAATCTTCCCTTTCATGAAAAGATGTGATTTGTATGAAAAATTGTGACTTTTATGAAGAGTTGCGATTTTTATATAGACTTACCAAAAAATAGTCATCCCCTTTCATGAAATGATGTGACTTTTATGAAAAGTTGTGACTTTTATGAATAGTTGCGACTTTTATGACAAGTTACGACTTTTATGAAAAATTGTGACTTTTATGAAAGGTTCTGACCTTTCCGAAGGTTGTAACTTTTTCAAAGAGTTCTGACATTTCTAATAAGGCACAATAAGAATTTGTTCACACTATCTTTTGTTGTCTATAAATATAGGGATTTCCTCTCATTTCAAATCAACGAAAAATTCTGAACTTTTTCTTCTTCCTTCTTATGCACAATTAAATATTCGAGTACTTTACTCCTGTTGAGTGGCTCACTGACACCATTGTTTTTGTATCAATATACTTGTGAATAAAATCGTTCCATCCTAAGAGGATCTATTCCATTAAACATCAGGTACTAGAGGGGAATAATTTCCTTAAGGGGACACTGTGCATTGAGTGGGCTCAATTTTTTCCTTTCTCTTTCATTCTATTGTTATAGATCCTGATATATTTTTTTTACAGTCATTAATTTATACTTATGATATTAATGGTTGTTTTAGTACATGTTTTAAACTTTGTTGTTTATGTTTCTGCAAAGTTATTGTTATAAGTATTTGTTATTACATGTAAATATTATTTATTAGAAAATATAATATCTCATGTGGATGTTCATCTAATTTCCCAAAAATATCAAATAGTAACACTTCTTAGAGGCAAAAGGATAAATTACAAAATCAAATTAAAGATGATTGATTGAAGGATAAATGATGAGATGTTATAATTATTATTTTTCTTTACATTATTAATGTACGTTACTATGTAATCTTGTATGTAAGATAATATAATGTTTTAGTTTTAATGACTGATAGATTGTAAGTATTATGTTATAAATTCTGTGATATTAAATTTTCGCGTGAGCACGAATAATTTTACTAGTTTTAAATAATGTACGCAAACAAGCGATCGAGAACCATGTTAGGCTCTTCACAACCTGCTTTCGATGAGCCCCGTTTTGCTTTTATGGCCTAGTTTTATATTCAACATTCCTATATTTTGCTTAAAGATATGTTAGGTGCCTACTTGGTAAACAATATCCAGTCACGTTAGAAGTTTTATACATGGTCAGTTAGTATGCTCATATGACATGTATTCTAATTTTGATTTTCATGTCACTTCATGAATTTAAAATTATGATTTATGAAAAATACTTTATTTACAAGACTTAATGTTTTTATTTCAAATTATGCATTCCTCTCGTGTCTAGATGTATGACCTATGTTCATGCCATATTATGAGTTTATTCAGGCTTTCATCTATGGTGTAAGCTCGAGACCTATGAAAAGCTTAATAGTAGAGTCTTAGATTAAGTGTTCTTGAGAGCTTATAAAATTCTGTATAATAAAGTCTTAATTATTTGAGGAAATGTTACCCTTTGAGTTAGCCTTGAGAATTGATTCATGGTAACTTCCATGAACATACATTTACATTCTGAATTTGAGAGGTCCACAATCAAACATTCAAACTGTCATTATTTGGTAAATAGTGGATTAGTGGTTATTGATCATTTTATTATATCATATGATATAATACAAAGTCCAATAAAATGTTAATAATAAGGTGGTTCAATGTTTGTCACGTGTCAACTCCTCTATCACATATTCCAAGATGAGCTCTCATCCATTTCTTCTTTTTCCAACTAAAAGCTAAAAAAGGCTCTTATTAATTGAAGCAAAATTGAAAGTCAACAAAGGAATAGTAGGATATCAAGTGGTAGTAGAGTCAAAATTACAATTTTCATTTTAGTGATACAATATTTAATTCTCTAAGTGTGTGTTCAGTTTTAAGCTCTTATGAGGACTCATTTATTTATTTAAGCTATTATAACGATACACTCTGAATTGACAAGTTTTTCGTCAACGGTGAATCTATTATATTTATTCGAATATAAAATTGATAATATAATTGAACTCATGCTATATATTAAAAAACCACTAGTTCTCATTGAAATTATCCACTGAAAAATGTTTAGTGTCAATTTCCACATATATTTTGATTGAATCAGTTAGAAAAGAAAAAATAATTGTGTTTTCATACGAAAAAAATTAGAAAGTGTCGTCTCAGTATTTTAGCAATAATTTGTCTCTCATCATGCATTTTCTTAGTGAGTTGGTTCAATGAAAAATAGGTGAAAAAAAATATTTCACAACATAAATTTCACATTATTAATTCATGATGAAAAAAACCTTTATTTCTAATAGTATCATACGGACGGACTATAAAATACAAAGGGGAACGGATAAGCCACTTGTGGAGAACTCATGCCACAAAACAATTTCATTTAACAAGATATATTACCTACCCTAACAATATTGGTACTTGCCCCTTTATTGATTCCATCAATTCCTATACAAAAATTCAAGAAATATTTCCAATGGCTTCTTTGAACCTTTTTGCTCCTCCAATTGCAACTACTACACAAAGAAGAGTAGTATATACTAGAGCCACATCAACAAAAAGTTCTGGTGGAAGTAGTAGTGAAGAGAAATCAATTTTGGATTTTGTCCTTGGGGCATTACAAAAGGAAGACCAATTATTAGAGACTGATCCAATCATGAAAAAAGTGGAGGGCAAGAGTGGCACCACCACAAGTGTTAACAAGAAATCAGTTTCAATCCCTCCTCCTCAGAAGGATTACAATGGCCTTGGAGGCTTTGGTAGCCTCTTTGCCAAGAAATAATGATCAGAGACGAATTTAGAATTTTAAGTCCATCGATATAATAAAGTGTTATAGAACATTGGTAAATGTAATGCATTTAATCTTATATGTGATCTATACGTCTTTCCTTTGTAATTTGATCTTCAATTCTATAATTCACTTGATGTATATGAAGTATATATGAACTTATTTCATGTGTTGCACAAACATTGATGAATTTGGTTAAAGGATGTAGGTCTTGTCACAATTATATTAAAGGGTGTTTGGGATTTGGTTTGAATTGATTTTTGCTTACTATGTCAAAGGTCAATCAATCAAGTTTGTTTTCTAAATATTTAAACCAAATTAAACCAAACATAATATCAATATATCGACTTCTTCTTTATCAGTTTTATTCATTTTAATTTGTTTGTCTTATTTTCCATTTTAGTCCATTTCAATATAAAAATGTCTCTTTTATTTTTTGTCAACTTTTGTAATTTTGATTTTTCAAATAACATATTTAAAATCACAAGATCAAAAAAACATTTTGGTGCATTCTATATATCTTAAGTTTAAAAGCACAAAGTTAAAAAAAAAAAATTCTTTCTTAAACTCAGTGGCAAATAGAAACTAGACAAATAAATTAAAGAGAACTTACATAAATGTCACTAGTTTAGGAGCTAATTACTTAGATATGATTTGATTTGCAATATTACGTATCTTACCATATTTTTGTATGTTTAGATACATTCAGATACGTCCAAATACATGTATCTCATGATACATGGGGTCAAATTTGTTCTAGATATATTGTATCAAAGTGGATTTGCATGTATCTGAGATATATAGAAAATCTCTCTCACCTCTCTCCCATATCTCACTCGCCACTCTTGCATGTATCTGATAGCTCAGATACATGTGAATCACGCTAGATACATACATATACTTGTACCTAGTGTGTATCTAGTGTGATTCACATATAGTTGGGCTATATACGAATCTCGCTCGCCTCTCTCTATTTTAGTGTGTTTGGCAGTAAAAAAATTAGTGATAAGATATGTAATATTTTAAAAATATTGGTCGTAATAGTAAATGTAATACTGAAATATGTGTAATTATGTATATTTTTTTTGCCTAAATTAAAATAGAGGAAGTATATAATTATGTTTTTTCATGCCCAAAAATGTCACAATAGTGGTCCTTGGGACATCAACCTAGTTATTGCAAGCATTATGAAGTGTCCAAGCCCAAAAATGTCAATGGTGGTTTCATGAAGAAAGAATGATCTCACAAGAGATGGACTGATATTCAAAATATAAATAGTTTCAGACAAAATTGTTTCTTCTCTAATTTTCCTCCTCCTTCTTAGTTGTGTGTATAGTAATATTATTCAGAATTATATGCAATCGAAGTATAATATTTGGGTCAAAATCATTTTCCCCTCAACTTTACTTTAAAAATCAAACTTTTCCTTCAATTTTGAATAATAGACATTCTCACCTCCTGTATGCCAATTAATTATTTAAATGTCTATTCTTCCCTTACTCATCTAAGTGAAAGTTCGTGCCAACTTTAGGTAGCCATCAATGGATTCCGCCTTTTTTATTATGATCGTACGTATATGTAATGTATTGATATTGTATAAATAACATATAATCGTGTATATATTAATGTATAACTATGTGTGAGAGATGTATATACATCCATATACACTATTTATACAATATTTATACATTGTTGTAGTTCATCTTCCTCAATGAGCTACTTTTTTTTCTTTATAATTCTGAACAACTCAAATCTCCTCTAAACAATCCCTAAATTTTAAAGATGAGCTACATACTCTTGATGTTTTGAATTTTTTGATATATAATTCACTCAAAACAAATTCACATTTACGTTAAATTAAGTTTTAAAATTTAAATTTTGAAATTCTTCAATAAACAATAAAAGTATGTAATAAAAGGTAAAATAGAAACTCTAAGTCAAAAAAATTAGATTTTGGTAGAGATATCAGCGAAGTGATAATTGTGATATTGGAAAACAGACACTCATATCCAATTATGTGACTAGTACACTTCTTGGATTTTATTCTTGAAAAGAAATATCTTTTGACTTTTTTTAATCATTAAATTTAGAAGACAGAAGTGAAAGAATAAATAGCAATAGAACAACAAAAACGGATCGAATGATCATTTTGAATAATATTAAATATTAGGTTATTTTGGATAAAAAGATTTAATTTAATAGACATTTTTTTTTTTTTCTTAAATCGTATCCAATCAAATTTTATGATGTGAAATGGAGTACTATTTATGAATAGCAAAATTTAATATTTGCATGTACACATTTTAACAATATTCTTAATATAAATATATTATTTAGAAAAAAAAAACTACTAGATTCGATCAAATCATATCGTATTCGGACTTCTAACTAGATCTTTTATTTATTGAGCTATTTTAAAGCAGAGAGGTGACAACGCCAATATTTTTGATGAATTTTAAACTACTAGATTTGATCTTTTATATTGAATGTAGTCAATCACTTTGAGGTTACGAGAACAAAAAATCATAGAGATGCAAGAAGTCTTGCTTTCACTATCGATCAACCGTCTTCTTAGTAGTGCTTTACTAGATTGACACCTTAACTGGTACTTATAACTACTCCTTGTCAATTGCTATATATTTATTCTAAGAGTGATATAGCAAAATTAATATTCTATTTGTCAAATCAATATTGAACAAGTAAAGTCCATGTCATATAAATTGTGGGAGGAAGGGAGTACTAAAAAAAACTTGAGCTTCCAACAAATGTTCTCGTTGAAACACTATAAAAAAATATGAGATTTCTAATGAAAGATTTATTTGAAAATATTTTTGACAAGCGAATTTCCAACGGATTTGCGGTTAATAAAGAGTAGGGAAATGGGACAAAAGAACACATAATGAGGACAGGGGCAGACAGACATGAGTCTTGATCAACCTGAGCCTATGATGTAGACTCATCACCAAACCCCTATAACCATCCAACACCATCCCATCAAGGCAATGCAGACATACTCAGAAGACTAGCAGTGTGTACTACATAGCCAAGACAACCATGCATTTTTTCCTATTTATGTAACATCTCCATGTGCCTTGCTCCGCCCTATCTCCCAATCTAAATACAAAACTATTGTACTCCCTATCTATATATGTTTATGGTTTGGTGTCTGGTTTGAAAATGAGTTAGGTAAGTATTGAAATTTGTATAAGTAATGCCATGATTGGTATAGCTGGTTAGAAGGTAAGGTCTTCATTTATAAAATTAATATGATATTCGGTTTACAATTTAGAAATTCATATAACAATACATGTATAAGTTATAAGAGAATCTATGTATTATTTTATGTAGGATAAAATGTGAAATAAGTAATATATGAATAAATAAAATCTACATAACTAATCTCTGGATGAAATAATACATAGATTTCGTCATAATTAGTCCATGTATTATTAATACCTGCATAAATCTAATCAACTATCAAATGACAAAGGGTCGTTTTGTTGTTGGTTACAGTTATTCAATTATTAGCAATACATGAATTACTTATGTAAAAATTGATTATTTATGTATTAATTATTCTATCTTTTACCTTGTATAAAAATAAGGAGAGTAGTGGTACTGTAGAGTCCAACTAAGACTTCCATGGATTATCACATTCATTTCGATTGATGAGTTTCTTACTGACCACTAAACCTTTCCTGCTTTTTAACATAGACTTGAAACCAAGCTCAAAGAATAGCTAAGTGAAAGTCAATTTAAAGGCTCCCTTTTTCAAATTGATTTCTTATACATATTTTAGTTATACAAAATTTTAAATTGATAATCAAATAGCGTACTTGGTATAGTGAAATTAATAAAGAAGCTAAAATGCTACAAAACATGATACATTGTTAATTTTAATACATGAATGATTAACTTCTTAATTCGCAACTAAATGACCCGTTAGCTGTTTGAAGGGTACTAATACAGTTAATTTGAATTTGTGTGTTAGATAAAACTCGAGTATTGATATATTCCATAAAGAGAAAAGAATCATACTGGTAAGAAGGCTGACCACATGATGGAGGAGGGTACACAAATTGAAAGGCTTAGTTTTTCGAAGCGGATCAATCCTTTGCCACCTGACAAAAAGTCTGAGGAAAGTGCATGTAAGAGCAAAACTACTGATATCGTGGCAAAGGTTATTAAATTTACCAAGGAAAATAAATCAATTTTTGGCAAATTTGATTCTAAGGGTGCTCCAACATGAAATTTTTAGATAAAAAATACAGAGAGATCTCAATTATCACATCATATTTTTTTTGTAATGATTATATTTATTAGTATTGTTTTGCAATAAACTATCGGAATTTGCTTCAATTAAGTCTATCGAGAGAGCTCGGTAAAGTGTTTCCTATTGAGAAATTTTCTTTTCCAATACACAAATTCAGAACTTCAGAATAAAAATGAAAGGATCTCAATCATTACACTACACTCCTTTTGAAGTTTATTGTAACTATATATTACTATTCCCTCTGTCCCAATATGTGACTTACTTTTCTTTTTAGTCAGTTCCAAAAAGAATGACACATTTATAAGTAACAATTTAACTATAAAATGTCTATTTTACCCCTAATGAAATGATTTACAGCCACACAAATTTATATCATTCATTTTGGACCATAAGTTTTAAAAGTCTTCCTTTCTTTCTTAAACTCTGTGCCGAATCAAATTACCTCACATAAAATAAGACGGAGGGAGTATTAATTATGTTGCAAATAAGTGATTTTTTTATACAATCACTACATCAAAAATGATCTTCGGCGGCAATTAATTAATGTCAATAGCTCAGTTGTCGCTAAATATATATTTTTAATGGCAATTAGCACTCTTTGTACATGTCCTTAAAGTTTCTAGGGACATTGAATCTAATGACACTTAACTAATGCTGATAAAAATTCTAACATTCTTTATTAATATGTCTATTTATTACCGCTAAAAATTATTTTTACTATTGTGAATGAGCAAGGAACTAAGGTGCAAATATATAATAGAAATATTTCAACCATACATATGTAAAACAAGTTAAAAGTAATAGATATGTCTGCATTCAATGTCCATTAATTAGTTACATGTTTCTGACAAGTGACCATTCCCCATTTGCATCTACCACCAATGGACCAATCTATATCTACACTCTGCTTCTACTGCTTTTGTTTAAATATTTATTATTCCTACAATAACCCCCGTACAGTTATGAATTAAGAATTTTCACTAAATAAAATTTTAAAATGAACACTAAATTATTTATGCAATTTAACTTTTTGTCAATAGAGTTCGGATGAATATTCTCGCGCTCTTCTAGACCACTCTGATCAAGTGTCACAATATTGTTGTAATTATTTACATGTGATCAAAATACTTTATATAGGAATTAGTTTATGAACATGAATTTTGCTTGTTTTAAAAAAAAAAAAAGATTTGTGAGTGAAAATATTATTAGTTCACTTAAAACACACAACTAAAGCAAATATTACTAAAGTTTAGTACAATTGTACATACTTGTTGCCAAATTGTATTCGTTAATACTCAACTTTGGTATATGGAAATACTAAATTTGAGTATTTGCTTATATGGAATTGCATTTTTAATGGTCAAACGGTAACTGTTCGTAGATTACAATGTGGCAGATCTAACACATATCATGTTGCCGGTAGGTTCATAAGAATCAATAATTTTTATATTGACTTTATGCATATTATGAAATTTATAAAATATTTAAAAATATTTTATTATGAACTCAATTATTATTATTATTATTATATAAAAACTTGAGTAGAAGATTTTTTATTTTTTTAAAACAGTCTCTCTACCTCCATAAGGTAGTAGTAAGATCGCGTACACTCTCCTCTCCTCAGATTTCACTTAATAAAATTTCATTGAGTATGTTATTGTTAGTGTTATTGTATTAATTTGAGATCGTTTAGAAACTCATAAACTTCAAATCATGAATTCGTCTGTACTTACTTACTCTCTTAAATTATTAACACGTGTACAAAGCTCTTACCACAGTGACTTTTGAGTACTTAGCAAACTACTACATAATTATAAAGCAAAAGTAATGAGTTGGAAAATTGGACACTAAAAAGTAGTTGCAAGAATATACACAAATGGAACTTTCTTAATTCAGAAATTAGCATACTAGTGACAACAATTATGAAAACCATCATGACTTCCATTATTGGGGGTAGACATGGGAATTAACTTGCTGGTGCATACAATAATTAGTTAGAATGTGTATCAGGTCAACTTGTACATATTTCAATATAATTATGTTTGTGTTCACTTACTGACAATACAATTACCACACAAACAAGTACGATTGTATTAGGAAAAAGAATAAAAGAAGCATGTGAATATATGCTTCATTTGAATCGAGAATATAGCTCAATTGATAAAACTCCATCGTTACAAAGTCATCGCAATTATAGGTTAAATTAAATGACTAAGAATAAAATTCGATTAAAAGAGTGTTTAGGGCTAATTTACACAAATAGTCACTTCTTGATGTTCTATTTGAAAGTTGACCACTTTTTCAAAACTCGATTAATGAATTGAAGTTGGATAGTGACCATGATAGTGGCTATTGACTAGAAAGTCATTCAAAATTAATTATTGTATTCAAATCAAACGTCTAATTTTAAAAAATATAATCAACTTATAGATACAAAACCACAAAAAATGGTTAATTAATATAAATAACACGATAAAACGCTCCTTATCAAGAGATTCTCCGATCTCTTATGACACTGAATTAGATCTAGGCAAAGAAGAAGACAAGTTGATGAATTGAATACAATCATCAATTGCCTCTGCCCTATGTGAGTCAATATTTAGGGCAACGGTTGGCTTAGCAGAAATTGTTGCTCTCTCTGGCGAATTAGTAACTTTCCTACAACTTCTCTTTGAAGAAGATACCATCTTTATAAGTGCAGCCATTTTTCCTCCAAGATGTTTGAAAATCTTAATAGGGGATAATTGGGATCTATTAGGCATCTTGAAGCTACAACTTGTTGTGGTGGTGGTACTTCTTGCATCATTTGTAGTACCATCAACAGAACTCTTTGTAGAGTTTTGCTTTTGAAACTTGCTTGTTATCTTTGTATTCTTGGTCATCTCTTGCTTCACCACACTCCCTCCTTCACACCCTCTTACCGGCATCTCAAAATCAAAGATAATTTAATGCAAATTGACTTGAACACCACAGTTATATATATATTTTTTTTAAAAATATACTAACTTTAGTATAGGTAGTGAGAAAAGTGATTCCTTGGAAGATTACTAGAAAATGGAATGAAGTGAGAGGGTGAACATGATTTGTGCTTATATAGAGAACAAAGGGTACTAGAAATAGAAATCAAAGATAATTTAACGGAAACCACCTTCAACGCTATTGTTATTTAATGTAAAAAATAAAAACGTAGTATAGATGGTAAGGGGAAGTGATAATTGGAAGACTATTAGATATTGGAATGAAGAAAGAGAAGGTACATATTTTGTGCTTATATAGAAAAGAAAGGGTAGAAATCAAGGATAATTTAACACATACTGACTTAAACACTTATCGTTATATAATTTCTTTAAAATATACTAATTTAGTATATGTGGTGAGGGAAGTGCTACCTTGAAAGTTTATTACTAGAAATTGGAATGAGGAAAGAAGGTGAAGATGGTGTGTGTGCTTATATGGAGAACAAATAGTAAAAATCAAAAATGATTTTACGCAAATTAACTCGAACACCAATCATATAGTATTTTTAAAGAGGGGGAGGTGATAATTGGAAGACTTACTAGAAATTGGAATGAAGAAAGAGGGTGAACATGGTTTGTGTTTATATAGAGAAAAACAAAAGGGTAGAAAAAGTAATTAATGATGAAAATTTGAGTAACAAAAAGGTTACTAGCTAGGCTCTCAAAACTTTGGTGCATGTATAAAGCAAACATACTATGGACAATGCTAGTGAATGGGAAAGTGACTTATCTAAGATCCTGCCAGAAATATTAACTCTCATCAAATGGTTACACCAACTAAGGCAAAGTCGTAATATTATCTCAAAAATATTTATATAAACATAATGAAGGTCGGGGTAGGAGTGTAGAGATGGTGGACATTGACAGATTCAAAATATTTATTTAGAAGATTCGAAAAATAAAAATATAGTGCTTGAGATTTAAACTTGAAATCTCAAGATGAATTTTAAATTCTCTAAATCGTCGAATAAATATCTAGTCTTGTATTTGAAGGGACAGAAAGATTCAACGTAAAAATAAAAAAATGCGCTTCTATTTCTTATCATTTTTTTGTCTCTTGTAAAATAGAAAGTAAATTGACAAGTAAGATGCTAATTGTCGTGTCCAAGGCATCTCCAACCCAATCCTCTGTTTTACTCTCCAAATATAGAGTTCTCTATTTTTTCAGACAACCAACTCCAACCCAATTCTCTATTTTACTCTCTAAAAAAGAATCTTTTTCTCTCTCCTTAATATTATATTATTATTTCTATTTCATTCTTATTTTCTTATTTCATAATATATATCCTTTATTTATTTTTTCCCAAATAATTATTTTATATAATTTTTAATGTGATATGAAATTATATTTTATTCTAAATTTTTAAATAACATAAATTGCAAGAAAATATAATATAATACATAAATTAGGGGACAAATTCAAATAAAAGTGACATACAATTACATAAACACTCAATATACAAAATTATTACGTTGCTCCCATAAATGCTCTATTAATGCATTACGGAGTTCAAAATGAGTATTTTTGTCCTTAATTTTTTTTTATGTCTAGCTAAAAATTGTTCAAATCGGAGATTTTCATCTACCACCATTTCTATAGATGGAGTTGGAGCCTCTGCGGCATCTTGAATTGGTGCATGGAGATCACGTTAATCCTCAATTATCATGTTGTGCAGTATAATACATGTAGTAATTCTATCATGTAGCACTTCCTTTCTCCAAAAACGTGACGGTCCTGCAATAATTGCAAAACGTGATTACAAAACTCCGAATGCACGTTCAACATCTTTTCGGCACGATTCTTGTTTCATTGCGAAATATTTCTTCTTTTGCGAATGAGGATCACGAATAGTTTGAACAATTGTAGACCATTTAGGATATATACCATCAACTAAGTAAAATTTTATTATTCACGAAAATTAGAAAAAAAATTAAAATACTATTAATTTGAAATTAAAATAGTATATATTAAATAATATTTTTAAAAAATATTATATTACATTTAAAAAAGAATTATGAATATTAGATATTTAATTAATGGAATTATATGTAAAATAATATGTTAATTAGAAAGTAATAGAAATAATAATAAAATAATGAAAAAGTGAAATAGAGAGTGTGAATAGTAGTTCTATAAACTATTCAACTCTCTAAATTTGAAGAATAGAGGGTGATTTGGAGGTAGGTTGGAGTGCTCATTCTCTATTTTACTCTCCAAATATAGAGAATGGAGAGTAAAATAGAGGTGGGTTGGAGATGGTCTTACACAACCGGCTCTAAAGTTAGGCAAGTGAAAACATTTGCGTTAGATAGATATGTGCATCGATCGGTTCGATTTGATTTTATGTATTTATAATTTTATTTTTAATTAGTGAACACGTTAAATCGACAATCAAACAATAAGATATTATCTCAAATATTCCACAAATTCATGGAATATTTATAAAGAGATCAAATCCAAATCAGCTTAATTCGAGAAATACGCCACTAACGGCTCTTGAATTATGAAGATCAAGTGCAAATCATCCTAATTCGAGAAATATGCCACTAAAGGCCCTCAAATTATGAAGAACACCTAGTTCGAGAAATACGTCACTAATGACCCTCGAATTAAGAAAATTAAGTCTAAATCATCCAAGTTTGAAAAATACCCCACTAATGACCCTCGAATTACGGAGAAGTCTAAAGAGAGAGAAAAATCAAGGGAGGAACAAAATTTACTCACGATCTTGATCAATAAAATTATGTTTCTTCATATTATTATTTAAAAAAAAAGAAGAGATTTATCATCAATTTTCGGTTAATTGATTTTTGATTCTTAATAATTCGATTTAACCAATAAAAAAATGCTCATATATATGATGTTTATAAAATAGTAGCAAAAATATAGTGCAACACAAATTTATATATTGATCACTTTTATTTAAGAATAAATTGCAGAAATTCCTTTTAAAGACTCAAACAATAAATTGTGAAAATAACATTAATTATCTATCTCTATCACAAATAATTAAAAAGTATAATATAGATAGATTTTTTAATCTATAGAGAGGAACCTAAGAATATCACCGTCTTTCATTTAAAAAGAAAATAAAAAAAAATATCACTGTCTATATGCATTCATTGAATTTCATTAATTCACGTGGATTAATTATTAGTAGCGATTAAGTACTAAATGAATTATAAAAACATAAGTAAATAATGAGTTTCATAAGATTAAGCATAAATTCATACTAAATGAACTATAAAAACATAAGTAAATAATACTCATTCCATTTAAAAAAGAATAACCAACTTTCCTATTAGTCTATTTCTAAAAGAAAGATTCCCTCTTTTTTTGAGCAACACTTTAATTTCAGCTCTCCAAGTGACATATGTATAAAACCACACGATTAAAGAAAATTTTGATACATTTGTAACTTTAATTTAGGACCACAAAATTAAAAAAATCTTCTTTATTTTCTTAATTTTGTATCAAGTCAAATTAAATCATTATTTTTAAAACAGATGGAGTACTGAATAAGTAGTAAAATTACCATTTATTAGCATGACCTCGACTTACTTGGGATTGAAGCTCAATAATTGCTTTTGTATACTACTACTCCCTCCGTCTCATTTTATATGAGGTAGTTTGACTTAACAGAAAGTTTAAGAAAGAAAGAAAGACTTTTAAAACTTGTGGTCCAAAATGAATGATAGAAATTTGTGTGATTGTAAATCATTTCATTAAGGGTAAAATAGACATTTTATACTTTTCTCAGGTTCCATATTAGATGTACATCTTACTATAAATATTTGTTCCATAATACTTTCTTCATCCATTTTTATTTGTCATGTTACGTTTTTCGAAAGTCAATTTGACTAATTTTCAAAGTTAAATTAGATTATATTAATTCGATATTTTAAACAAAAAATTTAGTTATTCAAAAACTATACGAAAAGTACTATAAATTGCAATGTTTTTTGCATATCAATATGATGAAAAAATACATCATAAAATATGAGTCAAATTTTTTATAGTTTAACTCTAAAAAAGAAAACTATGAGAATTAAAAGTGGACAGAGGTAGTACTTGATCACTAACTTATTTAGGATAAAATTAATTTTTTTTTCTGTTTTATCCTATAATTAATAGAGTAAATTTTAGGTTTAGCAAACATAAAAATCATATTAGCGCTCTATAGCTTCAATTTTGCTATTTGCTCTCCATGGCAAATATAGCTTGTTATGGGGCATCAAATTTGTATAAATCGCAAGAAGAAATCTCGTTTGTATAAAATCGCAATGATTGTATATGCATATTAGTTAGATAATTGTATATATGTAATTACTATGTATATATGTATCAATGATTGTGGTATAAAATTTGAATTTGTATACAATTGAATCGAAATAAAACATTTGTATATCAAATCTCTCTCTCTCGCTTTATACAACATAAATTATACATTGTAATTTGTATAAATTTATGTTTGTATAAAGCGAGAAAGAGAGAAAGGCAAAGAGAACTAGTAGCGGAAATCTGTATTTATATTTTTATAAGTGTATAAGACGAAAATATATGTATTTGTATATACTGTTTTCTCTCGTTTTATACAAACACAAACATAATCTATACATTTGTGTTTGTATAAAGTGAAAGAGACGAGGGAGATTGGCGAACGAGATCATGGAGAGTGGCGAGCGAGATTTCTGGGGAGAGAGGCGAATGCCAAAATGTTTGCTACAGATTAGAATTAAATGAAATTGTGGTTAAACATTTAATTTGAATCAATAGTTTGCTATTTTATACAATTTTCTCTAATTAATATGACCTTCGAAAGTTTAAACAATTTTTGAAGATCTAAGAATTTCGTTTTTTGAGAGACTAATTAATATAAACAAATAATAAAATTGATCAATCTATTAATGATTTTTTAATTATTATATAAAATAAAAAAATATTCATAATGCGAATAAATTAAAAACGTTTGTGTACTTTAGATATTCCATATTAGTAAAGTTACGAGAAGGAAACAATTTCTCCATTTAGATTAATGATTATAAAGTCATCATTAAAGATTCTACCACCATATTTTCAACTAATTAATTTAGATTATTGAGTAATCATTAAAGGTCAAATGCTAGCGGCGGCAAGTGCATGTAGCCTTTAAGTAGTAGCCCCAATGGAGCACCAACTACGTATTCTCTCGATTTATGTGATGTAATTTGATTTACACGAAATTTAATAAATAAATAAAGAAAAACTTTTGAAATTATTATTTAAAATGTTGTAGATATTTATGTGATTATAAATCATTTCATTAAGGGTAAAATGAATATTTAAAAATTAAATTATTATTAAATATAAAAAATGTGTCATTCTCTTTTAGATCGACGAAAATGAAAAATAAATCATATAAATTAAGACAAAAAGAGTATTATAAACAAATTCAAGAAAAGCTTGGGCTGATCCATCTACTATCTTATGCAAAACTAAATTTAACAAAAATATATAATTTGATAAAAGAGAAGTCAAATAGTGCCATGGGGTCAATTAGGAAAACAAATTAAGGAGGCTTGGTGGACAAAAGATATTAAAAAGAATGGGAAAAGGGCACCAAGAAAAAGATGGACAAAATGAGTCTTTAATCAAAGAATGATAAAAAGGATCATCTAATCACTTTTCTTTTTGAGTTTAATTTTTATAAATCAAAAGGCATCTAGGTGTATTAAGCTTTTGTTGTGTATCGGATTTTGAGAATGGTTTGATCATACCAGTTTATTATACATAATTTTATTCCATATTTCTAAAAAAGTAATTATTTCTATCACTTGAATCGGCGACGATCTTATAGTTGCATAGCAATAACTTTTATAATTTTAATTAATAAGAAATAATTATTCAAAATAAATGAAATTGATAACCTAATACGATGAAGTTTAATTGATGCTGCATATTGTGATCCTTAGAAAGAGTATGTTTTCATTTGACAAATTTTTGAAGAATGTGTTGGCATTTGCTTCATATTGCTCAATTTTGCAATTTATATTTTGATTATATATATAGCAAAAGAACAATTAGAAAAATTGTAAATTTGCAAAATGAGTTATATTCAAGAATACACATGTGAATTCGAAGAATATTACTATAAAATATTTGATAGCAGTAAAGAAATGCTACAATACCTTGAAAAATATTTTCAAAAATTACCAGGCAATAGGCTTGGAAAACTTTGTATGGCTCATAACATACAAAGAAAAGCTAAAAGAATAAACACCCAAATATATTGACTAGTTACAAATGCTGCAACCCAATGGGAGTGTAATGATAGATCCTATAAAACACGAAGAAAGAACCAAAAAGGATCAATCAAAAGAAAAAATATTTCAAGAAAAAATTATGTACCTAAAAAACGGTATTATAAAAGAAAAAATAATTTTAAAAGAACAACAGAAAAATGTAAATGCTACAACTGTGGCGAAAAAGGACACAAAAGTTATGAATGTAACAAAAAAAGAGTAAAAATATAAAAAATTAATAGACGAGAAATTGATTTAGATCTAGAATTTGTAACGTCAATAAAAATGGTGACTTCTATGAAGAATTTTCAACCAGCTCAGAAGAATCTGATTAAATGAATCAAGAAATACAAAAGGAAAAGGACAATTCAGTACAAATTATAGAAACCGAAGAGGATCAAAGGGGATACGCCCTAAAAGCAACATTCGATGGAGAATTATTAAAGAAAGTCCAAGAATTACAACTTAATCTCAAAACTGAAGATAATATATTCAACAGAATGCAAAGAATATTTGCAAGAAATAAAATTTCCTATCAAGAATATTAGGAGATGGAAAAGGTAATAGAGATTACCCAAACAAAAGGAAGGCATAAGTTAAATCTTTTAACTAAGCCAATGATCGAACAAATCCTCAAAAAAATTCCTGAAAGAAAAAGGAAGAAAATGAATTATGTCCATTTAGGAGAAATCCAAATTTTAGTTAAATCAACTTTTAAAGATGGGATCAATTGCTCTATTGTCATCAACCTTTCAGATGAAAGATTCATTAATGCCAGAGAAGGAAATCTTGGCATAATTGAAGGCAACTTAGCTTATACTAAGCTTCTATTTACGCATTATCCTAAGTACTGTATTTCACTTAAGGATGCAGACTTTAATGATGCGTTAAACTTACATTTTCAGGTCGAAAGAAATGACCTATTTAAACCAGATAATCACATCATGAGTATTTATTACCAAGCTATATATACAGTTACAAACTCCAATTATGGTAGTGTATACAAAATAAAGAAATGATCGAAATAGATCAAGAATGTAAGGGAATAGCAAGAATATTTGAAGCAGAAATTCAACAAGCACAAATTCCAGAAGAATATGAAATTCGATTTGAAAAAACACAAGAAATAGGAAGTTCCAGTAACAATCCAAGACTTTCATTAGAATATGGAAGAAATTCAATAAAGAAAAGCACATCCCATAGGTATTCCAAAAAGATTCTTGAAACCTCTAACATTACTAGAATTGCAGGAAGAGTCTTTAACAGATCGAAATGGAAAAAAACAAGAAATCTTGTTACAAACAGGTGCAACGGCTAACCATGTAAAATGTACTATATTAGATGGATTACCAATCTACGAAGGTACCCCTTATATCTATAAAACCCTTGAAGGAAATAACTTTACCTGTATAAATATGGTAGATTTATCAATACAACTAGATACAATAAGAATAACGGTCCCTTGTTATATTACAAATCACGAGAGTGATCACAACCTAATCTTAGGAAATCTATTCCTGAATAGTCTAAACGACTACAATATAGGGAAAATGGAATAGAAATGAGTAAGAAAAGTGAAACTTGTTTCTTACCAATAATCTAAAAATGCCCAAAGAAACATCTTTTATGGTATCAGTTTTCATAGAAATAAATCTCTATGATACTAAATTAACAACCTGTTGTCAAATTGATAATAGTTCAGAAGCCAGTTTAGCAAAATCTTTTTTACTAAAAAACTGGGATATAAATAAAAACAACATATCGATGATTGATATTACAGGTATCAAAGAACAACTATCACAGTCAAAAGAAAAGGTAGAAATAATTTTAAGATAAAAAATTGTTTCTATAAACAAAATATTTGCCTATGATAAATTAGAAACTGATTTGTTAGGAAATGATTTTCTCCAACAATTTCAAGATTATCATCAGACAATATATATGATAAGTCTCAAAACCCCTTGCGAACATTTTATCAAAGTCCCAAGAAAACAAAATTCTTATATTCTTGAAAAAGAAAATGAAAATTATAAGAGAGAGCATTTAGAAAATCTAAGAAAAATCTCTTGTAAATGTCTTAATCTAGAACAAATTAAAGAAAATTTACAAAAATCTTATGGTGATAATTCTTTAGAAAAATGGGAAAAAAAATCAAGAAAAGGCCACTTTAATACTCAAAGACCCAAGTATCATCATTAGAGTAAAACCTATGCTCTATAACGAAGATGATAGAATTGAGTTTAAAACTCAACCCAAGGAATTAATCAACCTAACACTTATTAGGATGAGTAGAAGTCCTCATAGTAGTCCAGGGTTTATGGTAAGAAACCATGCTGAAATAAAAAGAGGAAAAGCTCGAATGGTCATAAACTATAAAGAACTAAATAAAAATTGCATATTTGACGGATATTTTATCCCAAATAAAAACAATCTTATAAACCTTGCCAAAGGAAAAACTTATTTTTCAAAATTCGACTGTAAAAGTGGATTTTGGCAAATAAAATTAACAGAAGAATCCATCCTTCAATATTTCTTTTTGGCTGGACCAGATTTGACATCTCTTTTTGACCTAAGAGATAAAGTATTGAGAGATAAGATTCCCTTTCTCTTTCTTCATGACGTAAGTGCTTACGTCTTTTGTTTTGTCTTTTTCTGACTATCTACATTTTTGCTTTTACAACTGTTTGTTCCCAGCTGTGACTTTATTCAGATCCATCTTCAGGTATTGAATGTTTGTGATCTAGAAACTTGCAGGCAAGCTTCCATGTTTCTTCAGTTGCTTCTAGTTTGTGAAGCTCAATATCAAGGATTTTTTCCTTCAATATTTTGGATTTGGAATTCCCTTTAGTCATTAAGACCTAGTTAGAATTATTGTCCATGTTTCTTCAGTTGCTTCTAGTTTGTGAAGCTCAATATCAAGGATTATTTCCTTCAATATTTTTGGATTTGGACTTCCCTTTAGTCATTAAGACCCAGTTAGAATTATTGTCCAAGCTCAATTTGTTTATTTTTGTAGACACTACCATAATTGAAGTTTGTAACTGTGTATAGAGCTTGGTAATAAATACTCATGATGTGATTATCTGGTTTAAATAGGTCGTTTCTTTCGACTTGAAAATGTAAGCTTAACGCATCATTAAAGTATGCATCCTTAAGTGAAATACAATACTTAGGATAATACGTAAATAGAAGCTTAGTATAAGCTAAGTTAGCTTCAATTATGCCAAGATTTTCTTCTCTGGCATTAATGAATCTTTCATCTAAAGGTTGATGACAATAGGGCAATTGATCCCTTCTTTAAAAGTTGATTTTACTAAAATTTGGATTTCTCCTAAATGGACATAATTCATTTTCTTCCTTTTTCTTTCAGAAATTTTTCTGAGGATTTGTTCGATCATTAAAAAATTTAACTTATGCCTTCCTTTTGTTTGGGTAATCTCTATTACCTTTTCCATCTCCTGATATTTATGATAGGAAATTTTATTTCTTGCAAACATTCTTTGCATTCTGTTGAATATATTATTTTCAGTTTTGAGATTAAGTTGTAATTCTTGGATTTTCTTTAATAATTCTCCATCGAATGTTGCTTTTAGGGTGTATCCCCTTTGATCCTCTTCAGTTTTTATAATTTGTACTAAATTGTCCTTTTCCTTTTGTATTTCTTAATTCATTTAATTAGATTCTTCTGAGCTGGTTGAAAATTCTTCATATAATTCTTCATAGAAGTCATCATTTTTTATTGACGTTACAGATTCTAGATCTGAATCAATTTCTTGTCTATCAATTTTTGATATTTTTACTCTTTTTTGGTTACATTCGTAACTTTTGTATCCTTTTTCGCCACAGTTGTAGCATTTACATTTTTCTGTTATTCTTTTAAAATTATTTTTTCTTTTATAATACCGTTTTTTAGGTACATGATTTTTTCTTGAAATATTTTTTCTTTTGATTAATCCTTTTTGGTTCTTTCTTCGTTTTTTATAGGATCTATCATTACATCCCCATTGGGTTGCAACATTTGTATCTATGCAATATATTTGAGTGTTTATTTTTTTAGCTTTTCTTTGTATGTTATGAGCCATACAAAGTTGTCCAAGCCTGTTATTTAGGAAATATATTCTTTGTCCTAGAGTATCTCCCTCAATGTTTTATTTTTCATATTCTTCTCCAAAATATTTAGCCCAAAAGCCTGGTAATTTTTGAAAATATTTTTCAAGGTATGGTAGCATTTCTTTACTGCTATCAAATATTTTATAATAATATTCTTCGAATTCACATGTGTATTCTTGAATATAACTCATTTTGCAAATTTGCAATTTTTCTAATTGTTCTTTTGCTATTATTCTTAATTTTTCTCTATTTTGAGATGCACTTCCTTCACCACCTAGGAATTCATTTCATACGAACTGTACAAGGGCTCTTATCCCTTCTTGAATGAATTTTTCGAATCCTTCTGTGGTATAATATTTGATGATTCATTTCATATCATCAAACAATTCAGTATGCCAATTGCTTACTTTACCGGTGAAAGTATTTATCGCAATGATATATTTTTCCTCGTCGGTGTAATTTACTCCTTTTCCTAATAGAAAGAGAAGAAATATGTTTTGTGCCCATACATCTAAATCTAGTTCTGGTTCTCTTTTACAGTCTAGGTCTAGAAATTGGATTGTTCCTACATCTCCTGTTGGGAGTCTATTTGGCATATATTTAGATTTATTGCTATTATGATATTGACTCTTGAAGTCTTTACCTTTTTTTTTTTCTTTCGGTACGAAATTTCAAGAAATTTCAGGTTGTAAATTTTCTTCTTTTAGGGTGTTTGGTCCTTCCCCTATATCAAATTTCCCTTGGGGTCCTCCTGTATCTCCCTTGTTTGTTAGAACTTTTAATTTTTGATCTGAAAGATCAAGGTCTTCTAAATTATAAACTAGTTCGTCTAGTTCATTCATTTTTATGTTCAGGATTTTCTTCCTTTTTGATTTGTTCTAATTCAATTATTACTTCCAAGGTTTCTTTACTAGATTGTTCTAGTTCTTTACTTTTGTGTTTTTTCAAAAATTCTTTAATAAGTTTTTCATCAAGCTAAGACTACCCTTTTTATATGAATTTTTATTAGCAAATTTGTCTGTTAGGAGTTTATTTATGTATTTTTGACTTACTCTTTTGTCAAAATTTTTTGTTTTCTCTATTAGATTTGTAATTTTTCCTGGCATATTTTCTTTGATAGATTTTATTTCTATTTCTATTAATTTAAGTCTTAATGCTATTTGTTTATGACTTTCAATTAGATCATTTAAAATATCTATAGCTTCTTTTAAGCTCATTTTGATTATTCAGATAAATAATAATCGGATGTACTCATGTTATTCATTAATATTTCTAAATAGTCATGTATTGAGAATTCAAACTCCTCTCTATACTTTTCATCAATGATTAGTTGTAGGATTTTTTCTTTTAGATTTATATTTAAGTTAATTACCTTTAGTATACTTACTAAGGTTTTTTCATCTAAATACCATATAGGTTTAATCATCTAATTGGGTCTGATACCAATAAGGGGGCTGTAATGTATCTTTGTATCTTTAAACATGGTATGCGGAATTATTTTTCTTATGCGGTATAAAGGTCATTTCTTTTTAATATACCTTTTGCATTTTTGTATTCAAAATACTCTTGTATTCTTATCATTTTTATCTAATGGATTGCTATAATCAATTTTATAGATTTTAGGCTTACAGATAAAAAAAACCTTTTCTAAATCTTGTATAGAGTTGTCTAGGTTGTATAGAGCTATGCAATGTTTCCATGCTCTTCTTCTTACTAAGTGTAAATGATATTGAATATGCTTCATTTTACGCTTTTAGCATGAATGATATGTAGTGCTTTGTAAGTATGCTCATGATAATATTTGATTCCCTATAGGTACTAAGTATTTCTTTTTAAGTATAGGGGTATTATAAAAATATAAATATAATTTGTCTTTGAAAATAATAATTATGAAATACAGAGTTTTGCGTTTATAATATATATATATATATATATATATATATATATATATATATATATATATATATATATATATATGATCAAGGTGCTCAAATTAGTTTGTTCGGTTACCTTTCACTAGCAAGGGGTTGAATAGTTTTGTCCACCAGATTCCAAGGTTTAGACTTTAGATAGATGAAGATAAATCATCCAATATTTTTATTTCTGTTGAAATTTAAATCTTAAACTTCATAATGTTCAACTCATTTCGTCAATCACTATACTACACTTTTGTGTGCCAGACTTTGATTTGTATGACAAAACAAGGGGATCATTGTTGGTTTCTCAAACTCTCTCTAAGTAATATACTATTTATATCGAATTTTCAGAAAATGTATTACTTTTAAAAGATTCAACATGCACCCATTTGAAGAGTTCGAGCAACACAGACTACCTTAATAACAATTTTTTTGCATTATACTTTAGTCTTGAACTCTTGTTTTCTCGACAAAAATTGTCCCTTAGATTTATAGTAAATTCAAAATAATCTCTTAAATTTATGTTTAAGCAATTTTAAATCTTTAAAGTTACTCAAAAGTAAGCATTACTCTCAATCAAACATTTAAAACAATTTTTGGATGTTGAATTTAAAGGAAACTGTGAGACGAAAAAAGAATTAACTAAAAACCTCAAGAAAATCCCATCAAATGCAAAATCAAAAGATGTCCCACAAAAAAATAGACTCCTCTTTTACATTTTGATATAATGAAAATTATCCAACAGTCCACAGAAAAATATTGTGGTTATTTTTATAAATATTTTGAATGAATCGACAAATAAAGAAATAATAATAGTATTTTCATATAAAAAAATCAAGGAAGTTTCCTACTATTTTCATGTAAAATTTATTTCTCATCATTCATTTTTCGAGTGAGCTAGTTCAATAAAAAATGAATAAAAAGATCATGTTTTATAACACAAATTTCTCATTAATTCGCGATGGAAAATTTGAGATCCACTCCAACCGTTACAAATGTTAACGTGCCAATAATGATCATTATGAATATCATGAAAATAGAAAAATGTTACCATTGGGTTGTATACGTTAAAATTGTGAAATCAAAATTTGAAGCTTCATGAATTCAGGACTATAGTCTTTTTATTATTGAAGTTCTAAATTAATAACTTCTACATAATAAATGATTTTTGAAGAACATCCTTTTCATTGCTAATGGTAACTCATTGTAATTTGAATCAATAATACTCGAAAGTTCTTTAATTTCAATGTATATAAAGGGTATATAAATGTTTTCGGCTCGAGATATGTATACGAATGTGGATAAAAATTAATTATATACATATAATAAGACATACTTACCCTGAACCTATTGACTCTAGATCCTGAATTCGTAATATTGATTTTAAAATATGAAGGTATATTTGCAATTGAGTCATTCATATTACCAAGTGTTCAATTGTCCAACCAAGACTAGAGTAGTAACCATGAGAAAATTGGTCAATTGTAAGTAGCCCATCGTGTCTCAGAGGCATACACGACTGTGCCTTACCAACAAGGGTTGTGATGGAGTGATAAATACCCCTTTACTATCAACCAAAGGTGTCAAATTCGAGCTCTGTTATGTACAAAGTGCGCGAATCTATATTTAGTCAGGCCTCAATGCGGTACAGGACACCAAAAAAACAAACAATACAAGATGGTGAATAAACTGGTCCTGGCAAAGAGCAGGATCAGCTTAATTTTGAATTTTCAACCATTTCGGAGAATCTCCATCCCTGTGCAAGCAAGAAAAGAAAATTGCACACTCCCTACGCAGGAATTATCCCGTTCAGGTTCAAAGGGACTTTCTCAGCCTGATCAGTCAGCATTTGAAGCTGATTCAGACACCCCCGGTGCTTTCTCGTGTCAATAAAACTTAAAGATATAAGAGACTGAACACAAGAAAATACGCGTTTTCTTATTACTAACAAAGGAGAGTTTCATTGAACAAGGCCGTTGTCTCAGTTTATTTAACAATACCAAACTAGATACTTACCTAACACTTGATAATGAGGCTCCTACTACCGCCTCCTGGACTGGCCGATGGAGCTGTGATCACTTCAGAAATCTCTGAGCCAGTTTTCGAGCTTTATATATTCCTGAAATTGTATTCATTAAGGTAAGCTATAGGAGCTTAAATTGGAATACACAAAGACTCTGCATTGCGTTGCAAGGTAACAAATACGAGTGTCTTCAAAGGACTTGCAGAATGTAATACTCACCTTTGGCTCTTCAAAGAGTTGATGTAATTTTCTGGCAAGTAGATCTCACCGCCAACCTCACCGTGTTGTTCCCCACTAATGGTTTTTTTAGCAGCTTGAAATGCTGCACTCATAGCATCCATGCCCTGCTGAATGGCTTCCTCTGCATTTCCATAACCATGATTTTCAGCATACTTCCTTATATCTTCAGTTATTTTCATAGAGCAAAACTTAGGCCCGCACATTGAGCAGAAATGTGCCACTTTAGCCCCATCGGCTGGTAAAGTTTCATCGTGAAAGGACATTGCAGTAACGGGGTCCAATGACAAAGCGAATTGGTCCATCCATCTGAACTCAAATCTTGCCTTGCTAAGTGCATCATCCCAAGCTTGAGATAGCGGGTGACCTTTTGCAAGATCAGCTGCATGAGCAGCTATCTTGTATGATATTACCCCTGTCTTCACATCATCGCGATTAGGCAGACCAAGATGCTCTTTTGGAGTGACGTAACACAGAAGTGCAGTCCCGAGTGCTCCTATATTTGCTGCACCGATGGCTGAGGTGATATGATCATATCCGGGAGCTATATCAGTTGTCAATGGTCCAAGAGTGTAAAATGGTGCTTCATTGCACCACTCTAGCTGTTTTTGCATGTTCTCGGGAATCTTATGCATTGGTACGTGTCCAGGCCCTTCATTCATAACCTGAAATCAAACACAATGTTTGTCATCAAAGCGTTACCAATTAGCAAGGTAACTCAAAACTGATATTCAGGTGAAGAAATAGACAAACAAAAAGCTAATTATTGAAACAGAAATAGACAGCATTAGTGATTTACCTGTACATCCTTTTCCCAAGCTCGGCGAGTCAGCTCCCCTTGAGTCAAGAGCTCAGCAAACTGAGCTGTATCATTTGCATCATAAATTGAACCAGGTCTCAGTCCATCACCAATTGATAACGATATATCGTACTGATTACAGATGTCAAGTATGTCATCCCAATGTTCATAAGCGAAATTCTCCTTGTGATAAGCTAAGCACCACTTTGCATGAATTGAGCCTCCACGAGAAACAATTCCGGTCATCCGTTTTGCTGTCAGTGGGATGTACCTAAGAAGGACTCCGGCATGGATTGTGAAGTAATCAACACCTTGCTCAGCTTGTTCAATTAAGGTCTCTCTGAAAACTTCCCAACTCAGATTCTCAGCAATGCCGTTTACTTTTTCTAGTGCTTGGTAAATTGGCACAGTGCCTACTGGTACAGCAGAATTACGCAAGATCCACTCACGAGTCTCGTGGATGTGACGACCAGTAGAGAGATCCATAATCGTATCTGCACCCCACATTGTTGCCCATTGAAGCTTGTGAACTTCTTCTTCAATCGAGCTTACAACAGCAGAGTTTCCGATGTTGGCATTGACTTTCACTAAGAACTTTCTTCCTACTATCATTGGCTCCAACTCAGGGTGCTTCTTGTTTGAAGGGATGATTGCACGGCCTCGAGCAACTTCTGACCTCACAAATTCCGGATCCATTTTTTCACGAGCAGCACAGTATGCCATTTCCTCAGTTATGATTCCCTGCTTAGCATAGAACATTTGAGTATACCTTGGTCCTCCTAACTTCTCCCTCCTGTTAATCCACTCTGTGCGCAGCTTGGGAAGTCCTATTTAGATGCATAATTATTATGTATATAAATAGATTATGTTCTAAATCATAATGTAAAAATCACAACATGATATTTAGCTTAATGTTTCATTTGACATAAAGTACAAACAACTTTCATTCAAAAGGTTGTCTTCAGCAGAGCGAAAAGAATATATGCAAGGCTCGAACAGATGAAAAGAAAGAAAAAACAAATGTGGAAACTGATAGCTAATAATACAAAAGATAAACTACGAAGCATCAATCCCATATTAGTTATGGTTGACTATATGAATCCTCACTATCTATGTCGCTCCATTTAAACTCGTCTCAATCCAATGGTTAAAAGAATAAGGTTCTATAGCACTAAGAGGTTTCTATATTGGATTATTTCGCCCTAGTATATAAATCTCTGAAAAGACTAAAACAAATATTGTACTTCAAGTAAACAAACCTACATGACGAAAACTTACTTTCAACTAATTGGTATCGCCTATATTGGATCATTTTAAGAGCTAATAATATTCAAGATCTTTTTAAAAGAAAACAATTATGAAATAAGGATGAACATCCAAGATCAGATAATTCAACTTCCAAGAATCGAAAATAGAAACTTCATCGTAAGGCAACCTTTTTGGTTAAACAAATTAGTAAGCAGATACCAGTAACATTTATCTAAAAGATTATTGAAAACTCTGCATTCATACTTGGTTATGATGCTATCATCAAAAGGAACAAGGGGAGATATAGTTAATAGGCATACCAACACGCGGGTTTACACCCTGAGGACCACTGGTATCATAAGTGTCAAAATGTGGTTCATCCCCGGAAAGATGGATACGTCGAAATGGAACTTTGAGCACTTGACCAGTTTCTTCATGCATAACTTCACTGCAAATCGCACATTCAACTAATAAACATTTCGCGAACCAATGAGCTTAAAGATTTGGAATAAAGCATGTGTACTGCATTTCTGTTGTGAAGCTATACAATGAGATTTTGATATCAAAGAGATGTCTCAATAGTATACTACTGTTACAAATTCCACATACTGAATTCTCAACAAATATTGTTATCTCGAAGAAATATATAAGCAAAGACATGAGGGATTCTAGGCAGACCTGTATTCCTTGGAGCTTTTCGGAAAGCATTGTTCGAATGCTGGAAGTGGCAGGAAATCAGGAGCATTAGGATCAACAGTGTGCTTTGGTTTTGTCTTCTCTTTATTATCAGTACTGGGAGGATCAAAGGTTAGTGTTGCTCTCGGGCTTGAAAAAGCATTGAAACGCGTCTCCCTTCTCCTCGTAACAGCAACTTGCCCCGTCAAATCGAACCCTGGCAAGAAGGAACTTCTTGGAACATTTACTTGTGGATGATTGTTCCCTTTCTTGCATAGGAGTGATGTCAAAGCAGTTTGGACAGACGCCATCTTTCTATCAACGTCTAAAGATAACAAAGCAATTGTGTCACAAATTTAGTACTATAAATTCATTCATATATAAGCAGAATGAGAAAACAAAACACATATTTAGAACAAGTCATGCTTGTAATGATACAACAAAAAGTGAGTGATGCTACTAGTTGAATATCACAAACCAAAATGGCAAACGAATCTCTGAGACTACAGAATTTGTAGCTAGATCATATGTTATAGCAAAAAGTACTTGGTATATATATATATTTTATGACAAGCGAAACACACAACTGCTATTCTTTGGGTGCGCACAGGGTAAAACCCCCACACCTATGCAATCTATGCAATAACTTGCAAACCACACAGGAGAGGGAACCCGCACTAGACAAGCCCGGTGTGACGAGCTCGACCCAGAAGACAAACCCCTTGATTTCGCTGGCAAGGAGTTTCGAACTTGAGACCTCCAACATGGAAGTCCCAAGCCCAAACCACGGTGCCACCCCAAAGGGTAACGTCATGACATATTTTGAACCACGAATTTCAACATTATCCCATCCTAAACTCTGTGTCAAGTCAAATATCACAACATAAAACGGAAGGGAGGGAGTATAAGATTTAGGCGCGTTCAATGGTGAAATTATAGTTTTTAGAGAAAGGTAACAATATATTGATCATCAACACAAAGAATATGCTGGAACAATGACATTATAATTTATTGGCTGTGTTTTGAAAGATCATTACAAGTATCAGAGGCAGATGTAATATATAATCAACGGGTTCAACTGAACCAATCATATTAACACAAATATGTGAAACACTAAAGTTTCAACAAATATTAACATCTGCACCTATATATGATTGCAAAAGTAAACCGTCAAATTTAAATCATAGATCCACCTCTCTAGAGTATTCCACTATCTACCAGGTAACTTTAATTTTATCACCTAGGCTTAAATAGCCTGCCCAAAAGAGGCCAAAAGTGTTTATTATTTTTGAAAAAATTACCTAAATACACGTCTTATTTTACCATAATCTCTAAAATTTTCAAAGCTCCTCTAGGATACATCACTCCCCTCTCGCTGATACATCCCTATCCCCTCTTTGATATATCCCTCCCCTTTCTATACATTCCTCCCCTCTTGTATACATTCCTTCCTATGTATTCAAATGTGCTATCCCATACATCCCTATTCCCTCTCTATTAATATCTTTCTCCAATGTATGTGGATGGCTGCTAATGTATACGAAAGTCGAGTGATGTATTAGAAATTCATAAATTTTAAGAGATTTTTGTAATTTGGAAAAGAATGGGAAAATAATGTAATTAACACTATGGGAAAAGAATAAGTATTTTACTCTATTTATTTCTTTTTACTTTTGCCTAAAAACTCAAATGACTATTTCACTACTAAAAAACAGTGGAATTAACTACAACAAATTCTACAGCTAAACAGAAATGATGAATTAACAAAAGAATTAATAGCTACGAGCAATTTTTGCGATGGAAGTAATGAATATACAGATCTAATAGAGAGAAAGGTATACATAAAAAAAATCTATAGATCAGCTTAATCTATGTTGCTCAGACTCTCCACATAAATGTTGTTGTGTTGTCTCACTCATATCAGATCCGGTACACACTCGTAAACATTTTATAGTAGATTTTTCAAAAACACATATATTTTCTTGAAAAATTTTATATGCACCGTAAGCATTTTATAAGAGTTGTTAATAGTTTAATCAGAAAAGTGGAGAGAAAAAGACGTACCTCAAGCAAATGAATGAGAATTGAAATGAGTGTGGAGAAAAATATGAGTGACGATATTTCCAATAACTAATGGTTGTGCTTAATTTATAGGGATTTTTTTTTCACTCACTCAAACAAATAAATTTGTGCTTACTAATTGGGCCCCACCTGCACTTAGATTTTTTATAATTTTGAAAATTAGGGTGACAAGTGCACAAATAATACCTGTTGTTGTGTAGTCATTTAATTAATATCCACTTCATAATTTATTTATTTTTTAAGCTTATTCATTTTGGGGAAAAGGTAAGATAATCACGCCAACTTGATAATTTCAAATATTTGCGTCTAAAATTGTGGCTTGCAAAAATTGATTGAACTTTCGGTCACTTATGTTTGTACCTCAGTTATACATGAGACATGACTGAAATACATGTAAAAATGGATTGTATATCAGATATGTACATCAGAACATATAATAATAATTTGTTCTTTGAATTTCAACTATTCAAATCACGATTTAACACTAAAATATATTCTAAATAAGCTTAAATTTAAAATATAAGTTTCATATATTATAAAGAATAAACTTTAATTATCGATTTGTCAATATAACAATAAATTTAACAAACTCATTTAACATCCGTCCAATTTTTTCATATATAATTGTGCTCAGTCATATATGATTTGAACACACATTAAAATTGACTAATATTTCAATCACATGTATCTGAATACATTAGAAAAAAAAAATATTTTTCATTTGAAAAGTTGTCTAATAAAGGGTATTCGTGCAAAAAAAAAAAAAAAACAAGCACTTAGATCGAAAATGATCTGATGAGGTATATGTTTTCATAAATTTTAATACTAGGCCACTAATTGGATCCCACATAGAATATAAATTAAAATTTAAAATGCCAAGAAGGATTTTTGTGCCAATCTAATTCCTAATTTGCATTAGTGATTAGATACATCACACAAATCGAGTAATTTTACTAATATAAAATAAAATAAAGTAACTTTGCTTCATCTTTAACTTGAGTGATCATTTGAGAAATTTCTAGAATTAATGGTGAATTTTGTATGGAGGGAAATTTTCACTTTTCTCAGGTTCGATTAGTCAGAATTTTTGGAAAATATCTTTGATACCAAACTGACGTGATCTGATTTCTCAGGTCATGATGACATCTACTACACCCCACCAGTAGGTAAGCCTAACCCTTAGTCAAGTGCCATAAGCAATGGACAACCAAGCGGAAGCCAACAAGAAGCAAGAGCTTAAAACAAAGCAGAAATCAACAAAAACAATACAAGAACCATCCCGAGACCTGACATTAGTTAGTAGTTGATCATTTAATTCAAAATAGGAGTACAAGGCTTTTACAAATAGAAGACAAGTACAACCTGTCTCTGAATACAATATAAAGACTAAGCCTAGCCAAAACAGACGGAAAGCGGTAGCTCCAAAAGTCATGAGCTTACCATAATCTCCGAAACTCCAAGCTGCCCTGCACGACTCCAAATTACGGCGATAACTCAAGTGCAATTTGCAGGGTTTAAGAGAATAAATTTCACAAGTGACATTCACATTAATTGCATTTTCACACCCTTCAACGCACATTATCTTCACCTCTATAAGTGAGCAATCATGCATCTCACTTCTTAGTAAAGGTAAAACTTGTTAGTAACTTTGCTATTCGAATGTTCGACACTTCCTTTTTCAATGATAATAATGTCTTGATCAGTTTGTGCACACTTCGACGATTCCACAATATTACTTTTTACCTCCAAGTCTATTGAAATAGGAAGAAAAAATGTAGAATTTTGACACTTGCATAGATAAGAGTATGATGATATATAGCATTATTTTTAGGCTGGAAAATGACACTTGCCAAAAGCTAAAGTTGATGAAAAAGATCACAAGACTATGTGACAAAAATGATTTGATAAAAAGATGGTGAAAATATTGAATGGGGCCATTAGGCGTAGTGTGCGTCGCTTTTGTAGTTTTCCTTGAATAGACTAAAGGCATTAGCTAATAATATCAGAAAACAATAATTGTGATATTTTGGGTGCCTAACAAAATATCATCAATAAGAAACTGTCACCACCACACTTTGCACCATGGAGTAAATTAAATAAGTTCAAAAATTTCTAAATTACCATCATTTTACGAGTTTCATACTTAAACTATTATGTTCACATACCACCCTAAAATATCATGAATTCATATTAAATTATCCCCAGAGGGATGTGACACGTTACGTGAAAAAAGAAGAAGAAGATTGAGTGAATGAAACCCCCCAAAATTATCATTGTTTTACGAGTTTCATATCTAAACTATAGAGTAATGTTCACAAAACTACCATGAGCTCATTGTGCCAACGTGTACTCATTTTAAGACTTTTTCATCTCTCACGTGCCTCTTAGCAAGTTACCCAAAATATTTTTCCATATATTCAACCAGGGAGTTTTTTCTAATCTAAAGGACATTATAGTCTAAGAAGGTCACATGAACGTTCAATAGTTTAGATATGAAACTCGCAAAATGATAATGATTTACGGGGATTTTAACATATTCACTCTTGAACTATGGTATACCACAATGGTATTTTGTTCTTATGTTACAGCCAAAAGCCAATTGGACAAATGTAGCAACTTGTGATCATCAAAGAAACTGTAAATAAGGAAAAGTCATACTCCCTCCGTTCAGTTTGTTTAATTTATTGTAGTTTCCTCTTTAGTCCGTCTCAAAAAGAATGTTTCTTTACTCTTTTGACAATTCTTTAATTTCAACTTTCTACATGGCATATTTAATACCACAAGATTAAAGAACATTTTGATGTGTTCTACATATATCTAGTTTAAGACTGCAAGATTCATTTTAAACATTGTACCAAGTCAAAATCTGCTTGAAACAAATATACTTAACTTTGATTTTATCTTGTAGCGTCCCATAATTAGATCCATAACAAGGACCGTAACAAAATTCTTACCAGTTTTGCGATGAGAACATCCGGATGGCTTTCAAATGATCCAGTTTTGCGATGAGAACATCCGGATGGCTTTCAAATGATACAGCCACTTCATCCAAAATTGGAGCTAGATTCTTGCAATGGCCACACCAAGGTGATAATTGATTAATGATTTTGGTAACTAGTTCTAGGCTTCTAGCTAATAGCAACTCCAAAGATCACATTCAACATACATAATACCTAACCAATTGATTGATGAACATCATTGTAGTGTACATATATCGTCTAGAAAATAAAAAAAATTAGCGATAAACAAAATTTCATGCTAAATAATAAAAATTTCATGTTAACCCCCAACCCTACGCGAAAGTGGAGGTCAACAGACACCAACAACAGAATATTCACATAAGGCACAAAATTCACCGAAAGGATCCTCAGGATTTGTTCGGAACCCCTTACAACAAATCAGATATGTTACTTGACTAAACTCTACATTCCGGACTCAATGGAACCATCGAAACACGAATTCGAGGTCTCCTTAACCCGAAACCTGTGAAAGTCACAAGAAGCAAACATAACGCCTAAAAAGGCAAAATCAAGCTTGGGATCTCTGAAAATTCAATCAAGACCTCCTCTTGGCCTAAAATCATCCCTTGAATCCAACGGAGCTTTCAGAAATCCGATCCAAGCATTTGAACCCCGAAAGTTGATGAAAGTCAACTCAAGGCTAAAATTTGAACAATTTCCAAGTTATGACCTCAAATCCAAAAAAAGATTCAGAATATGAAATCGGCAACTCTCTTAAACCAATTTCCACATTCTGAAAGTGATGGAATCGATGAATTCCAATCCAAAACTCGAAACTCCAAGAGACACCGAAAATCACTTTTTTAACAACTTTAGTCTTTCAAAACTTTAAAATTTCCACAATTCACAACTTTTCACTCAAAACTCGAAACCAATTTCAAGATCCAATCAGAAATGACTCGAGATCGATATTGAAAGAGGTAAAACGGTAAAAAAATAATTGATTGATGAATACCGTTGTAGTGTACACATCCCGCTAGAAAATAAAACAATTAGCGATGAACAAAATAAAACAATCAGTTTACACTAGCCCAGTTTATTAAATAAATGTGCTGTATGTAAGCATTTTAATTTACTTATTAAGTAAATTTATTTACAAGTTTCTATTTTAACTTACTTATTAAGTGAGTTTTTGGCCAAAAACATTCTTGAACTATACCCCAAACTTAAACTACATACTCAAACTATTTTTCTTAACAGAAAACATTCCGCAATTATCTAAAATTTGACAACTTTCATCCTTTTATCAAAATTTGTCAAAAATTATCAAATTCTTTATAAAAATATGTACGGTTCGCACTGCTCTCAAACAAACTCCCTAAATTACCCAATAAACCAATTTTGTTCATTCTACATACATCTAAAATAAAATATTGTGAATTTTTTTAGCACCAACGTTTTGGATGGTCTTCCTTTCAGTTAGCAATTTTATTTTTATTTACTTTTTATTTGATTTGATATAAAAAAAAAATATTAGTTCTTCTCATTGAATCTGCAAACAGTAGTGTCGATCGGAGACTTTTACTTCTAATAATGGAAAACGAAACTCGAGTACTAGAGATCAAAATTAAATGAATCTTGATTACCCCAACTATCAGTTTGCCCCCAAAAAATTATTAATATAACGACATTTTGATTTTGCAAGGTGAAGATGGTGTAAAATTAAGCTCCAACTATGTTCAGTTGGTAAAGAAGAAGAGCAGATCATGTCTTCTCGTAGACTCACACCGTCCTAACATTGTTTTTTTTAACAACAAACAAGGGTTTCAAAAAAATCAATTTTTGAAAGCTTTTTCCAAGTAATAAAATTATAGATATTTTTTTGATGAGAATAGTATGAATTGTATATGTTTTTGTATGGAATTCGCTAATTTTTTGACAATTTTAATAGAGGGATGAAAGTTGTTAAGTTTTAAATACTTGGAGGATGCTTTTTATTAAGAAACATAATTTAAGGATGTAGTTTAAGTTGAGGGTATAGTTTAAAGATTTTTTTAGCCAAAAAAATAATAGAAATTGATTACAGTAAAAAATTGGAGTTCGACTACAATACAAAAGAATCAATGAATGTAATTTGAAGAAGAAGTCTAAAGAAGCAAGGAATTTGAATTGAAGAAGGAGTCTTACTTGAAGTAGAACTCTAAGTCAAGAAAGTTCAAGTAAATGAGGAGTTTGAAGTGAACAATAACTCTATGAAGAATTGTTCTTAAATAGAAGTGAAGTCGTCCAGAATAATTGTGCATTGACAGAGCAAAAAGTGAAATTGAAAAATTGACTTCGCAAGTGCTACCAGCGAACTGAAGGAACACATAGAAGCAACACATCGAAGAACCTGGTCCTTTTACAGAGTTTATGTGTTATGAGTTTTTCTTAGTGATTAAGTCTTGATGTAATCCTAGTTCAGTGAGTTATAAACTAAATTAGATCTGTTGTCTTTAGGTTGTGATAACTTAAAGAGTTAGGGAACACCTACCTTGGGAGGTTTGTGTTGAAGTTTGAGAATTATAGTTCGTAATTCCTTATGTTACATAGGCTTGTAATCTGTTTTCTGTGGAGGCTCAGTGATTTAGTAATTTGAAGTTAAATCCTATAGGCGTACAGATCGTGGTTTTTTACACCTTTTGAGCCGGGTGTTTTCCATGTAAAAATACTATGTTTTTACTTACTGTCCTTATTGTTTTTCTGGAACACGTTAGACAACCTGTTTCATACTTAGACGAAAAGTTAAAATCAGTAAATTACTAGGTCTTTCAGTCTAACAGTTTATTTTTTTTTATATTTCTCTATTAGTCTTCTTTAATTTAATTTTCTACAAATTATTATCATAACATTTATTTGAGATTGTTGCATTTTAGTACTCATTACACACATGTTTTCATTGAATTTTAATCATCCTAACGAATTTATAACATATTGCATGAGACACATGTGCGTTGCACGTGTCCAGAAACTAGTTTAACAAATATACAACATCACACATCTTTGTTACATTTCTGTTTGGAAAGCCACCTGATAATTGGAATTGGTGTAATTACTAGGGCAGTAATTACCAGCCTAGTAATTACACTGTCAAGTAATTACACTGACATGTTTGATTGCCACAGTGTAATTACACATGTTATGTCGTAATTTTTACTATCTTTAGAAAAATCACTTTTTGAAATGTTCTAAGTATAATACAATTTGAGAAAAAATACTTAGAAATGAGTCACCACTTAATTTTTTAAAGAAATTAAGAAAACTTATAACTTTCAAAGATTTAAACAGAAAAAATTATTTGAAAAAATACCAAAGAGAGTTCCGGGTTTAATTTACACTTCGAAAATGGTTTAAGCATTCGAAGTGCCCGCTAACATGCAGTTGACCTGCGACTCGACTAAAATATATTTTGACTATTTTTTAGAGATAAAAAAGTGATTTAACATTAAAAAAAAAAAAAATTACAATATTTGGTTAACTTTGAGAAAATAGTTAAATAAATGACACATTTTATTTCAGTTTTTATTTTTAGAGAAAGGGATCCAAATGAAACAGTTGACTTGTAATAAAAGTGACTAGAGTTTTGATAAAACTAGACTGATTAATATTTATTTTTTTTGAACTATTTTAATTATAATTTGAACTAATTTGGTTAAATAAAGCATGAAAAACTATTTTTAACTCGATTGAAAAAAAGAATAAATTTTTTGACTAAATATATTCAATAAAAGTATAACAGTTGATAAAAAAAATTATATTAAGATAGACTAACATAAAGAATATTGTTCATCTTTTGGAGAATTTAATTAAGTTATTTAAAGTTAGAGTTAAATAAATAATAATAAATAAAAAAATAATCACACAATTGAATAAGTTAAGAGTAAAGGAGAAATGAATTTGGGCCCTTCTTGGGCCTGCTGCAACTGATTTGGGCTTCAGCTTAATATCTTCCCTTTGAGATCCTGTGTATTCGTCAAGCGTATATTATTGTATACAGGTCGTTTCTAAGCCTTTTTCCTATATATCGAACCGTATATCAACTGTATACAACCTTCTCTGACGCCTCCAACCTGTATCTTCATTTTTGTCTACATGTTTGCTGCCCTGAACCTGTATATCAGTGTATACATGTTGTATACAGCCCATTTCTTGGGCTTTTGAACTAATTAACAGCAGTATGTTGGGTCTCTGGGACCTGTAACAACTTCCGAATATATAGGGGGGCTGAAGCGAGAAATGGGGAAAGCAAAGATCGAGCCTTTATGGCTCAACTCAGAAATGCAAGGTAGGTAAGTCCACCATGGACTCGAAAGGGATTCACATACACACAAAGAGAAAGAAAAGAAATAGAAAAGAGATAAGAGCCCCCAACGAACGCATGATCAAATGATTAACTTGTGACAAAGATAAACACATTATTCTATGAAATAAGAACATAATTACGAACTAATATGCTTCTAGACAAAAGGTGTTGATATTGTATCCAAAAGGAGAGATAATTGCGACAATTAATTAAGAATAGGATAGACCATTATAGAAAGCTTCTTAACTAGATGAAAATATATAATATTAACTAAATGATGTAAATAAAAGTCAACAGTGAACTAAATGAATTGATTGCTGAACAAAATTGCACAAAGGCATGAAAGCTAAGGTGGAAAACTATCATTTTAGCGTATCTAGATATGACTCTTAATATTCACAATTCATCTTTAAGGAAATCAACAAACTACCAGGAAAGATTCTAAATTAATAGGCAATCCGACTTGTAATTAAAGGAGAATTGAATAAAATAACCACAAATGAAGCAAGGAGGAGTAAATTGACATGTGATAATGAACTCAAAATATCAACCCCAAACTTCATCATTAACATATGAAAATCAAAGAGAGAAAAAAAAGAAGGGGGGGCACAACTCATTGCAACACTGAACTAATACTTATGTTCACAATCTATCGAGACTTATTAAAGATGAAAGATGAAGGTCATGTGCATCACAAATAGGTACGATAATAGTGATTTCTTTACCTAACATACTAATTTAAAGGGACAAACATGTGACTTAACCAATCACATATACAATAATTAAATTCACATGGTAAAGAAAAAAAAGAAAGGCTACTCCTAATTTTAGTGGAAAAACAAGAATTCAAATACTTTGCAACTTGATGGGTAATGCGTACTTATAATGTATCAACAATAAACAATGATGATTTAATGTAGTAACACACTATGAGATCCCATCATATTTTAGTATGCATCTTGGAGTTAAACAACCCACTAATGATTAACAGAATACTAACACAAGACTCAAGAGAGGATAGAACACATATGAAGGAAATTAACACAAACCTCATAAGGGCCAATACAGGACCATGGCAAGGCGTATACGCTACTTTAATACTCTATGGATTTCACATTTAAAACTGTAAATAGTAGACATCTTTCGACCAAAGTCTAAACAAAAAAGGAGGTTCATACTCAACTCATACACGACATACTAAGCAATAGGAAAATCAAAAAATTGTCAAATGGGGAAACGAACTGCTATGGCTAACCAACAATGGATGAAACAAACTTCAACTTCTGTATTAACTAACTTTAGGATTCCCTCTTCGTTTTGGAAAACAAATGACACCAATAGTAGCAAAATGAATGAAGCTCAAAGACAACGAAAACAAAAGATGACAGAGATTTCACCACATACAGATAAGCAGATAAATAACGCAACAAATCCAAGAAAAGAATATAGAAGCAACGATACTAACTACAAAACGGCAAAATTTGTAGTCCAACAGTTAGACTGAGCCACAACATCGCCCAAGAACACATGTATCACATTATTATCACCAACCAAGTAGCATCTAACGACAAACAACCACATAATAAAGACTTTTCGATATCGAAAACATCACATTGAACTAGGAAAAGAGATAATAAATGATGTTATCGAGAGAGGAGCGTTTACCTTTCTCCGGGCAGCAACTGGGACAACAACGGGCTTGAGAACAACGATTCTTCCACAACAAAATCCAAATACGAACAACAAACAAGAAATCTAGACAGAATTAGAGCGACTACCTTTTCGGAATTTAGAATCAAAGGACTAAATGTGAAATTCTAAAGTGTAAAATGACTATTTACCGAAAACTCAAAACTTTGAAAACCTGCCCTCATCCCTTGAGCATGGGAAACTATTTATAAGGAAAGATTGAGCGATTTAGGGGGAAAATCCGTTGGAAAATTCAAACAAAAATTTGAATTTCTTCTGCTCTTTTCGAAGCAACAGTAAAGGGGATGGGAAAAAGTTGAATTCCTCAAAAAGGGGGAAAAGGGGACGTGAGGGCGGTAGATGTCGATGCCTTCAGAGTAGCGTCTTTTCCCGGGTTTGCCGGACTGATGCGTATGGAAGAAGAAGACGTACAAGGGTCGTTTGGGTCGGGTCGCGTGAAGAAGACGAGTATAGGGTCGTAGGGTATGACTATTGGTGTTGTTGTGTGTTATTATTGAAGTGGGCTGGTATTTGGATGGGTCTTTTGGATTGCTGTGTTGGTGGGCTGGGAATTTACGAATTGGGATGAAAAGTGGCCCAATTTTTGGTCTTTTGAATGGGTTGAAGAAAAGGGTGGGATTTGGCTAAAATCGTAATAGAAATTAATTAACAATTTGGCCAATCGGATTAAAGAGGTAACCCAAAAGAATTAATTTTAGAAGATTCGGCTAGAAATCACATAGGACGAATTAATATAATTAATTTATGAACTTCTTAATCTTAACAAAATAAAATGATTAACTTAATTACACACTAATTAATTTAACATTAACCATAATTTAAACAAAGGTAAATTAACAAAAAACACGCTTCTCGAATCAACGAAATAAAACAAAATAAACTAAAAAGCCCAACTAATTTAATCGAATATTAAAAAAAAATAAAAAAATTTGAGAGTATTTTCAAATAATCATAAGTCGTGCTGATTAATTATATGAAATATATTTATTATTACAAAATACTATAAAAATCGCTTGAAATTACTAAAAATAACCTTGAAACTATTTGAATTTTATAAGGCTAATTATTCTAAATCGTTTGTAAATTAAGAAGTTCGGAAATTAATTATTATCGGGGAGGGTCAAAATTGGGTGTCAACAACACATGTCATGTTTGGATGCCACATTGTAATTAAACATGTTCTGTTTGGATGCACAATTGCAATCATAAAATTATATTAAATTTAAAAAATAAAAATTAACTATTTGAAATTTATACTAGACAAATAAGAACTTTATAAATGACATCAAATTAAATATTTAAAATATATATTCTTTTTTGAAAATATATTAATTAATAAACATATTGTCTTTAACTAATATTATGAAAAAATAATTGGTTTATAATTTTTCAAATTAATATATTTCAATTGAATTGATCGCAAAAACTAAAAGTATGAAGTTTCTATGAACATCGTTAAAAGTATGTTTGATAAAAAGATTAATATATAAATAAAATGTCATAAATTATTAAATGTTTGACAAAAATATAATCTATCAAGTCTAATTAAAAAATGATGTGCAATGTGAATTCAATATTACTAAAACAAATGAAATTGAAAATATAACATAAGTTATAAATTCAAAACAAAAAAAATAGCATAATACTCTTATAGAAAATTTCAACATAGCATGCATAAATATGATTTATTTTTATTTTTATTTTAAAAAAGAAAAAAGAAAATGTATGTCTATAACCTTACTTAACAATAAATTCTATTTTAATTTAAAAATTAGAATACTAATAAAATTATGCTAATGAGAAAATAAGCATGACATAAAGAAGTAGATAATATGAAAAAATTGCATGATATCACGTAAAGTAAGGTTGAGAACAAGAAAAACATGAAATATAATAATAAAAAATAAAAAATAAACTTTTACAATTTTTAGAATAATAAAAATAAAAAAAAACTTAAAATAATAGAAGTAAAAAAAATTAAAACAAAAAAATTAAAATAGAAATTAAAATAAAAAGAAATTAAAAAGTAATCAGCTGGTAATTATATGGTGTAATTACCAGCAATTCACAGCCTCTGCATGTGAATTGTAGAGTGTAATTACCCCTACCAATTACACCAATTACCTGCAGGCCTCATTTGTTTTCATTAAGATTAAGACCTCTGAATCTGAATACACATCTGAACATTAAGATTTGCATTAAGTGCTAGGTGTCTAGATCTGAATACACATCTGAATATTAAGATGTTGTCTCCAAATCTGAACACTAAATGATTATTGTTTGTTTTCAATATCTCAATATGCATATGAAATCAAACATTATATTAATAAAATGTTATAAAAAATTCATTTCAACAAAAAATATTACTTTTTCATTAAGAAATATCATAATCATCAAGCATAACATAAAAAAATCACGAATAAAAAGTATTTTATAGGCACAATATAATATCAAAAAGTTCAACAAGTGTGATAAATAATACTAGTTGAAAATAATAAATAAGGTATCACATTATCAGCGGCTAACATATATTTTGGCTAATTAGAAAAACTAAAGAATTCTTATCTTTTTTCCGATAACCTTAATCCAATTCTCTAACTTGTGAACCTCTAATGTCATTCATGCTTTTTTGTAGTGGACACTTTCACAAAATATACTAACACATTTACTAATGACTTTTCCCATCCAAGTCCATCAAATTTTTCTATATATTCTTCAAATGTAGGTGCACTATTTTTTAAATCAATAACTCCAGAGCAATAATCATCGTCTCATCAATTTCTAATTCAGACGAATAAGTTTTTTTTCTTCCCCAAAACTTTTTTTCCAGCTGAAACTGAAGATTGGGATGGAGAATTATTAAGAGCTCCATTATTTTTGTAACCAACTAGTTCAACAACAATAATATATTAGTGTTATCTCACAAACGAATTTGATGATCAAAGAGTCTCAATAAAATTATTGGCCTAAGACAAATTAAATTCTAATAAGAGACCTCAAATATGTATACATAGTTATTATTTTTAATGATGAATAGTATTCTTTTCACTCAAAAACCTTGATGAACATCAATACAATAAAAATATTATTGCAACAAGTGTTCTTGACAAACATCAATATACCCTAAGAAAATTATTAATATAAAAAAAATACTTGTAAAGATTATAAAAAGTTACCAGTTCAAGAGGAAAAAAATGGTGTTTGATTGAAAACAGAGAGGAAGAAAGTTTGTAGTTGTGAGAGCAAAAGTTACGCAAAGACCGAGAGAGGCAATATCATATTATTTTATAACTTATTAAATAAGTCTGAATGGTGTTAAGACTTTTCTGCAGATTTGATCTGTTCAGACCTTTTCAGGTCCATTAAGAGACATTTTGAAAAAAGAAACAAATAGACTTAATGAGCTGAATCAGAATCATTCAGATTCAAACCTAAAAACCAAACACACTAAATAGACTAAATCTGAATGATTAAAATTCAGAACTCCATTAATTGCAAACATGACAGACAATGTAATTACATCCAATTACACCAAATCCAATTACCAGGGTATCCTTCCAAACAGCCTTAAAAAACAATTCTCTCCAAAAGAAAAAAGGTGACAATGAGATAACGCCAAGTCGTTGAGACTTTTCGTCATTTCATTTATTAGTCAAGATGAAAAGTAACGATAGAGAGACTTTTCTAAGATATACTAGATATAGGACCCCGTGCCAGCATGGGGCCCAATATATATATATATATATATATATATATTAATTTTAATTTATGTCATATTATGGAATTTGAGAAGTTATTGAAATTTTTATATGATTTTTAAAATATTTTAAATTTTTAGCTATTGTGATTTGTAGTACTTTTTTTTAACATAATTTTGAAAAAAATATTTATTACTCTGTTTGTTCTAATTTATGTGGCACACGCAAAAATTCAAATATTAAGCATTTTTTATATGTCTCTTTAATATATAAGTTGTTAATTATTGTATTTTATTGTACATTTTGAACCTAATTTTTTAATAATATATGTTATTTGCCTTGTCCCAATTTATGTGGCATTAATTGATAGATTTGTTGGAGTCGAGAGATTTATTTTGTTAATTATTGTAATTTATAAAAAAATTTCCGTCAATTTCAAACAATATATGTTGTTAATTGATAGAATACTTTTAATGTAATTTTTTTAAAAAAATATGTGTGACTGTCCATGTCCCAATTTATGTGGCACATGTAAAGTTTTGACAATTAACCAAAATTTTAATACATTTAAAAAAATATTTTTAAGTCGTTAAATTTTAAGCAATAAGTAATTTAAATTGTTGTATTATTTATTACAATTTATAATACTTTTAAAGTAGTTAAAATATTGTACTATTTATTATGATTTATAACACTTTTTTTTTAAATTTATGTCATATTATGGAATTTGAGAAGTTATTGAAATTTTTATATGATTTTAAAAATATTTTAAATTGTTAGCTATTGTGATTTGTAGTACTTTTTTTTAACATAATTTTGAAAGTAATATTTATTACTCTATTTGTTCTAATTTATGTGGCACATGCAGAATTTTAAATATTAACCCTTTTTTATGTCTCTTTAATATATTAAGTTGTTAATTATTGTATTTTTTAGTACATTTTGAACCTAATTTTTTAATACTATATGTTATTTGCCATGTCCCAATTTATGTGGCATTAATTGATAGATTTGTTGGAGTCGAGAGATTTATTTTGTTAATTATTGTAATTTATAGTTTCTTTTTCGTCAATTTCAAACAATATATGTTGTTAATTGATAGATTTTTTGGAGTGGACTATTTTTTTTTATTAATTATTGTAATTTATTGTTTCTTTTTCGTCAATTTCAAACAATATATGTTTATTATATAATCTATTTTATGTGGTACCAATAGAATTTAGAGAGTCAATTAAATTTTTTATATAAGTTTTAAATAATTAAGCTGTTAATTATTGTAATGTATAGTATTACTTATATTATTTTTAAATATATTTAAATATTATATGTTAGGTTTTTTATCCTAATTTATATGGCATTGATAGAATTTAAAGTGTCAAATAATTGTTAATTATTGTAATAGATAATATGGAGTATTTAAGTCATTTATAGTATAGTACTTAATATATAATATGTAGTATTTAAGTGTTATATTATGGAATTTGAGAAGTTATTGAAATTTTTATATGATTTTAAAAATATTTTAAATTCATAACTATATATTTCAATGTACAAGATTTTGATAAAATAAAATCTTTAAAGTTAAATTATAATGTTTTTGAAATTTAAATTATTAAAACATATATAATGATTTTATAGAAAAAATAATATCATATAAAATTAAATGAAAATGATAATAAATTCAACTTTTACCATGATAAGGTTGAAAAATATTATTTAAGTGGAAGGAGGTGGGGCCCACTTATATATTTTATATAGTAAGTATTGGACATTTGTAATGATTTAATTGGAACAATGGTAGTAAATCCTAGACTCTTCTAATATATAGTAACTAGTTCTGTCGATAAAAAAGAACCTTGTTTAGCTGTTAAACATTCTTTAGTTGATGTCCCTTCCCATTCTTGTGGTTTTAATTCTCATACATGTAATAGAAACAATGTGGACATTATGTGGCATAATAGATTGGGACATGTTCCTTTTGTCAAAATGAAGGGTATTTCCAGTATTCCTGTCAAATTCTCCTCTAAACAACCTTTTATGTGTTCCATTTGTCCCATGGCAAGACAAGAAAGGTTACCATTCCAACCCAGAACCACATTCACCTCACATATTTTTGAACTACTTCATGTTGATTTGTGGGGACCATATCACACAGCCACATACAATCATTTCAAATATTTCATCACCATTGTAGATGATTTTAGCAGGTCCACATGGACTCAGTTAATCAGCTCTAAAAGCAATGCATTACAAACCTTAAAAGCCTTCATTACCATAATAGAAAACCAATTTAAAACCACTGTTAAAGCAATCAGAACAGACAATGGTCTGGAATTCGTAAATGCTGAAACAACAATGTTTTTCCAGACAAAAGGAATCCTCCACCAGAAAACCTGCCCTTACACACCACAACAAAATGGTGTGGTAGAAAGAAAACACAAACACTTACTTGAGACTGCTAGAGCACTACTTTTCCAATCTAAACTTCCTGTTCAATACTGGGGAGAATGTCTTCTATGTGCAACTTCTTATTCTCACATGAGAAGCTTTGGTTGCCTTTGTTATCCTACAGTTCCTATACCTCACAGAGCTAAATTTGAACCAAGAACTAACCCACACATCTTTGTTGGATATCCCTATGAGACAAAAGGGTACAAAGTTCTAAATATGTCCACAAAAAGAATACATGTTTCTAGAGATGTCATTTTTCATGAGAATATTTTTCCTTTTCATAATCCCTCTACCCCTACTCCACCAATTTCTTGTTTACAATCTCCTTGTTTTATTGATGTTTTGGACAATTCTGATAAGCATGGCACACCAGATACTCAGACTGCATCTGACAGTTTTAATGTTTCTTTCAATGGCTCACCTGATCTTATAGTTCCAGTCCCATTAACCTCACCTCCATTACCAGTTCATCCATCCACTGATGTCCCCCACCAAGCACCTAGAAGATCCACTAGGTGTCACAAGCCTCCAAATTATATGACTGATTACATTTGTTCCATGCCACAACTAAAGCCATCCCCCACCAACACTACAACTACTCTTAATGCTCTTTTCTCCAATCACCAACACATGGCTCACAGTGCTCTAATTCCTAATAGTCAAGATTTTGTACGAAATGTCTGCCTTGACAGGGAACCAATTTCATATGAGGAGGCTGTTGTTGACCCTGCATGGCAGGTTGCCATGACACAAGAATTTGATGCTTTGCACTCTAATAGTACTTGGGATTTGGTTCCACTTCCTAATGGAAAGAAAGCCATAGGCTGTAAATGGGTCTACAAGATTAAACACAATGCAGATGGTAGTATTGAAAGACTAAAGGCCAGACTTGTTGTCAAAGGTTACACACAACAAGCAGGCATTGACTATACTGAAACTTTCTCTCCTGTGGTGAAAATGACCACAGTCAGAGCTTTGTTGATTACAGCAGTTAAACAAGGGTGGACTATGTATCAATTATACATAAACAATGCATTTCTTCATGGAGATTTGAATGAAGAAGTCTATATGGACATACCACTTGGACTTGTAACTGAAGATCCTACCTTGGTGTGCAAACTGAAGAAGTCCCTTTATGGGCTCAAACAAGCTAGTAGGCAATGGTATGCTAAGCTTACTGAAGCTTTATATTCTAGAGGAAATACTCACTCAATGCATGATTATTCTCTCTTCTATAAAAGAAAAGAGAGTTCAGCAGTTTATGTCGCAGTCTATGTAGATGATATAGTTCTTACAGGTACTGATGCTGCTGAAATAGCAGACTTGAAAATCTACCTACATAACAGATTCAAGATTAAGGATTTGGGATTGTTACACTATTTCCTAGGAATGGAAGTTCTTCACACACCACATGGAGTCATTATTTCACAGAGAAAGTTTGTTTTGGGCATGTTGAGGGAATATGACTGTTTGCACTTAAGTTCTTTGGCCTCTCCTCTTGATCCCAATGCTAAGCTGAGGGCCAAAGAAGGACCAGTTCTGAATGATGCTACTTATTATAGAAAACTTGTTGGGAAGCTTAATTTCCTCACTAACACCAGGCTGGACATTGCTTTCAGTGTACAACATCTAAGTCAGTTCATGCAAGATCCCAGGGGACCACATTTACAGGCTGCTTTTCACCTCTTGAGATACTTGAAGAATGACCCTACACTGGGTTTGTTTTTATCTAAGGATGCTGACTTCACTATCAGAGGATACTGTGATTCAGATTGGGCATCCTGCCCAGACTCTAGGAAGTCTGTTAGTGGGTTCCTAGTATTGATTGGAGGTAGTCCACTAAGCTGGAAATCCAAGAAACAAGAAACTATTTCATTGTCATCTGCAGAGGCTGAATATAGATCCCTCAGAAAGTTGGTCGGGGAACTGGTATGGCTGAGTAGGTTACTTGCTGAGTTAGCTGTCCCTTTTTCCAAACCTATTTCTGTCTTCTGTGACAGTCAATCCGCAATACATATAGCACGAAATCCTATTTTTCATGAACGAACCAAACACATCGAAGTCGACTGTCATTATGTGAGGGATGTTCTACAGCAAGGACTCATTTCTTTACATCACATTGCTACACATGATCAGCTGGCTGATATACTGACTAAAGCTTTGACAGGAATTAAACACTCCTCCATCCTTGACAAGTTGGCAGTGTTGTCTCCACCTCCAACTTGAGGGGGGTATTAAATATTATATTGTAATGTGAATAATTTGTTACACAATTAGTTAGGTAGTTAGTCTGTCAGAGTTAGTTATTCCACTGTGCAGTTAGATTAGATGCTTTCCACTTTTATTTCTGATGTATATAAATACTACATTGATCAATAGAATGGCTAAGCTTCATTTTCCACATATCAATTTTCTCCTCTGTTCTTCGTTCACTAGAAGCTTCCATTGTTACTTCCATTGTTGCTCAACTTCAAGCTTATACTGCTTGTGTTTCACAATTTCTCAGGTTTCTAATTCTAAATTATTTGTGCTTTCGTTTTGAAGATATTTTCCAATTCAACCTTTGCTTATTCCTATTAGGCATATATTTCGATGATTCTTCATGGTGAACTCAATCAAGTAGGACAATGTCGATTGGACAGTATTCAGTTTGGCTACTGCAAATAGAAAGGAAAAACTTCAAAATCCTTAGACAAATAGCATAGAAAGTAAAACAGATAGGAAATTACCCAATTAATCATTCGTTTCTTAAGCTTAAATACACTTTACCTTCTAATACAAACATTATTTTGACAAATTACAAAATTATAAGACCACAAAAATTCAACCGAAATGCAACAACAAAGAACTCCAAAAAAAAAAAACACAAATGAAATTGTAGAAGCAGAGGAGACATAAATTTGTTGAGAGTTTTTTACAAGGAGAAAGAGAATTAAAGTGATACTATTATTGCATAGCTATTGCTGCATGTAACAAAAATGATACACGTGTTCATTTACCAATAAAAGAACACCAAATTTATCATATACAACATTTGGTTAAAAAAATTACAATTATAAGATATGCATGTTCCTACACGTGTACTAAAAAAAGTAAAAATAATGGTTTACTTTGAAATATAGAATACAAAGTGTCTGTAATAGAAGAGCAAAGAAATCCAGTTATCCAATAACATATGGCCACGTTGACAATACACTTTACGCTATAGTTACTTTAAAAGTACAATTTATGTTGCTTTTTGTACAAATATTTGTAGCTGCGTTCGTCCTCATCCTTCTTGGCTTATATAATAAGAGAATATTTTTTAAGGCAAAGAAATACAAAAAAAATCTTTATCTTTCGTTATTTCAAATCACCGTCTTCCACTGAAAAGAAAAATATACCGAGTCTTTTGAGTGCTGTGAGACTTTGACTAATACAACTTGTTGAACTAAAAATTCTGAACCAAAAAACACTTCCTAAACGTTGACTGAATTGAATTTGATATGGATTAAATACATCTTCTAATCTCATTCCTTTGCATTATCTGTTATGAGAAACCTTCTTGGCTTAATTATGGGCAGAAGTTTCATTCTTCTCTTTTTCATTCTACTACATGCCAATACTTTACTTGCTAATATTAGCACTGATGAAGCTGCTCTTCTTGCACTTAAATCACACATTTCTTCTCATTCTAACAATATCTTAGCAAGCAACTGGTCTTCTTCTGTCCCCGTTTGCAGCTGGATTGGAATCACTTGCAGCTCCCGTCACCATCGAGTCACTGCTTTAAACATTTCTAGCATGCAACTTCATGGTACCATTCCTCCACACCTTGGAAACCTCTCATTTCTCGTTTCCCTCAACATAAATAACAACACTTTCCATGGAGATTTGCCACAAGAGTTGGCTCATTTGCAGAGGTTGAAATTCTTTTATGCCAAAAACAATAACTTCACCGGAGCCATTCCATCATTTTTAAGTTTGTTACCAAACCTACGCTTTTTGAACCTATCGAATAACCAATTTTCGGGTAAAATTCCATCCTCCCTTTCCAATCTGACAAAACTGCAAGTGTTGTCAATACAGAGTAATTTTTTCGAAGGAGAGATCCCTCAGGAACTTGGTGATCTTCGTTACTTGATTGTCCTAAACCTGCAATATAATCAGCTTAGCGGCTCTATACCACCATCAATCTTTGACATTAGTACAATGCAAGTGATTGCTCTTAGCGGCAACAATCTTACTGGAAAGCTTCCAAAAACTATATGTGATCATATTCCAGACTTGGAAGGACTTTACCTCAGTAGAAACTCCCTAGATGGAGTTATTCCACCAAACCTGGAGAAATGCAGAAAGCTTCAAATATTGCAATTGGGTGATAATGAGTTTGCTGGAACTGTACCAAGAGAGCTAGCCAACTTAACCGCTCTTACAAGATTACATATTGCAACTCTGCATTTGGAAGGTAGTATAAAATTTTCTTCCTTTTCTCTTTTCCCCCAAACTTGGTACTCATATATTTCCCCAAAATTGACAGGAGAGATACCAATGGAGCTCGGTAATCTTAAGAAACTTCAAACATTGGCATTATCACAGAATGAGCTTACTGGCTCTATACCTGACAGCATTTTCAACATTTCAGCACTGCAGATTATAGATTTTGGACAAAACAAGCTTTCAGGTACTCTACCTTTAGATTTAGGTCGTGGAATGCCCAACCTAGAAATATTTTTTTGTGGAGTAAATAATCTGAGTGGTTTTATCTCTGCTTCAATCTCAAATTCATCGAAACTCAGACAACTTGACCTCTCACAAAACAGTTTCACAGGTCCAATTCCTAAATCACTTGGTAACTTAGAATACCTTGAGATTCTTAACTTGCAGCGGAATAATTTTGTCAGCGATTCAACATTGAGCTTCCTTGCATCATTGACAAACTGCAGGAATCTAAAAGTACTCACGTTATCTGGTAATCCGTTGGATGGTGTTTTACCTGCATCTGTTGGTAATTTCTCAAACTCCTTGCAAATTTTTGTAGCAGATGGTTGTAAACTGAAGGGTGTCATTCCGAAACAAATTAGTAATCTTACTAGAGTTACAAGGATGAGTCTGGATAATAATGAGTTAACAGGCCATATTCCAAAATCTGTGCAAGCCATGCTGAACCTTCAGCAACTCTCCCTACAAAGCAACAAGATAGAAGGAGCCATACCACATGTTATCTGCAGCTTAAAGAATCTAGGTGCATTACTCTTGTCAGATAATCAATTTTCTGGTTCAGTGCCCTCATGCTTAGGTAACATGACCAGTTTGAGGGAACTTTACCTAGCTAACAACAAACTGGATTCTAGATTACCTTCAAGCTTGGGGAACCTTCAAGATCTCATAGTATTCGATGTGTCATCCAATTTATTTAGCGGGGAAATTCCACTGGAGAGCGGAAACTTGAAGGCTGCAACACACGTTGATCTGTCAAATAATTATTTTTCTGGTAAGATTCCTAGTACTCTAGGGAGTATAGATAAATTGATTAATCTTTCTCTAGCACATAATAGATTAGAGGGGCCTATTCCAGAATCATTTGGCAAAATGTTGTCCTTGGAGTACTTGGATTTGTCCTATAACAATCTTAGTGGTAAAATTCCAAAGTCATTAGAGTCTCTTGTGTATCTCCAGTACCTAAATATGTCATTCAATGAACTCAATGGAGAAATTCCCACTGGTGGTCCGTTTGCAAATGTCACCAGTCAGTCTTTCTTGTCCAATGATGCACTTTGTGGTGACTCCCGATTTAATGTAAAACCATGCCTAACCAAATCTACAAAGAAATCAAGAAGAAAAAGAGTGCTCGCAGGTTTATATATTCTATTAGGGATTGGATCACTCTTCATGTTGACTGTTGGAATTGTGGTGTTAAGATTGAGAAACACAAAGAAGAATGCAAGTCAAAAGGATGTGTCTCTCGTAAAAGGGCATGAAAGAATTTCATATTATGAACTTGAACAGGCAACGGAAGGATTCAACGAAACCAACTTGCTTGGTAATGGGAGTTTCAGCATGGTTTATAAAGGGATACTCAAGGATGGTATCATTTTTGCAGCAAAGGTATTCAATGTGCAATTGGAGGGTGCATTCAAAAGCTTTGACACAGAATGTGAGGTACTCCGGAACCTTCGCCACAGAAATCTGACCAAAGTCATCACCAGCTGCTCCAATCTTGATTTCAAGGCCCTAGTGTTGGAATACATGCCCAACGGGACACTTGACAAATGGTTATACTCTCACAACTTGTTCTTGAACTTATTGCAAAGACTGGCTATAATGATAGATGTTGCATCTGCAATGGACTATCTTCACAATGGCTATTCAACACCTGTGGTGCATTGTGACTTGAAGCCAAGCAATGTCTTGCTAGATCAAGAAATGGTTGCTCATGTAAGTGATTTTGGCATTGCAAAAATGTTAGGTGCAGGGGAGGCTTTTGTTCAGACAAGGACAATTGCAACCATTGGATATATTGCTCCAGGTATATTAAGACTTTTTAAAGTTCTCATATCATATAAATACTCAAAACAATTCCTTCCCCTAGGTATAAATTTTTGACCATGATTGCAGAGTATGGACAAGATGGCATAGTATCCACGAGTTGTGATGTTTATAGTTTTGGCATCCTGATGATGGAGACCTTCACACGAATAAGACCAAGTGATGAAATATTTACTGGAGACTTGAGCATACAACGTTGGATTAGTGATTCCTTTCCGGGTGAACTTCACAAGGTGGTGGATTCTAATTTGGTACTGACATGAGATGAACAAATCGCCGCAAAGATGCAATGTCTGTCATCTATCATGGAATTAGGTTTGAACTGCACTTTAGTGAGACCTGATGCAAGAATTAGCATAAAAGATGCTCTTTCAACACTCAAAAAGATAAGGCTCCAGCTTGTTAGTAGTCGGCACTAGGTGGAATCGGACTTGTATGTTATTTAGTACCAGTCTTCTCTTGTATGTTTTTCAATTTCGCACAAGAATTTAAGTGTATTTTATCTTGGTTGTGGGAAGCAGCTCGTTTTCTTGATATATGGAAGTTGAAAATGAGATTTGAAATGCTCAACACAAGACTTTCTTTTTGTATTTACATAACTTTGAGAATTCTTCCCATTATCTACAATGATTTCTTCCAATCTTCACCAAATCAATGCGCCTCAACAAAATTCAGATTACAACTCAATTGAACTTCCTGGTACACGATAAATAGACTAGAAGACTGTAAAACATATGACTATGAAACAGATTCTTCAAGTTTGTCCTTTGTATCAGGTGCACTTAGATCGTCAGTCAAGAAGAAAAAGAGTTCTTATAGGGTTATATATTCTGTTAGAGATTGGATCACTCCTCGCATTGGCTGTTGGATGTGTGGTGTTAAGATTGAGAAAGATAGAGCGCAAGTCAAGAAGATGTATCTCTAGTAAAAAGGCATGAAATAATTTCCTATTATGAATTATTGATCTCACTAAAGGACCACATGATAAAAGGCCCAAGGCTAGGCATAAAATACAAACAACAGATTTGGCCCTAACGTAAGATAGACTTTCTGATGCCACATACACACATAGAAGGGAATATTATTGTTAGAATAGGACAGAAATTAATTTCATTTGTTTATTTCTCTTATCTAGAAATAGTTGTATAGATACATAACATGTACAGTGGAGAAAATTTCTCATATTCTTCTTCTTTAAGTTTTCTATCACAAGTCACTGCTTTAGACATTTCTAGCATGCAACTTCATGGTACCACACATTGGAAACCTCTCATTTCTTGTTTCCCTCAACATAAGTTACAACGCTTTCCACTAGAGTTGGCTCATTTGCAGAGGTTGAAATTGATAAGTATCACAAGTAATAACTTTACTGGATCCATTCCGTCATTCTTAAGTTTGTTATCAAACCTACGCTTCTCGAGCAACCAATTTTCAGGGGAAATTCCATCTTCCCTTTCCAATCTGACAAAACTAGAAGTGTTGAGAATACAGAACAATTTTATCCCTCAGGAAATCGGTGATCTTCGTTACCTGACTATCCTAGACCTGCAAGTTAATAATAAGCTAACTGGCTCTATACCACCATCAATCTTCAATATTACTACAATGCACAATCATACTGGAAAGCTTCCAAAAACTATATGAGATCATCTTCCTAACTTGGAAGGGCTTTACCTACCAAGCAACTACCTAGGTAATCTTAAGAAACTACAATGTCTGGCATTATCCCGGGATGAGCTTACTCGTTTTGTCACTGCAAGACCAGATGCTATCTGCAATTTGAAGAATCTAGCTAGGTGCATTATACTTGTTAGGAAATCAATTTTCAAGTTCCGTGCACCATGCTTAGGAAATGTTACCAGTTTGAGGTATCTTTATCTAGGTTACAACATGCTGAATTCAATATTACCTGAAAGCTTCGTGATCTCATAGAATTCAATATTTCATTCAACTTATTAAGTGGGAAAATACCCCTTGAGATTGGAAATTTAAACGCTGCAACACTCATTGATCTGTAAAAAATAATTTTTCTGGTAAGATTCCTAGCACTCTAGGTGGTCTAGATAAATTGACGAATCTTTCTGTCGCACATAATAGACTAGAGGGGCCTATTCTAGATTCATTTGACAAACTATATTGGTGGTGAAATTCCAAAGTCATTGAAAGGAAAGTACAAAGTACCGCTTTGTGATATAAAAACTGGTCTATATACTCTAAGTTGTTCTGTTAGTAGGATAATTGAGAAATAAAAACTCCCTCAAAGTCCTTATGAGCATCTCAGAAGAAGGGAAAAAGAGAAATATACCATGCTCGAGGTCGGTTCTACTGTAATAAATCTCGATTGAACTATGCAAAAAAAAATAAAAATGACTCATAACATGTCATGTATACGTCATAACACGGGAGATGTGGTAAGCAAAAAAAAATCCATCCTGACAACATTTAGAAATGCATAAGTGCATTCAAATTGAAATAGAGACTACTTAACTGCACCAATCTAGTATAAAATAAGCTCTCTCGCTCCCCCATGAGGGCAGGACACTTTCTGTAAGCTGCTCACTTCCAGTTGCAGCAACTGATTATTTTCATCAAAAGCTTTTGTTTCTTTTAATTGACTATGCCAAGGTCTGATTGTAGAATTCTTCATATACATCAAACGATCACTGAAAACTGTAAACAGATTTAGTCTTGGTTGCAGGTTGAGTCTCTTAGGCAGACAACTCCATAACAAAGCATCCACAAACGAAGAGCACTCCATCTACTGAAATAGAACGTTCACTTCTAAAACATCCACCTGGGTCGTAGCACCAACTCTGTAGTGTTGTTGCAGATGTTCCATTTTAATCTCAGTGCATTCTTTAAAACGAATGGAAACTTGAGACCAAGAGGCCCCCGTCGACTTTGATAGAAACTTCCTCAACTTACAAAACCAGTCAGCATTTATATTGTCTAAGCGGTAAAGATAGATTTTTGAGTTCTCCAGCTGTCTTGCAATTTTAAATTCAGGAATTTGTTTCCCCGTGTACTCAAATGACACCAAATTTGGAGCATCAATCTCCCACATGCCCTCACTATCCCGAATCTTCAAGACCTTTAGGTAAACTGTCTTGATCTTTCGAAGATACACCTTTTCCAAGCCAATACAATGCACAAAGATCAAAGTGTCAATCAAGGGACAACTATTGAGCAGAGTCTCAAACATGTTTTTGCCTAATTTTACATGAGATAGAGAAAGCTTTCTCAAAGAATTTTGATTCACAACACCACTAGCTAACGAAAGAGTACACTACGCAAGAACCAATTTTCTTAAAGATTTTGCTGCCAAGATTGTTAAAATAGGCGCGGAGTATGATATACAGTCAAGGACAAGATGTTTTACACCATTTTGAAGTGCAATGTCAAGACAGTTATCGATAGGAATAGGAGGTAAAACTTTGTGAGGATCATAAGAGGATCTCCTTGACAATTCAAACTTTTCTATAGGGACTTTTCCGTCCCTATATCTCTCCATGATTGTGTCCACTATCTTTATATTGCATTTGCCCCTATGAAGACAGAATTCCAAGTCGGGAAGAGTCGACCACGCTTGCAGCCATGTTTTGGAGAGAATGCTCATCTTGGATGCTTCTTTATAACTAAGAAAATAAAGTATTTTTTGAATGAGACATTCCGGCAACATGTCGGCCATGGTATGGTGGTTCTGAAGGATCACAATTCGGATAGGGAAATTATACTCCACTAAAGAAACCTATTTTAGGTTTCCCTAAAATCCAAAATAATATAATACTCCTATTATAGGAATCGTATTTGTAAACGGACTTAAAAAAAGAAACCTATTTAAGGTTTCCCTAAAAGCCAAAATAATCATTATCATATATAAAAGAAAATCCTCAACCCGGTGACATTGCCAGAAATTCTTTTTTATTTATACAAAGACAAAAATACCCTTGCCCTCGCACCACAACATCCACACTCAAGCATCACTTCGCTTCATACCTTCAACACCTACCAACTCTTGACAAACGCCGTGCCTCTTACCAACAGTCCCACCATAAATAAACTCACCACCTATTCATCTTCCCCCGACTACTTCCTTTTCCCGCTTTATCTCCCTCTTCCTGCCCACCATCTTCCATGTCCTTCCCCGGCATTCTCCACGGCTCCACCAACACACACCGCTCATCAGGTATGCTCCTCACTCAACTTCCTCCCCCACCATCTTCCCAACAATGTCGCTTTATACTTAATAATCCAATAATTGATATGATATTCAGACATCACAATAACACATAACTTCCGATAAAAAGAGACCATTGCACCAACTCTTTGTTCTTATTCCCAACAAACGATTGCTTGAAATTGAAGCTATCAATGGCATAGAAGATTCCACAGATACAAATGCAATAAACAGTCTCTCAGACTCACTCTCTATCTTTAAATTTGTGCAGCCACAATTTTGCCTGATGGTTTGTCGGTTCACACACCGTTGTTTTCAGCAAACATAACTACACATTTGGTGTTTCTTTAACGATCCATTGATGCACTCTTTTGAAATTCACCCATTTGTAGATCCGTGCTTTGGTGATTAATTTATGTGCCCTGCTACCTACTGTTTTACTGATTATTTCTATTCCAATGGATTTTTTTTTATCTATCAATTGCATTGTATACAAATTTTACAAAGTTCGTTCTTTATCCTTTTGTCCAACACACCCACACCGCCACAAATGTGTTCTGCCAACACTCTCCTCCCCCGTCTTTAAAGCTATGCCCCAACGCCACTACAAATTTCTACCAACTATCCAAATCGCTTCCAGAACTTCACACTAACTATATAAACTCCCCGTTTTTCCCCTGCTTCTTCTCACCTATTTATTCTCACCAATTTCCTATTCTTTTACTGGGAAAACAAATTTAAAAACACACGCTTTAAAAGATGCACATTTGTTTTCTTTATTTTTCGAATTAACCTTCAGGTCCAGCTTGGTAATATAAATATCTGATGATTAGAAAGTTAGTTTGGCAATAGTTGTTATGGACACAACGATCAGGAAAAATATATTGACCACTTGCTGTCAAAAAAAATATCCTGCTGCACTGTTTTCCTACTATACATACTAATTAAACACCGTGAAATTCTGTGATACACTTATCTTCTACAGTTTGATACACATGGATGTAGAGACTCAGACTCAGACGGTCGCTTCGCTTGATTGCTGAAAGAGTACATATTTCGATAGTATATGAAATGGCAAAATCAAAGAAATAAAGCATCTCCTATATATTTCTCTGATCACTTGTGATTTCTTCTTCTCTTTAAGACAACAACTTAATTAGAATGGGATATAGCTTTGTCAGTCTTAGGTTCACGCTATCCATTTTCAATAACTTTCTGTTAGCTAAGGGAACTTTTTAGTTGTTAGCTCAATAAGAAGAAAAGTGTCGCCAGTATGCATTCCCCTTTAATTGTATTCACTTTCACTGTATGTCATATATACTTGTGAACTCAATCTGGTATTCTTCCACTGTATGTCGTCATACAGATGCATATTGGGACGACGTAGTTAATACACGTACATTTGGAGTTGCTTCAGCAATTAGAAGATACCCTTACTCATACACACATTAAGTTGCTTCATCAATTACAAGATACCCTTACTAAAAAGGGTGTACAAAGTCTAATCGGTAAAGGGATAACGAATGAGCATGGCTAAAATTAATGAGGATCACAAGTAAACATGCGGCTGAAGAAAAAAGAAGGATAGTTGGTGTTTCTGTTTGTTTGAGCTTTTATTTTCTTGGTTCCGAATGAATTTTGACAGCTGAAAGCATTTTAATTTGTTAGAACAAATTGTCTGAGTTCACAAGTGATTTAATCAGTTATATGCTAATGTTGACCATGTTCTTTTTGAACCAATAATATGATATATGATATGTTAAGTAAGAATTAGATGAAAAATACAAGTTGTTAGGATGTCCGGACAATTTTACAACCCCCATTTAAATGAGTATAAATGCAATTATTGACAGGGTGTCCTATCAGTAAAAGAAAATTCTCTATATCCACATATGTCAAAAACTATGTGGTTTTCATTCTTGTGGGAAAATGGGTGAACTTACTATAGAATCCATCTAAAATGACAACAATGTTTATTATCCCTATTATTAGAATACTGGTTGAATATAATATAAAATTATTCATTTGCCGTTCAAGAGGGACTACATGTATTTGTATGTATCTGGTGTAATTCGCATGTATCTCGGATACGAGTGAGATGGGAGAAAGTCGAGAGAGATTTGTTATGTATCTCAGATAGATACATGTGAATCTACTTGAATACAATGTATCTAGAACAAATTACACATAATTTTGACCCCATGTATCTGGACGTACCTGAAAGCACCAAAATCTAGTAAGATATGTAATAATTACAAATTAGAATGGATTTAAGTAACTAGTTCCTAAAATAGTTGGATTTACGTAAGCTCCCTTAAAACAATCGATACAACTTGTATTATCCATCAGTGGCGGACCCAGGATTTTCACGAAGTGGGTTCAAGATATAAAAATATACCTAATATTATTTGTAGTTTTTATGAGGCTAACAACATACATATCTGACTATACTAAACAATGTTAATACATTTGAAAAAAAACTACATTGACTTATGAATGAGACGGTAAATAACAAGATGGACGAAAAACTAGGCTTCAATATAAACTAAGAAGATAAAAGAATATTATGAATGATTTCTCTTCATTCAACATTTAACAAATAAAAACAAAATATTAAACAAAATAATTATAACCTTAATTTCAGAATCGAATACATAGAAATATACCTAATATTATTTGTAATTTTTTGTTGATTTTAGAATGATAAGGAATTTTTTAGTTGAAGAAATAAAAAATAACCACAATAATCATATATGTATATATAAAGACTAGAATCAAGAGCGAAAAACATACTTGATGGATATTGACTATTGATGTGAGATTTGAGAGACGGAGAGAGTTTTTTTCCTTCAATAAAAAAATATGCTCAAAATTTTGGGGGGAAAAGTAAGAGAGGTTCAAGAAGATTTCAACAAAGAAGACGACAAAAGGGTTTTTAGAATTGAGAATAATAGGGATTAGTGCCTTTTTGGTTGAGTTTTTTTAAAAAAAAAAAATTAAAAACAAAAATGACAAAAGTTGTTGACTATTGAACTTTTAATTGTAAAAGTAAAAAGTTGTTCTACTTTTTATAGTTTCTAAGTAACTAAAAGGACAAAAGTTACACCTACATAGAGGACAAAACTGTGTGTGAACGTTTTATATATCAAAAAAAAGAATTAAAACTAAAATGTGGCAATGGGGATTCGATCCCGGGTTGGCTGAGAAAATTGAACCCCCTCAACCACTCTGCTAAGCTTCAAACTTGTGTTAGTGGGTTCAAAATTTAATATATACATATAAAATTTTAAAAACTGATTAAATATACATATATATACAGTGTTATTTTTCAACGAAGTGGGTTCATATGAACCCACTTGAACCACTGTAGGTCCGCCCCTGTTATCCATAAACAGTGTATATCATTCTTAAAATAAAATAATAGGGACATATAATACCAACCAATATTTTTAAAAGTAAATAACTCCCATCAATGCTATCAATAAAGTCAAATCTGTCAAACGCAATAAACAAATGGTAAAAAGATTGAATTCGATAACAAAATAAACGTACAAAGAAAAACCATAATTAAGGTGAAATTGATTAAAGATTTTGGTAATTAGTTCTAGGCACAAATCAAATATGCTAGCTACTTGACTGAACTCGACATTCCGGACTCAATGGAACCATCGAAACATGAATTTGAGGTCTCCTTAAGCCGAAACCCGTGAAAATCACAAGAAGTAAACATAACACCTAAAGAGGCAAAATCAAGCTTGGAATCTCTGAAAATTCAACCAAGACCTCCTCTACACCTAAAATCATCCCTTGAATCCAACGAAACTTTAGGAAATCCGATCCGACCATTCGAACCCTGAATGTTGACGAAAGTCAACTCAAAGGCTAAAATCTCAACAATTTCCAACTTAGGACCTCAAATCCACAAAAAGATTCTGAATCTGAAATCAACAACTCTCTTGAACCAATTTCCACATTCCGAAACTAATGGAATCGATGGAATTCCAATCCGAGACTCGAAACTCCAAAAGACACCGAAAATCACTTTTTAACAACTTTAGCCTTTCAAAACTTTAAATTTTCCACAATTCACAACTTCTCACTCAAAACTCAAAACCAATTTCAAGATCCAATCAAAAATGACTCAGGGTCGATATCAAGATGGATAAAACAATAAACAAAATTGATTGGTGAACATCATTGTAGTGTACACATCCCGGCTAGAAAATAAAAAAAAATAGCGATGAAGAAAATTTTGTAGCTAATAATAATTTTTTTATGTTAATCTCATTTAGCGATGAATTACAAAAAAAAAATGAGTTAGCTAGTTTTCTAGTGATGGATTAGCAGCTAGAAATTATCATAGGTAATTTCATGTTTTTTTATAATGTTTGTGTAGTTGAAAATTGGTGTCCAAATAAATTGATGTTACTACTCTTGTCAACCATCACACAAATGGCCACAACACCAATGTGATACTGCCTATCCGTTTATCCTAGCCTAATTTATTAAATAAATGTGTTGTCATATATGTAAGCATTTTAAATGTATTTATTAAGTAAAAATAATGTAAAAACTACATAAAATTCGATTGTTTATACCAATCGAAAGTAGACTTAATTTTAGTGAATATAAATTGTAAAACATGGCATTAATTATTTTTGTCATGCAGGAAATATTTCAGTGCCATCTGACAGCCTACCCTATAGAAGCCTAACCTATAGACAAAGGCAACGCACTACTCACTCTTTGTCACTCGCTCAACAAACTTTGGTTTCTCCATGGATGTTTGATATTGAGTTTGTTTTCTCCATTGTTGAGTTTAAAAAATTCATTTTGAGCTTTCTCCATGGATATTGTTGTTATAAGTATCTCTTCTTTTACTTTACAAAATCATCATTTTCTCATGCAATAACTTGTGCATTGTCAGTATTTCTCATGGGCTGGGGCGGCACGCCCAATCAGACCCCCAATAAATGGAGGTCTATTGTCGCACGCCAGCAGTGGGACCAATCAGACCCCCAGTAAATAAAGGTCAGGTGTGACACACCAATCGTGCGCTCAATCAGACCCCCATAAATGGAGAGCTTGCTAGATGCGCCAGTAGTGCACCCAATCAGACCCCAGGCTGACGCAATTAGACGTTGCCTGGCATTTCTTTTGCGTGTATGCCAACTTCGATACAGACATTGGCAAACCGAGATATTATTGCTTTGATATGCAAAGGTATTTTGGGTGTATTGATTAAATATTGAAATTTCCATTTATTATGAAATATGATTTTCAGTTGTCGTTATCCTAAGATGCAACTTTTAACTTTTTGTCTTGCACATATGTTGAAACCAGACTGTTAACTTGTGGTAACTGGTAAGCAAAGTTATGAAATTAGTGAGTGGCTTAGAAAATTTGTGGGTCATTACCGTATGCCTCGTCATGTTAGATGCAATTCGGAAGTTGGTTTAAACTGAATATATATGGTATTAGCAGAAAGGAGAATCAACAACGCAATTTAGTGGTATCTCCCGAGATGAAAACGAATTTTGTTTAGGTAGTTACAATGGTGATATTGATGTCCAAGACGATGTGTTTGTTGGACTTGAGGGCTTGATATATGGGTTGAACAAATGCAAAGAAGGAGAGTCAAATGCAGAAAAAATGATTGTGGAGTCGGACAAGCATTGCTTTATATTTATAGCCAAGAAGCACTGTTTTCAAAAGTTTGCAACCTCTCAGAAACCACACGACTATTCATGAAAGTTTGCAACCTTCCAGAACGGTCATAGTTGTTCCTGAAAGTTACAACCTTTTAGAACAATCATTTCCAACGATGAAAAATTCAAATAAAATTGAGAAGACGTTTCAAAACACGGGTCGCAGGATCCGAGTTAGGTTGGGTCGTTTTGGCTGATTATTTAAATAATTAAAAATGCTTCGGCTGTTTGATTTAATTTAATTAATTAAATAAATAATTAACTAAATAAACAAAACAAACTTTGTCCAAAAAATAATCTCTCGATCGATCATTTTCCAAAGTCAAAGCCGAAGCCGCGCGAGCGACGACGACAACAGCGTGAGGGATCCCTCTTTCCAACCCTTTTACAACTAGTAGAATTGTTTCTCTATTTAGACACTTTAACTTTTCTTTCCACCACTAATGAGGGAGAAATGCTTTTTCTTACTAAAGCATAAGAGAATCCTTCAAATTCCTCTTTTCATCTTCCCTTCATTTCCCATTAATTCTTACTATATACCCAACAATCCCCCACATGAGTGGGAAATAGTTATAACATAAAGGAATGCACGAACAAGTGTCTACTTTACAAGCAAGAATCAATTGCATCTGGATAAGTAGATTTTTCGTTAAACTTTCCGTAGTGAATATATGTCGGATATACTCGATCAATCGGTAGATGTGATATCTTTGAACCGTCGAGCTTTGATGTATACCTGGACAACCAAATGTCACACAATCAATACTTTACCATTTATGGTTCTTACGATTGTGTTCGTTTCAGCCATGAACACCTCCTGGTTTCATTAGTGTATAAAGAATATAATTTTTGCAATAATTCTCTTTGAAACGGCTTACACTTCACACTCACATAGGTGAATTCTAACCGTGTCATCACGTAAATACATTATTTAGTCAAATCTGCCAAACTTATCAAATCATTAAAAACGTTAAGCTTTATTAACTTGTTAACAAATCTTAATGTTTTAACCTTGTTCCTAAACATTGTCTTCATCATGAGAATAGATTGAGTTTATTGGCTATGCCGAACCGTCAGTCACAACTTTATTTTCTCCTTTAACCTAGCTTTTGGGATCTCTAGTCTGCTAGATAGAGTTATTGCCATGATGACTTGTCCTAAGCCGTAAACCCATTCCCTTAGATGATCTTTTAACTGTCTCTCTCACTAGGCCTTTTGTTAGTGGATCTGATACATTATCTCTTGACTTTACATAGTCAATTGTTATAATTCCACTAGAGAACAATTGTCTTACGGTATTATGTCTCCGTTGTATATGATGGGATTTCTCATTTATACATGACACTCTTTGCTCTACCTATTGCTGCTTGACAATGTATGCATATAGGTCCCACATGTTTGGGCCAGAATGAAATATTCTCTAAGAAATTCTGTAGTCATTCAACTTCTTCACCGGCCTTATCTAAGGCAATAAATTCAAATTTCATTGTAGAGTGAGCGATACATGTCTGCTTAGATAATTTCCAAGAGACTGCTCCTCCACCAAGTATAAACACATACCCACTTGTGGATTTTACTTCATTTGACCCGGTGATGCATTTTGCATCACCATATTCTTCAATTGTTATGTCGTAATTTTTACTATCTTTAGAAAAAATCACTTTTGAAATGTTATAAGTATAAAACAATTTGCAAAATATACTTAGAAAAGAGTCGCCACTTAATTTTTTAAAGAAATAAGAAAACTAATAATTTAAAAAGACTCTAATAGATTAAGTCTTTAAAAAGCTAGAGAAAATGGGTAAGTTGTTCTCATTTACACTTCAAGAAGGTTTTTAAAATATTTGAAGTGTCCGCTAACACGCGGTTATCCTACGACTTGGTTAGAATATATTTTGACTATTTTTTAGAAAAATGATTATAAAAATAATTTATAATATTAACTTGAAAAATAGTTAAACAAAGAATATTTTTTGATTTTTAAGAGAAGGGGATCTTAATTGAAACATTTGAATTAACGACAAGTGATTAGAATTTTAACAGAAACTAGATTAATTAAAATTTATTTGAATCATTTTTAATAATTATAATTTGAACCAATTTGGTCAATTAAAACATGAAAACTATTTAAAATTAATTGAAGAATAAATAAAAAGTTTTGACTAAACATATTCAATAAAAGTATAAGAGTTGATAAAAATAATTTTTATTTATTAAAATAAACTAACATAAAGAATATAAATCATCTTTTGGGGAATTTGATTAAATTAATCTAAATTAAATAAAGGGTTTGTTAATACGATAAACAAATAAATCAAGAAGTAAAGAAATAAATAATTCAAATTTGGGCCTTGCCCAAATTTAGATCTATTGGGCTTTGGCCCATACCTGTCCTAAACTAACAAAAGAACTACAAAATGGATGGGCTTTGGCCCATTTAATTTAGGGAAAATCACTTACGTGTACACTTTTTAAAAAATATTTACGATATTTGTCAACATTATTCTTTTAACCATATATAAAAATTTGGTTGAATGACAGTATTGCTAACAGTTGTGAATGACATCACTTTTTGCTAAGTTTAAAGGAACAAAATGGTGTTAAGTAAGTATTGCTAAAAGTTGACAAAAATGGTTATAAATTAAAAATATACTTAAAAGTGGTAATTATTAAATAAAAGACCTTCACTTATGTAATTTTTCCATTTGCAATTAAGGATTTGGCCAAATAGCCAACTGGGATTAAAAATAACCAAATTGAGATAATTATTTGAATTTGGTCACATCTTAAACAAGATGAATTTAGATAAGATTAAATAGTGAGCTTCTTAATTTTAACGAAATAAAATAATTAATCTAAATATAAACTAATTGATTCAAAAATATAAGCCAACTTAAACGAAACTAATTTAATAAGATATTTAATTAAAAATAAAATCTTTTTGAGATAATTTTCGAATATTTCGTAAAATGTACTAATTATATACATAATTAGATGAAATATATTTATTATTTAAAAACTATAAAGATCGACTAAGATTACTTAAAATAACTTTGAAAAATATTTGAATTTTTTATAAAATTAAATATTTCAAATTGTTGAAACTAAAGAAGCTTAAACCCAAAAGAATAAGAAGAAAAAAGCATTCACTACTAATAAATTACTATTTTCCCACTGAAAAGTTTCATTGAAAAAGGTTCATGACTATTCCATAGTTTGATTGAATCGGTGAGCAAAGAAAAAAATTGTAATGATTTCAGACGAAAAAACTAGGAAGTTTTCACTATTTCATTGAGAAACTGTTTTCCATACTACATTTTTCTAGTGAGTTGGATCGATTGAAAATGAATGAAAAAAATCATATTCTATAGCACAACTTTCTCCTGATTCGCAGCAAAAAAAACCTTTATTTCTAACCATGATTGATTCTCAAAGAAAAATAAGCAATAAAAAATGAACTTTGAAAAATGGATTAATTACTCAGGTGAATAGAAATTAAGGACAATGAACTTGTGCTTAGCAAAACTATCAGTGAGGTTAGACTGGTCCAAAGTCAACACATGCTCTTCCTGTCATTAGTCAACTCAACTTTGTCATCTGGAAGTGATATATCAGTGTTATAAAAGTAGCTCGTATATATCCTTATCGTTATAAATGTGACTCATATATAGTCTTTTTCATCTAATCAGTGAAAAAAATTATTTTAATTTTAAATAAATTTTATGTTGGAATATATATGATCCTTCTAGCCAAGTTAGAGATATATTTGACTATTTGCACATGTAAATTATTTTTGGACTTCTTTAATTATCATCATTTGAGTTAATTCTTATTTCATTTTTTTTTTTGAGTTTTTACTCTTATTTCATTGTTTTCCATCATTCTTTAATGTAAAAATATGAGAAATTAAAAAAAATGTGAATGAAACAAGAGAAAAAAAAAATTCAAAACTATATTTTTTGCGACTTTATTGTAATTTAGTTTTTGTACATTTGAAAAAAACGTTGCTAATTTTGTCTTGAATTTTTAAAGTAACACTTATTTTGGATTATTTTTTTTAATAAGATGACACTTATTTTGAAACGAGAATATAAGATGGGACGAGTGCTTACTGAAACATGTATCGCTATTTTGGGCTATAATTATAGTGCTTGTGCCTTTTTAAATTTGAACATGAGATTGTTGAGCTTTAAAGTCATGAACCAATCTTGTTTTCACATAAATTGAGCTCATGGAATATAAATGATAGAGATATGGCAAGGCAATTTTACTTGCGATGCGTTAGAGACCTATACTATCAAGAGTCAACGTGGTTTCTAACTTCGTATTCAGTAGAAAATTATATCACTTATATATAGTTAAAATTATTTTTTACGTATATATTGAACTTCTTTGATCTCATCATGTGCTTACTTTTTATATTTTAGGATCAGATCATCCTAATGAAAATTCTAAATCCATCACCGTCATTGACTAAAGGCAATTGTTATTTATTGGTCTAGTGGATGAACACATTAGGGCCTAGTCCACATATTCTAACTCAAACTCTTCATAGAAGTCCCTTTGTGCCATTTGACCTCATTTTATGACTTCTCATCCAACATTTAAAAGGTATGAAACTCGCAAAATAATGATAGTTTACGGAGATTTTAACCTATTCACCCTTGTACTATGCTATGTAACAAAGGTATGTTACAGCCAAAACCCATTAGACAAAAGTTGCAACTTGTCATCAAAGAAACTGTAAAGTTCGAAGAAGCATTCTGGGACAAGAAGATAACTAGAACTGCTGATACTAAAGTTGGAGAACTTCTCAATAGATAATAACTCATAATATTCCAACTACATTCGATACACAAAATGGATACATACAACCGTTTTATTGGCGCTGAAAAGCTCCAAGAACTACAAGGGAAGCACAGGAAGCGAAGAGTGCATTGGGAGAGCAGCAGTCGGGAAAGAGGGCCGGGTGGGAGGTTGAATCCACCAGAACACAATGCTTCCAACAAAACTTGAATCCACCAGTACACAATGTTCCTAGAGTCCTGAACAAGAGAAGATCAATCTACATTACAATTACTGTTAGCACAAAGAACGAAAGAAAAATCATACTAAAGATTCATAGACGGAGAGTTTGCAAGCTTATAGGCGTGTTGCTCTTCAAATTTCTTTGTGGTGGTTGGGGGTAGAGTGAAGGTGGACGGACAAATGTGGCGTCCTTCAAACAACAATGAAAAGACTAGAGAGATTTGTTAAGTTGTGACACCACCAAGGGAAAACATTGGTCATGTTAAAGCAAACTTATTTTCTGCCAAATCAACAGTATTTCTCCGACTTTCTTCAACATTTTCCCTCTTTCGGTATTCCTTCCCTTCCTTAGTTCCCAAACGATGGACGAGATTGTACTCAACATGCATGACACTAATTCTGTTGACTATCATATCAATAATGGCAGATATCATAATTGATGCTTTAAGGAAGAGAATCAAACCTCTAAAGTTCATCCTTTGCTGAATCAACTTTGGCAGAGTCTGACTGAGCAGGCTTGTCACGATTATTCTCGATAAATTCGATGATAGCCTCTTTTGTTCTCTCACCATTGTACTGTGACAAGTTACCAGAGGCGGATCTGAAGTACATGGTAGGGAATCCCTGAACGTCGAAGTCACCTTTAGGGAGATCATTTGCAGTTGCATCCTGTAAATGAGGAAGTAGATGAGGAAATGACCAATGACAAACACAACTAATACATGTCCTGTGCATTACAGGTAGTAACCAACTGCTAATGCATTCATCTCTTGTAGATATCTACACACGTGTTTAAGCCATACAAACCTTCTTTTTTGATACACTTTATAGACGTTTTCTACTAAAAAATCAGTAAACAAAATTTCTCTTCTCTGCGTATCATTTTTTGAACAAAGAATCCGTAACATAAAAGATCAAATGTCCACTCCATTCTTTCTGATTTTTATGCTAAAAACCCGATTCTAATTCTATACATTCTTTCTGATTATTATGCCGTTACTTAATGTAACAAAGGATGAAGTAGATACATGCATCAAAATATCCTTGTTTAGTTTATGAAAAAGTTCTTACCAGTTTTGCAATGAGAACATCAGCATCGCTTTCAAATGATACAGCCACTTCATCCAAAATTGGAGCGAGAGTCTTGCAGTGGCCACACCAAGGTGCATAGAACTCTAACAACACTGAGCAGACCAAACGAATAATAATTTAGGAGAGCACAATTATTGTTAATAGTCAAACCCACGGGAAATAAGCTGATGACTGCTCCCTCTTTCTCCTACTACGTATAATTTTTACTCTAAGTTCCACAATCAGTTAATTTATGGCATCCAACTCTTCATCACAACCTTACACACTAGTAAACAATGCAAGTAAATACCAAAGAGGCAGCACGAAATGGTGCAACAAAGAAACGACTCTTTCCCAACCAAGACATCGAATAAAGATTAAAACATTGACAGACACGCACCGTTTTTTCCCGAGTTGTAAACCATATCCTGGAGGGTATCCCTAACAACCACCTTAACAGGTTCGTCATTGACTTCAGGGATGGGCTGTGACTTTACATGTGGCTTCAGTTTTCCATCCTGTAACAATGTGGAAAATAAGAGGAAAAACGTTAGTAAGCCTTTCCTTCAGTGCAGAATATTGTTCACAATTAACAACACTTTTATTCCAAAATATATCCAAGAAAAAGAAGAGGATGCATCACCTTGTAATCCTTCAAATAAGCAGCAATGGCATCAGGTTCCACATGGTCCTTAACATACTTCTGTTCCTCAGTGTCCATTATGATGATCACAGGTGCCTGTTCCGGCTTCAGTCCGAAGTACTGCAATTCCAAATAAAACGAATGTTCAACATGCCTTTTTATGTGATCATGGATAAAATGAAAGCTAATCATATAGTTGAAAATTCTAACCAACCTCAAAAGCACCTTGACCAGCCTCGACATCACCCAAGAGAAAGCTCACCCCATCCCCTTTGTAAAGCACAGCAACATCGTTGTACTTGGACTTAAAAGCATCAAAATCAGAGCTAAAGTTCACAAATAGCAATGCCTGTAGATTTGCAAATGTCAAAATAACCAATCAATACCTTAATTTGAAGTTAATTGTCAAATATTAGTAAATGAAAACAAAATAATACAGGTACCAAATTGTAACTGTAAAATTCATGAGAAAATCCTAGAATTGCTTGACGTTGAAATATAAGGTCAAATTGAAGCATTACAGCTCGCAGAATCAAGTACCTTGGCGTTGGTGCCTTCAAAGAACTTGTTAACATAAGGATGGTTGTTTGGGTCATTGTCAAAAATAGTAACAATAGGAATACTAGATTCTGAAATGAACTTCTCCATTGCATCGACTTCAAAGTCCTGCAAGTATAATCATACGGCCAATTAAAAGATGATACTATAGACAAGAGTTGAGCCTCATAACCATAATACAATGAGTATCAAAGACAAAATTATACACAGATAACTGTAATACCTCAAAATCAACAAAGAGTTCATCAAATGGCTTTAGAAGACGAAGAGTGGGCTTGTTGACTGGTCCACCCCGAGGGAGGTGTTTAGCATCAACAGTGTGAGCAAAATTGACCTCGCCTCGCAGTTTTTCAGCTAGTGTTAAATAGTTCTCGAATTTCTCTCCGGAGGGGTCTGGAAATATACCAACCTAAAGAAACATGAACAGATTTTAGACAGCAAGAAGCTATGGCATGCTGAGAATAAATTTCCATAATGATGAGGAAACAATCAAAAGTATCACCACTTACAACAAAGATACTTTTCTCATCAATAAGGTTTGTGGCATCCTCCTTCGACTTGATTTCAGCAGATGCAGGACCCACTTGTTTCTTCAAATAGGATACAATACCGGCTGCTTCACGAGGACCGTTATATTCTTGAACTTTCTTTCCTCCATCCCGCAAGATCTTAATAGTTGGGAAACCCTGGATCTCGTACTGTTTTGAAAGTTCTCTATTGGCTTCATCACTTGCATCATACTTAGCTAGAACAATTGGAGGGTCATGACTACTCAGCTCTGACGCAGCTTTTTCATACTGGAAAGAAACATAATTTATCAAAAATCAGTTGCATAGGTTGAAAATGCCAAGAAAAACATAATGACGGAGAAAAATGATCTTCCTTCCTTTATTAAGCACTTTATAGAAGAAAGTAGTACCTCAGGAGCAAGATTCTTACAGTGTCCACACCTGTAATTGCAAGTATATTAACAGTTATTCATAAAGTCAAAGTTTTTCATGTCAAAGAATAACTAAATAAGCATTTCGACAACAATTTAAAACCATGGGAATTGATACCATGTTAATACAACCATCTCAAGCATGTCATCAACATAGACTCACTATCTCTTTCATGGGTTCATGTCTACTATTTATTGCAATTTTAGTGAATTTTTACATATAAAATTATGCTCCAAGTCGAAACTATTAGGTTCAGATGAACCTGGTACCATAACATTGGATCCACCACTACACATAACAAGACTATTTGGCTTAAAGAATCACTTATTAACACAGATCACTGGAGCCTCTTGACAAAAATACAAATACATACACAAAAATACAAAAATAGATTTTACATTCCAATTAACCAGTCAGATCAACAAGCAAACGTTTTCCTATGATAGTCACAGAAATGAAAAACCATTAACTTGCAGTAATACAGAACACAAACAAATCAAGATTACTTTCTTTTTCTTCTTAAAATTCTGGATATAGAGATTCTAAAACCAAAAAACAAGCAGCAAATATTAATAAAAAAGAAGTTTTTTACAGAAAAACCTCATAACCCAGAACTCTTCAAGCAAATCCAGATTCTAGAACAAAAAAAAGCAGCAAACATGAATTAAAAGAACAAGCTTTTTACAAAAAAAGCCTTAAAACCTCAATCAATCCACAAATCCAAAATACATCCATCAATAAAAGGATCCTTGATAAACCCTTTCAGGAAAATTCAAGTCAATGAGTAAATCAAAATTACAGCAAATCAAATAAAAAAGAACCAAGCTTTTTACAAAAAAAAAACCTTTAACCCCAAGAAAACACCCAATCATGAAATCCCTCAACTACTCAAAGGATTCAGAAAACAAAAAAAATCAGAAACAAAACCCCTTTACAGAACAAAACCTTAAACCCCACAAAAGAAAAAGAACCAGTCATTGATTCTCTTCTGCACATACAGTTTCTAAAACCAGATAAACCAGCAAAAAGATAAAACTTGAAAAAAAAAAAAGGAACAGCAAAGTAGAGCAAAGGGGGTCCTTGATAAACCCTTTAAGACAAATTAACATCAAGAGCTGATCTTGATGCATTCCTCACACAGCTTGTGAAAACCAAAAAAATTCAGCAAAAATTCACCAAAATAACGAAAGAACAGATCAAAAACAAAACCCCTTTCATCCAATCGTTCATTACATTCTGCACATACAGATTCAAGAACCAAAATAAAAACAGCAAAAAAATGAACTTTCTTCATGAAAAAAAAAACAGCAGATTACTTACCAAGGTGCATAGAATTCAAGAACAATGAAGTTGTGCTTAGCAACAGTCTCAGTGAGGTTAGTATGGTCCAAAGTCAACACATATTCCTTCTCCTCAGCAAAAACACCACAAACTGCAAGAACAACAAGAGCTGAAACAATTACCAAAATGCCACTCTTTGCCATATTTGTCTGAACACAAAATGTTTTTGATTCATTCCTCCAACATTTTATATATATATATTTATAAAGAAAAAGTTTAGAGTGCCATGTCATCATGCAAATATTACGTGTAAAGTGGGGATTGGCTATAAATATGTGTCAATACGTGTAGGAGTTTTGAAAAATATTTGAGGAAATTTTTGTTTTTTGTTTTTTTGCCTTAAAAATCACATGTTTAAAGTATGGATACATTTTGGTACTAATTTTAGGAGAAAATTATAAAATCAATACTTATGTTAGAGGATAGATTTAAAATATTCCCCTAAGTATGCATTGAATAGTTTTGGTCCCTTAATTTGTCAGAAGTTAGTATTTATAGTCTTAGAGAAAATATTTATGGAATTCTATCCATTAAAAATTAGTGACAACTAAATTTGAAGGTAATTTTATTTTTTTTGTAATTTTATGATATTTTTTATTTATTTCAAATACGTCTTTTTGAGGTATTATTTTTGTTATATTTTATATTTCTTCTATCTCAATTATGGAGTCTGTTCTTATAATTAGAAAGAATTAACTTTAAAATATTATTTCAACATTAATGAAATAGTTGTAGTTACACAAATGGTAAAGAAAAGTTCGAACCACAAATTTAAAAAGTTTTTATTTTTTAAAAATTATTTGTGCTAAATCTAACTGTATCACATAGGCATGTACATAGAGTCAAGCCAGCTCGAAAATCGGCTCGGCTCAATCAAAGTGTAGGCTAGTTAAGCCGGCTCGATTTAGCACTATTGGCTCGTTTTGTTACTTAGAACCTATTTGACATTGCTGCAAAAAAACTGCTGATTTTTAGAAGTGTTTTTTTTTAAATAACTTTTTAGAAAAGTGTTTTTCAAAAAAAAAAAACGATTTGTGTTTGGCAAATTCATTTGAAAAGTACTTTTGATAATCAATTTGTGTTCGGCTAATTTTCTTTAAAAAATGTTTTTGAGAGTCAAATTACGAAAAATGGCAAGTATCAATGTGTTGTTAATAGTAAGATTATTTTATAGAGAGTTTAAACATCTAATACATAAACTTTAATTATATTTTTAATTTAATTATTTAAAATGTACATATTCAAATTTTCAATCAATATTGTACATTGATAAATTTTGTTAAAAAATACTGAAAAGAGAATTTTTTTTGTTATTTGTTACCTATTTTTTTGGATTCAATCTTAGCTATTATCATTTTTTTGTTATAATACTCTAAAGTATTAAAAATAAAAATAAAAATAAAAATAAAAATAAAATAATAAGTAAATTAAGAAAAGATAATTTTGTTATTTGTTACTTTTTTGGGAGGGTCTATGTCACGCCTCGAGCCTATACCCTAAGCGGGACTGACACTTGAGAATCATTGTTGATCCCAAGCGAACCCTTGGTCTGACTTACTTACTCAACGGAAGACTTACTCATGATATAAATACTTTAAAAAGTAAACTGAACTGCTCAATAATAAACTTAGAATGTATTAAAATAAAAGTCCCTGGCCAAAGTGGCAACTCAAGTCTCAATCATCAAAACAAGAAATAAAAAGACTCAAGAACTAACATCACTAATTGTCTATGAAACCTCTAAACAACTGAGATGGATGTCGGGACAAGACCCACGACATCCTAATGAACAAAAATACTGAAAGCAATAAAAAGGAAATCCTTCGGAAAGCAAGAAGGCTCACCACAAGACTCTAAATGCTCAACTGGATCAATGAAGCACTGGATGCTGATCTTGGTTACATGTATCTGCATCATAAAAAGATTCAGGCCAAATGACATCATTACATTGAATGTACGAGCATGCGAGGGGAATTCTAAAATAAGACATAAACTTGAAAGGAACTGAAGAACAAACCTGGTCTCAACTCAACTCAACTGAACTCATTTCAATAAAGCAGTATAAACAAGTGCAATATAAAGAAAAGCTTTTTACAACATGGATAACAACTTTGTGTATTTAGAAATACAATAGTAACTCTGATATGTATGCAAAGATACAATATAACTCTGAAATGTATATAAAAATACAAAATAATACTATTGTGGGAGTTTCTCTGACCGACAACCATCACCTAAGAGCTATTGTGATGATACAACGTTTAACCTCACGTTGTCAGGGCCGTCCTATACCTTGCCGAGGGCATAGAACCTGACTACTAAGTAGATCCACTAATCTATGCTAAAAAGCACTAAGAAATCATCTAAAAAGTATGGGGGCTAGGAGTTGTCTGAACTGTAATGACCTGATTCCGTCGTTAGGGAAAAGTCAATGAAGAAAGAATTGGGGCCAGAAAACTTTTTCGTAGTAACTTGGAATTTCCCAACCTAGTCCAAATTTGAATGAAATCGAAGTCATTAAGGTGTAGGGAAATCTGGTAATTAATGAGAGATCTAATTATGATTTGGACCATATGAGTAGATAGCTAAAACGTTAAGGAACCTGTACGACTTTACAGAATCGAATTTGGGCGAGTAGAACTCCCGAAAATGATCTTAGCGTGAATAGGTAACATTATGTCTCTGTGTAGGACGCCAGAGCGGGGCCGCTGTAGCGGGATGGGTCCGCCGTGGTGGACCAGACACAACTTAAAGTCGTTAATAAATCCCTAAATGACCTTATTTGACACTTTTCGATTCTTAGAGCTAAGGAGACAACCCTAGGCGACTTCTTGACCATTTTTCACCATTCGTGAGGCTAAAGGTAAGGTTTTAACTCCCCGAATCCATTTTTCGATCCGTAGAACGTAATCTAGTGGGTCATTATCGATGGGGGAGGGTTTTGATCTAGAATTTATGGTGGAAAAAACCCTAAATTGGGTATTCGGATCTTGGGTTTGGTCTAGGGTTATTGGGTTTGTTATAATCCGGATAATTAGACCTTTGATTGTTGATCCTTGCATATAAATTGTTGTTTGTAGACCTAGAACAAGCGGAAGGAATCCAAAAAGAGAAGATTCAAGTGCCTTAGGGGATTTAAGCTTGGATTCGAGGTAGGTGATGGTTGTGATTCTATGATTGTGTGATGTATGTTTGTTCTTGCTTCATTATGATAAATGTATGTATGCAAATGTTGCATTGTTGATCACACTTGTTGTAAATGGGGATAATTGAATAATTGTATGCCATGAATCACCTCTTGTTGTATGATTGTGAGAATTTACATTATGATTGTGATTGTGGTTTGTTGAATGAACGGGTGTCACAATCTGACACACTAACTGGGATCGGTTGCCATGTTTCGGCATAAATATGGGATCGGCTGCCACATTCCGCATAACTAACTTGGATCGAATTGCCACGTTCTGGCATGCTAACTGTTTGGGTTTGGGTTCCATGAGAGGACCATTTAATTGGGTTCCGTGAGAGGACCATCGAATTGTGTTGTGTATCTACTTGTGATGAGTTCGTTCATATCTAATGATGATTTATATTGAAAGACGGTATGTTAATCTAAATTGATATAATTGTGATATGTGAGAATCATGAAGTTGTTCATTGTTAGTATATATTGATGATATTGTATATGTTCGATATGTGCATGTGATTTTATTGTTGTATTGACTAATGTATGTTACACTTAGTGGAATAGCCACGTGATCCTACCAATACACAGTGGTTGTGTACTGATACTGCACTTGCTCTTATTTTTGTTGAGTACAGGGCATCTTCCGGCGGCTATTGACAGACCTCGTTTAGAAGATCAGTGATCGCCAATTCGAATTCAAGGGTGAGCCAGTTCTTCTGGGCTGCCTTGAGTCCTCTTTTTGTCTAGTCCATCATATTCGGACTTAGACTAGTTCTTTAGATGATTTTCTCGTTTAGACTTATGAATCTTGTTAGAGTTTTGGTACATTGACTTTCATGTTCTAAGGGTTGAATTTCCGCATTAGTTTAGTTAATTAATTTGTTTCCGTAACTTAATTGCCTTAGTTTTGGTTTAGTTGCTTAGTTTGGGTTGTGGTAGTGGTTCTCCTACCAGATGGTTAGTGTGGGTGCCAATCATGACGGTCTAGGTCGTGACATGAACTCTTTCCCATATCGGTGCTTAATACTACTCCCAAAATATACTAGCTCAATATGTTTTAAAACATAACTATATGGTTTGAAATAATTTCTTAAAACTTAGCTCAAGGAACTCTTGGAAATCAAAGTTTCCTCTCTTGCTTAATTGTGAAAGCATTTACTCTTTACTGAAAAACTAGCTCAAAGGCTCTTTTGGAAATCAAAGTTTCCTCTATTGTTTTAAATGTGAAAACATTTTAAACTCTTTGGGAATACATAGTCCCATATACTCTTTTGAAGAAATGAACTTCAACTCTTACTTTTTACTCAACTCAAAACTCAAGTCTTAAAACAAAGTTAAAACGTTTGAAAAAGACTTTTGGAACACTCTATGAACTTCTCTTGACTTGGCTCTTAACTTCTCTTGACTTGACTCTTAACTTTCCTTGAATTGAATTATTGATTCAAGGATGGTGATTTGTGATATGAAGGATCTCATGATGTTTAGGAGTGTTTTTAGATAGTTAAACATGAGAAACGATCAAGAAATCACTGTCTGGAAGCAAGTTCGCGATGCGGAGATACATTTAATTATTTGGTCACGAAAATAAATTTTGAGGCAGAACGGTCTGTGACCACTCCACGACGCGGAGAATTTTTTTGTCAATTCTTAGGAACAGGTCTGCGACGCAGACCTGATACCCAGATTTGCCTGACTTGTTCCTTCTTTGTTTTCTAACCCCAATTCCCTTAAACTCGATTATTTTTCTCAATTTCCCTTTAGATTCAGATAACCAGTATGTATACACAAAAATCTAACTCAAACAACTCAAGGAAACAAAATTATAACCTCAAGGAACTCCTCAATTTCAACTAACTTAAGAACGAAGGCCAATTTCACGAACACCATTCAAGATTTTTCAACTTTCAACTTTCTAGAACGAATTTCGCTGAAATAAACATGGTTGGTGCGTGGGTAAACGAACCCAACGCTATGAAAGCCTCACATACCTCGTAGGGATCCCCCCTTGACAAAATCCACGATCTTAGCTTCAAGAACTTGATGATTCCGTGTCTCTTCTCCTCTTCTTTTCTCTTCTCTCAAAACCCTAACTCTAATTTCAAAAGCGTAAACTAAATCTAATCAGTTTAGACCCCAACTTAATTACTTAAAACGAAATTAATTAATTGGGTAGTGAAAAGACCCCAATACCCTTTTAAAATCCGGTTTTGACTTTCCTTATCTCGACAACCCAACTTCAAATAGACATATCTCACTCATACAAACTCGAAACTGAGCAAACTCGGTGACATTGGAAAGATAATTCAAAGATATTTCCTACGTCATCTTGTAGCATACCTAATTAATCCTGAGCTAGGAGTTATGGTCATTTGAAGCTGACCCAAAACTCAATCTTAACTTAACTTTGTCAAATTTCCAGATTTTCATTATTTCCACAAATCACTCTTTCTAATTCTAGCTCTTTCTAGTTGCGGGATGTTACAGTCTAAATCTTTAATTGTTATTTTTTCTCTTTTTTAATCCTATAAAAATTTCGTTGTTACTTTTAATTCTAATTTTGTAAAATAATACATAAAGTAATATATACAATATAATATACAAATAATAATATAAAACATAGATAAAATAAAAAAATTATTATATAAAATAATAAATAATTTTTTTGAATAAAAATCAACCAAACATATGAGATATATTAATTAATTAACGGAAAAAGGACAATTATACCCCCGAACTATCGTAAATGGTATCTAAATACCCTCTGTTATACTTTTAGGACTCTCATGTCCTTGCTGTCCAAAATTTGGAACGTATGTACCCTTTCTACTAACGGCGGGACACGTGTCCCAATCTAAAATGCCTATCCGAAATTTATTAAATTTTGACCCATAATTTTGAAGACCCACCCAAATAAGATAATACCAGCCCCAAATTATAACCCAAAACACTTCTCCATCTTCTGTAGATTTCTCCAATTTCTCAAAGAACTTCTGGCAAAGTTCTTCATTTTTCAAGCTCCAATTAATTAAAAGCTTCAATTTCCTTCCCCACCAAAACACTAGAACACCCCGTTCGCATTCCCAAACTCCATCAGCACCGAGCAACTTTTGCTCGTCCTTTTGCCGCCATCAAAGCATCGGAGGAGGTAGTCCTGTTGCCGTTGTCGTCGCCGCCCTAATAGAGCAGCAACAAATGCTCCAGTTCTGGATGAGGTGAAAACAGAATTTGACGTAACACTCAATGATTTTTTCAAGTAATGCTAAAATTTTGTATCTCGCACTTTTCAACTTATCGGGAGAGGCAACGATTTAGGCGATGAGTGGATACTCGAACTTCACACTACTGAAACTTCCACTTGATACTCAAACCAATGATTACTTCTGCAAAAATAATAATCGGAAGAAAAACATCACTAAAATGCTAAAATACAATTGCAAATGTGTCATGAAAAGCCAAGAAAAAGAGAGGCATTGAAGAGGCAGTGCTTTTCATTGAAGAAGATGAAATTGGAAAAAATTTCACTGAAGAAGAAGTGATTAATAGATGAAAGAGGCAATGGCTGCTGTTGCCTTTTTCTTTTTATTTTATTTTATTTTTCATTTGGGTTAGTTGGTGGGTTATAGTTTTTCGTTTTGGTTAGTCAGTGGGTTATAATTTGGGTCGGGTGTTTAAATTATTCGGGTCATGGGTATTTTAATTTTTGGGTTAAAAATTAAATAATTTTAGGTTGGTCATTGAGATAATGTCACGTGTCTCGCCGTCTATCATAAGAGTATATACATTTCAAATTTTGGACGGCAAGGACATGAGAGTCCTAAAAGTATAACGGAGGATATTTAGATACCATTTACGATAGTTTGAGGGGTATATTTGTCCTTTTTCCCATTAATTAATAAGGGATATATTGATAAATATGTATATATGTAAGAGATATTTTAGTCTTAAGATTTTCTATTTCTGCTTCCGCTATTTTTAAAAGGTAGAGATTTTTAGCTTATTCTCAACGGCAAAAAAAGTGCTTCTGCTTTCATTTAAAAGCAGTTTTAAGAATTTGCCAAACACTTAATTTCTCAAAATAAGTGTTTTTTTCTCAAAAAAAAGCACTTCTTGCCTCCCAACAGCAATGTCAAACAAGTTAGCATTGTTGCTAAAAACTACTTATTTTTAAAAGCGCTTTTGTTAAATAATTTTTCAAAAAAGTGCTTTACAAAAAAAAATGTGTTTGACAAATTCATTTGAAAAATTCTTATTAAAAACAATTTGTTCTTGACTAATTTTATTTTTTTTAAATTGCTTTTGAGTGTCAAATTACGAAAAATGGCAAGTAACAATGTGCTTTTAATATTAAGATTATTTATTTATTTTTTTGGAAAAATTACAGAAATCCCACTTTTTAGTTTACTTATTACCATTATTCCCTATAAGTTTTACAAATTTCCAAAATCCCTCATTTTCGCGCATCAGATTAGGGTATATCACACATTAGATTAATGTATCAACGCTTATATTATTGTATCTCGCGCATCAGATTAGTGTATAATGTATAAAATGTAATGTATCTTACTTAACGATTAATGTATCTCGCGCATCAGATTAATGTATCAACGCTTATATTATTGTATCCATTTGAGGGATTTCTGTAATTATAAACTTTTAAGGGATAAATTGTAATTTTACCTTAAAAGTATGTGATTTCTGTAATTTGCCCTTTTTTTTTTTTGCTTCAAAGACCCATTGGGTCGAACATTTTATAATAAAAAATTGATAGTGTATGTGGGCTGCTAGCTAGTGAGCCCACTTAAACAAAAAGCCTAAAAACACAAGCTAATCAAAATGGAAAAGTAAAGTAAGCAGTCACTGTAATAAACAAAAATGGGGAAAAAGTTCTTCCTCCAAATGATCGAACCTCCTGCACTTTCGATGCCTCAACTCCGCTCACTACTTCGGTTCATCTCATGAAGACAAGGAAAGACAAGGTATGCTCCTAATCCAATCTTGAATCGTTGTTATTTTTGTTTGTATTAGTGGATCTACAGCTGACTTGTAGATCGAAGACTTGTCACTTATGATCATCTTTTCTCCTCTCTAGTTAAATCGATTGACCCTTACTCGAGTATAAGTTCAAGTGGGATGAATCCAATCAAGGGATTAATACTACCACCTGTTCTTATACTAGGGCAAAGTTAACTGATTTTACTGATTATTGGGAGGCTTATGATAGAGATCGTTTTTAGTTGTCTGCAGCTTAAAGAACATCTCTGCTTTAATATAGTGAAATTAAAACAAAGGGGAAAACAGTGCGCGTACCTTCTAGTCCTGGTTTTATGCCACATGATACACCTCCAAGCTCTCATCGGGTGCGTGGTGTATTGACCAATCAAAATTATTTCATATTATACAAGGACTGTAGCATATTGTTATTCTGACTTGTTTTAAAATTTACTATCTGACATGTATATTATATCAGCAACTTAGCAACCTGAAGCATTTGTTTGTATGATTCTCATGTTTGGTGTATTCTGCTTATCCATGGTGATTATGTTCTTTCCTATGTTTGGGACCTCCTGGTAAGTTGTAAATTCATAATTACCTGCAAAATCGAAAATCAGGTTAGTAAAATAATCAGCAAGAGTATTTCCCTCCTTTAAAGAGTGTTGTACTCTTAATGTAAGTAAATCTCTCATTCTATTAATAGAACTGGTCTCCAAGACCACATTCCATGGTGTATCCCATACACCATTTAGCATATGTACTCTTGCCAATGAGTCAGTTTCTACTATAATATGGGTATAATTCTTCTCACAACAATATATCAAACCCTCTCTAATGGCCACAACTTCAACAGTTAAATTGGTAGTATCTGGAATCTTCACTCCTTTTGCACCAACCAAATCACCATTATTGTCTCTAATACAAAAAGCTATAGCACTAGGCCCTGAATTACCCTTTGATGCTCCATCAGTGTTAACCTTCGACCAACCTTCATTAGGAGGGTACCACCTTACACACCTACTTTTAAAACATGGCCTGAAGTCATCCAACAATGCCACCATTAGAGGCCAAGTAGTAGGAATATCCTTGTATCCAAATCTACACATCATGAACTTTTGCACCATGTTATTAACATCCCATATAGCTTTGCTGACAGAGTATGACCCACCATGAATGACAGTGTTCCTCCTTTTCCACAAGAACCATAATATAATATTAGGAATAACTTGAAACACTAATTTCTGCCTAGTATTAACAGTAGTATCCCACCACAACTTCATTGTCTGCTTAATCTGAATGAAAGAACCAATGATACCAGCTACAGATGTATAATGCCTCCAAACTCTGTTGACAACCTCTCCTTTTATAAATAAATGCTCCAAAGTTTCTCTCCTAGGCACACTGCAACATGTACATAATTGGGAGATATTGGGATTCCAATTAGCCATTATAGTAGCTACATGGACTCTAATACAAAAATTTTAATTACATTTTTAATTTAATTAATTAAAATGTACATATTCAAATTTTCAATCAATATTATACATAGATAAACATTGTTGAAAAATATTGAAAAGAGGAAACTTTTTGTTATTTGTAATCTATTCTTTTGGATTCAATCTTAGCTATTATCCTTTTTTTGTTATAATACTCTAAGTTTTAAAAAATTAAAATAAAAATAAAATTATACATAAATTAAGAAAATAAAAATATGTTATTAATTACTTTTTTGAGAGGGTCTATATCTTTAATTTTAATTTTTTCTTTTTTTTAATCCTGCAAAAATGTTCTTGTTATTTTTATTTATAATTCTATATAATAATACGTAAAATAATATATACAATATAAAATATAAATAATAATAATAATATAAAAACATAAATAAAATTAAAAATTTATTATATAAAAATAAAAAATAAAGTTTCTAAATGAAAATTAACCGAACTTATGAGATATGTTAATTAATTAATAAGCGGTATAAATATGTATGTATGTAAGGGATATTTTAGTCGTAAAAAATAATTTTCTGCTTTTGCTATTTTTAAATAGTAGAAATTGTTAGTTTCTTTTCAACAACAGAAAAATTATTTCGGCTTCTATTTAAACACATTTTTTAAGGATTTGCCGAACACTTAATTTTTCAAAAAAGTGTTTTTTCTCAAAAAAAAAATAATAATTTTTGACCTTCCAACAACAATGTCAAACAGTCTCTTAATATATTTATGTGTGTTATGAAATGTAATTAATATTTAAGATTTTAATAGTCAAACTAAATAAAATGGCACTGTAAATATTTTTCGAATTTGTTGTGGCTTTAGTTTTATTTTTTGACCGAAAGTTCTATTATATGTTTAATATCAAATTAACGTCATTAAAATTAAGTAAAATGAAGGGGTGTATATAACCGGGTTAATTTGGGGTTTTCAAATATCAAACCAAATAATTTGTGTCAAATTTATAAACCAAATCAAATTAATAAAATTTGAGTTTTTTGGGTTTTTCAACCTTGAGTTTTTTCGGGTTGGTTCGGGTTTTACAAATACCAAACCAAACTATTTGTGTCTAATTTTTAAATTCTTAAATCAAAACCAAACTAATAAACCTCGAATTTTATGGGGGTTTTTGGATTTTTCTAATAAAGTATTTGTTATTTCCTGTATTCAGGTTAGTCAAAAATATAGAAATAGAAAAAAAAGATGAAATAGTCAGAATGTTTTTAATCCGAGTCCACAGAAACAACTATGCTTCCTTAAAAGATTTAATCCCCTCACTGTACCTGAGGTTGCAGATTAATTCCTCCCAAGATAAAATGGATTAACCTGTTACAGAAGTAGCGGTACCTCAAACTTCAATAACTTTAGCGAACGCAAGAACAACAACAAGAGCACACACAAACTCAGTCGATCGACAATTTTGTTTATGTAAGAAAATATATGCAAAGAGGAAAAATTTTCAATGTTGAAAAATGGAAAAATCATCTCTATTTATAGCCATTTACAACAAGGAATGCGTCTGTTCAGACAATTCTGTTCAAACCCATTTTTACCAGAACGTTGTGGCTTTTGGAAAAAATATAGACTTTTCGGAATGAACAGGTCCCTTCAGAACGTTATAACCGTTACACAGGAATTTCAAATAAATTCCATTGCGCCAAATTAATTTTGTTATTTAACTAACATTCTGAATTAATTTATAAGAGAAAAGAAATGAATTAACAAGATTGATTAAATAAATTTTGTCACATCATTTGCCAAATACAAATCCAAAGCCGAAGTTGAGGCCGAGGCCGAGCGAGCGACGACGACGGCGTGAGGGGGCACCTTTTCTTAACCCTTTAAGAAATAAATGAAGTGTTTCCTAATATAAGGACAACAATTTTCCTTTCTTCTACCAATATGGTAAAAATGTTTTTTCATTTGCACTTTGCAATGACTTTTCATTTTTCCTCCAAAATTGGTTCCCACACTTTCATTGGTTTTTCATCTTTCCATTTTCTCTTTTTATTTCCATTCACACCTTGCTAAAACCCAACAATCTCCCATATGAATGGAGAATGACTATAGTTAAAACATATGCATGAAAAACTTGTGTGTCTTGTAAGTAAGGGTTAATCGCATCTGGATAAGTAAGTTTCCCTTTAAACTTTCCGTAGTGAACATATATCGAATATACTCGGTCAATCGGTAGATTTGATATCTTTAAACCGTCGAGCTTTGGTGTATACCAAGACAACATAAGTCACATAATCAACCCTTGAACTATTTTTGGTTCTTATTGTTTTGTTCATTTCAGTCATGAACACATCTCAGTTAATAGGTGCTTAGAGAATTGGCTTTACCGGATTCTCCTTGAAGCGGCTTACACTTCACACTTACATAGGTGGTTTCTAATTGTGTTATCCCGTAGATACACTATTTGATAAACCTTGTATCAAACTTAGAAACCATTAAAAAGTCCTTATGCCTTTATCCTGGTTACTGAACATTGTCTCATCATGAGAATGGATCATAAAATAAGTTTTGACAATGTTGAATCGTCATCTATGACTTTGTTTGATCTCCTTGAACCTAGATCTTGGGATCTCCAGTCTTCTAGGTAGAGTTACCGCCACGATGACTTGTTCTCGGCCATAGTCCCATTCCCATCGATGATCTCTCAACTCCCTCTCTAGTTAGGCCTTTTGTAAGTAGATCTGACACATTATCCTTTGAATTTACATAGTCAATTGTGATAATTTCACTAGAGAGTAGTTGTCTAACAGAGTTATGTCTTCGTCTTATGTGACGAGACTTCCCGTTATACATAACGCTTCCAGCCCTTCCTATTGCAGCTTGACTATCGCAGTGTATGCATATAGGGGCTATTGGTTTGGGCCAAAACGGAATATCTTCTAAGAAATTATGGAGCCATTCAACTTCTTCACCTGTCTTGTCTAAGGCGATGAATTCAGACTCCATTGTAGAGTGAGCTATACATGTTTGTTTGGATGATTTCCAAGATATTGCTCCTCCACCAATAGTGAAAACATATCCACTCGTGGATTTCGTTTTAATTGACCCAGTAATCCAATTTGCATCACTATATCCTTCAAGAACTGCTGGATATTTGTTGTAATGCAAAACATAGTTTTGAGTGTCTTCTAAGTACCCCAAAACTCTCTTCATTGCTAACCAATGATTTTGATTGGGATTACTTGTGTATCGACTCAGTTTACTTATAGCGCAGGCTATGTCTGGTCATGTACAATTCATGACATACATCAAACTTCCCAATACTCTGGCGTAATCTAATTGATACTGACTTTCACCTTTATTCATAACAAGATTAAGGTTCACATCAATTGGGGTCTTTGCCTTTTTGAAATTCAAATACTTGAACTTTTCAAGTACCTTTTGAATATAATGAGATTGAGACAATGCTAGACCGTTAGGAGTTTTGTGTATCTTTATTCCCAATATCAAATCGGCTACTCCTAGATTTTTCATATCAAACTTACTAGCAAGCATACGCTTAGTAGCTTTTATATTGGCAATGCCATTGCTCATTATCAGCATGTCATCCACATATAGGCATACAATGACTTCCTGATCTGGAGTGTCTTTAATGTAAACACATTTATCACACTCATTGATCTTAAATTCATTTGACAACATGGTTTGATCAAACTTTGCATGCCATTGTTTCGGTGCTTGTTTTAGTCCATAAAGTGACTTAACAAGTTTGCATACTTTCATTTCTTTGTCGGGAACTACGAAGCCCTCAGGCTGTTCCATGTAGATCTCTTCCTCCAGCTCTCCATTTAAGAAGACGATTTTCACATCCATTTGATGGATTTCATGACCGTATACTGCAGCTATGGCAATTAACATCCGAATTGATGTAATCCTAGTCACTGGGGAGTATGTGTCAAATAATCAAGACCTTTTTTCTGTCTAAAGCCTTTGACAACAAGTCTTGCTTTATATTTGTCAATAGTTCCATCATCTTTCATCTTCTTTTTAAAGATCCATTTTGAACCCAAGGGTTTGTTCCTTGTAGGAAGATCAACCAACTCTCAAGTACGATTTCTTAAGATTGATTCAATCTCACTATTGACTGCCTCCTTCCAAGAGGTTGAGTCGCTAGACAACGTCACTTCCTTGAATGTTTGAGGCTCACTTTCAAGAAAGAATGTTACAAAATCAGATCCAAATGAAGTAGCTGTCCTTTGACGTTTACTACACCTTGGACTCTCTTCATTGGTTTCATTCACTTTTGGTTCTTCTCGAGGTTGTTTAGACCCCCCACTAGATGACTCAAGTCTAGTTTTATATGGATAGATATGTTCAAAAAATTCAGCATTATCTGATTCTATTACCGTATTGTCATGAATTGCCGGATGTTCGGACTTATGAACCAAAAATTGACATGCCTTACTATTTGTGGCATATCCAATGAATACACAATCCACAGTCTTAGGCCCTATTTTCACCCTCTTAGGTATATGAACCTGGACCTTGGCAAGACACCCCACACTTTGAAATATTTCAGGTTGGGTTTTCTACCTTTCCATTTCTCATATGAAATAACATGTGTCTTCGTACGAGGCACTCTATTGAGTATTCGATTTGCTGTAAGGATAGCCTCCCCCACAAGTTTTGTGGTAAACCTGAACTTATAAGTAGGACATTCATCATTTCCTTTGTACTTTGATTTTTCCTTTCCGCAATTCCATTAGATTGTGGAGAGTAAGGAGCAGTAGTTTGATGGATTATTCCATTTTCCAAACATATTTCTGCAAATGAAGATTCATATTCTCCACCTCTATCACTTCTGATTATTTTGATCTTTCTATCCAACTGATTTTCAACTTCAGTTTTATATTGCCTAAATGCATCTATTGCTTCATCTTTACCATTTAGCAAATAAACATAAAAATTTCTAGTGCAATTGTCAATAAAAGTTATGAAATATTTTTTTCCACCACGTGTTGGTGTTGAATTCATGTCACAAATGTCAGTGTGAATCAGTTCTAAAGGATATGAATTCCTTGCAACAGATTTATAAGGATGCTTAGCATACTTAGATTCAACGCAAACTTGACATTTTGATTTATTGCACTCAAATTTAGGTAAATAATTTATGTTAATCAGTTTTCGCAAGGTTTTGTTATTAACGTGTCCCAAACGTTCATGCCATAAACATTTAGACTCAAGCAAGTAAGAAGAAGCAGAATCTTTATTTATATCAATTGCAATTACATTGAGTTTAAAAAAGCCCTCAGTGAGGTAACTTTTCCTACATACATCTCATTCTTACTTACTACAACTTTATCAGAAACAAATACACATTTGAATCCATTCTTAGTCATAACTGGTATAGAAAATAAGTTCTTTTGCAATTTCGGAACATACGAGACCCTGTTCAAAGTCACCACTTTACCTGATGTCATCTTTAAGAGGATCTTGCCAGTTCCTTCTACCTTTGCAACATCGGAATTAGGCATAAACTACTTCTCGTCTGTAGGTGCTGGAGTATATGATGAAAATAATTTTTTGTTGGCACAAACATGGCATGAGGCACCAGAATCTATTCACCATTCTCTTGGATTTCCAACCAAGTTGCATTCTGAAAGCATTGCATAAAGATCGTCTATCTCTCCTTTGGATTCAGCCAAATTTGCTTGATCCTTCTTCTTGTCCTTCTTGGGACCCCTTCATTCAGTAGCCTTATGACCACGTTTGCCACAATTGAAGCAGGTTCCGTTGAATTTCTTCTTAGGAGGATTGCTCTTTGGACCATATGCTTTCTTTCTTTTCTTTGATTTGGTGGGATTTTTTTCAACAATATTTACTCCAGATATTGTTGAATTACCACGTGACCTCTTTTCTGCGGCCTTGTTGTCCTCTTCGATTCTCAGCCTTACCATGAGATCTTCAACAGTCATCTCCTTGCGTTTATGTTTCAAGTAGTTTTTGAAGTCCTTCCACAATGGAGGTAACTTCTCAATAATGGCAGCCACTTGAAAAACATCATTCACAACCAATCCTACATTAAAGATTATGTGAGTATTGAGAATAAACTTAATATTTCCAACATATGTATTAAATAAATTTATACCTTCAGCAAGGAGATCATGAATTATGACCTGCAATTCTTAAACTTGGGTGACAACGGTCTTACTGTCTATCATCTTATAGTCCAGAAACTTTGCCACAATAAACTTCTTCATTCCGGCATTCTCTGTTTTGTACTTCTTTTCTAAAGTACCTTTTGAGGTTTTGACATTACTGTACACATTGTACAGATCATCCTGTAGGCCACTCAATATAATTTTTACACAAAAAATCAGAATGTGTACATGCCTCTGTTACTAAGAAACGTTCTTCAGGCGGAGTTTCATCCGACATAACAAGAACGTTCTCATTAATGAACCTCTGCAGACTCAACGTAGTCAGATAGAAGAACATCTTTTTCTGCCATCTCTAGAAGTCGACTCCAGAAAACTTTGCAGGTTTCTCAGCCGGTGCTAGGGCAGCAGTTGAACGATTGTGTGCAACCGATGTTGTTGCAGCACTTACTGTTCCAGCATTTACTTGACTTGAATTAGTCATTTTTCTGTCACAAATGGCAGACAATTTTAGTATGTGAAATACTAACAGTAAAGAATAAATCCTTACATAGACTGTTTCTGATTTAACGATAAAGTTTTTATGTTCTTTTAATCGTTAAACAAATGAATTTTAAAAAATTCAAACAAAGTAGAAAACCATAAAGGTTTTAATCTCCAGAAACCTCAAATACAAAAACTATTAAATTTCTTAAGATTGTTATTTCCTGTATTCAGGTTAGTCAAAAATACAGAAACAGAAAAAAAAGATGAAATAGACAGAATGTTTTTAATCCGAGTCCACAGAAACCACTATGCTTCCTTAAGAAATTTAATCCCCTCACTGTACTCGAGGTTGCAGATTAATTCCTCCCAAGATAAAACAGATTAACCTGTAAGAGAAGTAGCGGCACCTCAAACTTCAATAACCTCAGGGAACGCAAGAACAACAACAAGAGCGCACACAGACTTAGTCGATCGACAATTTTGTTTATGTAAGAAAATGTATGCAAAGAGGAAAAATATTCAGTGTTGAAAAACGGAAAAACATCTCTATTTATAGCCATTTACAGCAAGGAATGCGTATATTCAGACAATTCTGTTCAGACCCAATTTTTCCAGAACGTTGTATCTTTTGGGAAAAATAACGACTTTTCGGAAGGAACAGGTCCATTCAGATCGTTATTACCGTTGCACATGAATTTCAAATAAATTCTGTTGCGCCAAATTAATTATGTTATTTAACTAACATTCTGAATTAATATATATGAGAAAAAATGAATTAACAAGATTGATTAAATAAATTTTGTCACATCATTTGCCAAATCCAAATCCAAATACAAAGCCGAAGCCGAAGTCGAGCGAGCGACGACGACGACGACACAAGGGGGCACCTTCTTCTTAACCCTTTAAGAACTAAAGAAAGTGTTTCCTAATATAAGGACAACAATTTTCCTTTCTTCTACCAATATGGTAAAAATGATTTTTCATTTGCACTTTGCAATGACTTTTCATTTTCCCTCCAAAATTGGTTACCCCACTTTCATTGGTTCTTCCTCTTTCCATTTTCTCTTTTTATTTCCAATTCACACCTTGCTAAACCCAACAGTATTCATACAAACATATAAGTAACTTGTGATCCAAACATTTCTTTAGTCCAAAGTAAATACAACTATCTACGGTGTTTCTTAAGAAAATAACACAAAATATGATATGAGTAATGACACTTAAATATTCAATAAAAAATAATAATGAAATCGTATAAATAAATATTGCAAATTTATAAGTCATAATGAAAATGATCATAATATAAAAGTACTAAATCATGCAAAAATAAGTCTAATAAATATTATTAATTACATGATTAAAGAAAAACTAAAATTAGGTTATGTATTTTAAATGTTTAAACCAATGTAAAACTGAAGAACAAATATTCAACATTATTTTCATTATTAGTGTTGAATTAATTTATTTTGTTATCATTAGAATTGATTTGATTTTGAATTGAACTTTATTAGAGTTACTAATATCTATGGACCATAACCTTTATTGCACTATTCAAAATTCTAAATCTCACAAAACTTTAAAAAATATATTAAAAGATAAAAAATATGAAAACGTATAAGTAAATTTTAGAAATTACATCAAAGTAAATATTTTTATGTATAAAATAAATTTTAAAAATTATATATATAATGTTGGATTGGTTTGGTCTCGGATTGACTTTTTTTAGTTAAAACCAAATCAACCCAAGTATATGCGGGTTTTTTTTTTTCAATACCAAACCAAGTCAAACCAAACATGACCCGATTTGCGGTTTGGTTTGATTTTATACACACCTAGTTAAATGTAATGACCAATTTAAACTACTAAGGTAATATATATACTTTTTTGAATTCAATTTATCAAAAAATTAATTTTTTAATGTCGTATAGCACTACATCGAATCAATATTAAAGAGTCAGCTCGATTCTTTACTGTAAAAAGCTTGGTTGAGCTCATATCTTGCTCGACTCAACGCTCAGGCCTAGTGCCACATAAATTGGGACGAGGGAGTATTTCTTTTATGTCTAATACAACTTTTATGTTTTATATTTTAGAATTTGATGCGACTTTCTTCATGTTTATGATTAAACTTATTTTTGTTGTTAGGATTTCTAGTTGCATTAAGGAAGCAACTAGAGAGATGTTGGGGGGTCTCTCGAGGAGACTGGTGGTGGAGCGGAGAAGTCCAAAGAAAGGTGGAGGCTATGAATGTGGTGAATGCGAAGTTGGTAGAAACTAAGTACGAGGGGGGACGGGTAAATGGAAAAAGAATAATGCGGTGGGAAAGACGGCAAAGTTAGCGATTATGATGACAAAGACAGACTTTTGAACACATGTATGTGGATTCAAAGGACAAAGGCAGGTAGAAGAAGTTATACATGCTAGTCAAGGCGAGAAAAAGAAAGGCTTATGACCTGGATCAGGTAGTGCATCAAGGATTAGAATGACAAGGTACCAGTGGATGAGACATTCATTAGACGTAGATGAAAATTATTACTATCATAAACTCTTGAACGAAGAAACGAATAAATTAAAGATATTGTGTTGGAGGAGTTGAATCACTCAAAGGGGCATCGTGATTTTAGGGGTTGTGGGTGTATAAAGATTCTAGAGGTTGATGATGTTCTCCATAAGAGGCGTAAGAGAAAAGCAACTGAGCTAGATGAGATCTCGATGAAATTTAAATTGCGACAATTATATAAATATCAAGTTACTACGCAACACTATAAAAGTTTGAGATAAAATGTGTTTTGGTGGTGTTGGGGTGTAATTTAGCCTATTTTGAAAAGAAAAAAAACAAAAAATATTTCTGTTGGGTCAAGCACTAATGGTATCAATGGTCTTAACGCTCCAGAATGTGCTGATCTTTCTTATGTTGTCTTTAAAAAAATCCACTTCTGAAATATCTAAATATTTATACAATTTAGAAAAAATATTTAAATAGAGCCTCCATTTTATTTTGGGAAAATTTTCAAAATGTCAATATTTTAGTATTTAATAGGATTTCTTAGTCACACTTTCAATATTTATTAAAAATGTCAATATTTTAGTTTGTTATGTATTTGATTTATGATTTTATTAATTGTTTTAATTGAAAGAATACAAGTATTTATTAACAGAAAGGAGAAATTTAGGGGAGATAATATTTTTAAAAAAAAACATATTACTTAGAATTCTCATCAGTTACAAATTCAAAAATACACCACAAGCAGTGTCCCCTTGATGAAATTTATCAATATCGATTTTTAAGTTTCCATTGATAATACTCAATCTCTGATGTAGTGAATTAGTTTAAATTATTTTTTTCTGTTTGGGAAGAAGATTTAGAAACAAATAGGTCCAAAGTTCGGTGACAACCAGATTTGTACAAGGAATTTGCCACTGGAATTAAATTTAACTAGGTATAATTAGTTAATTGTTGGATCCAAATCTGTCTTCAAAGTGATCATAGAAAGGGTATGAAAATTTTTGATAATTGTAAAATGTATCTAGTTTCATTGTAAATTGTATATATTATGAACAAGGTGGGAAGAATTAATTTTGGTGGAGTGGTTTAATTTTAGATTGGTTGATACAAAATAAGAATGGATGTAGTTAGTTGAAGATCGTTTTTTTTCTGTGACTTTTTTTTTTGTTTTTTTGTTTTCCATAAAATTGTATCCATATCGAAAAAGCTATAATAACTATACTGTATTTTTGTTAGTGTTTTGATTGAAATACAACAAATAATTTGGATAAGGATACAAATATGTTGGTGGTCATATAATACAATTGTAATGATAGGGATATAATTTTGATCAAAAGGATACATGTACGATAGCAAATACATACATTTTGTAACTTGAATACAAATATTGTTAACGAATGTAAAACTTAATGATGTGTTAAATGTAAAATTTAGGGTATATAATTGTGATGACTAATTAATTTAGAAGAAATACAAAGTTGTATGGTTTTAAAATTGAATTTCAAAATAATCAAATACATAGAATACAAACCTTGTTTGTATATCGTTTGGATGGATACAAAACTAAAAAGAACTGGAAACCTTTTTAGCATACGAAGTGAAAAATTAAATACAAGATTTTGTCCGTTGCATGTAATGAATGTGTTACATGAATGTACATGTGTGATTGTGATTCAATGTGGTTAAGATCTGTGTGTTATGTGTTATGTGTTATTGATTGGGATCAGATTCCCATAGGCATGCACATACTATTGTTGGAACGAGTAGCACACCGGTACACTAACATTTGAAAATGGTACCATGTCGGTATACTAAGAACGAGTATAACGCCGGTGCACTAACTATGAGAACGGTATCATATCGGTAGACTAACAGTTTGTATGTGTGAGTTCCATGAGAGAACCAAATTGGCTTGTTGTGTTGGGATGGGTCATGTTGTTGTGCACATCAATTCAAGGTAAGGACTAGTGTCCAAGCTATGTTGTACTTATGTTTGTGATCGTATATTATCTGCTTACTACGTTGTGGTTGCATGCTCATATTTCATATAATGGAGCTAGCCGATGATCTTACTAGTACAGTGTGGTTGCATGCTCATATTTCATATAATGGAGCTAGCCGATGATCTTACCAGTACAATGTGGTTGTGTATTGACACTACACTTGCTCCTTTTTTTTGTTGAATACATAAAATATTCAGGCGAATGCTCCGAAATCTTAGTTGTGAGACGCGTGACATTTGAATCCAAGGATGAGTTACTTCTTCTGGCTGCCATGATTCCTCCCTATCTCATTGTCCATCTTTTCGGACACAAACATTTTAGACTTGCGATTTATATTTTCTGGTTGGGATTGCATCCCCTTATTCGTTGGAGGATTAATGTAGATGCCACTCTTGTCGAATCAGGATCTTGACAAATTATGATAAGGAAAAAAAATTATTCACCTACTGATTAACAACAGAACTTCTAAGCTATTCATTGTCCATAACAAAAGCTTTACATAGTCAAATTTAGAATTTAAATTTTATGTGTTCAACTTATAATATAGCATTAGTTCATTATATTCTTAAAGTTATAAGTTTATATTTACCATTTATTAATAATTAATATATTTTTCTTTTGTGATTTTTAAAACTTTAAGGGTAGATGTTTGATAAAAATGTCCTTATCATCTTTATCCTTTAAAAACATTTTCTCAATTCTCTTGCTTCTCTTTGCTAGATCACTAATTAAGTTTTTTTATTGAGTGCACATTTGGTGTGTCAATATGAAAAGTTAAGATTTTATCAAGAAATATCTTGAGACCTCAATTGCAATAGGTAAAAACTATATTTTTATGTGCCAATCCAAAGCAAGCCTAATTTTTTTTATAAAAACTTTGCCTAAACACATTTTTTTTTCTATCATGAGTCTTTATTGTGAGTCCCTTTTGAATTATAAACATATATATCATGGCTAATTCAAAGGGGATTCCTAATAAATTTGACATGTGAAGATATTTTTTTAGGCTTGCTTTGGATAAACATATAGACTATAGAGAATGTAATTTTACATGTTGCATATGAGGTTTCAAGATGTCTCTATCACACCAAATTTAACTTTTTATCATGACACACCAAAATTTGCAAACAAAAAAATAACTTAATTAGTTCTCTAGTAAAGATGATATCAAAGAGTAAAGATGGTAAGACATTTTAAAATTTTAGCAAACACATATATACATAGAGTTTGAAAATTCACAGAAGAAAAATATAAAAATTATAATTAATAGTAAATATGAATCTATAACTTTAAAAATATAATGATTTAACACGAAAATTATCGAAGATTGAACATATAATATTTAAACTTTGAATTTGTCTCCATAAAACTTTTATTATAAGGAATGAGAAACTTAGAAGTCTTTTTTATTCATCTATTTGGCTTAATATTTTTCCTTACCATAATTTTAACATAAGTAATAGTTTTTGTGTTTTCAAGATTTATTTGATTTATTGATGATTTACTTTTACATAATAAAATTCTAGGTTAGTTTTTATTTCAAATTTAATGATAATTAAGTGCTAAATCATTTTCTAAAATACAGTCAGCTTAACTAGATATATCACAGAAACGAGGAATTTTGAAAAATAAAAATAAAAATAAAAATTCAACATGACATTTTAAGGATTTTATGTTACAACTTCTAATTTTAATTATTAGGTGATTTTAAATTTACATAACATTTAATTTAAAATATAAAATATACTATATTGAGAGGATAAAGGTAGAAATAGTATATTTTATATATGAATATATCATCAAAATTTCATTATCCCTTATCCGTCCAATCCGTTTAAGTTTGAGCAGGTTATTGACCCGTTCATTTATTAGCTCAACTCATTTCAACCCATTAAAAATTAGGTTATTATGTAACTCGAATTGGCTCATGAAAAATCTTGTCAAAAATATTTTTAATTTGATATGTTGTATAGTCATAATAAAGAAAAATATAATTTTATTAGGTACTAAAATTGTTTAAAGGAATAAATAAAATAATTAAGCTTGGTAAAAATTGGATTGAGTTGGGTCTTGGCCCATAATGTAATCCATTACTTAATCCATTTTGATCCAACCTGTTTGACCCAAGCAAATTTGGGTTGAGTTGAGTTAGGTCTTGATTCAGTTGTTATCTCAACCCATTATGATCCGTCCAAATTTGACTCAACCCGCCCAATTGTCACCCATACCTTCCTTACCCTAATTGCCATCCCTATTTTTAGTTTGATGATATTGAATTTTTAATTAATTCCTTTTGATTATTTTTTTTCAAGCTAAGCTTGGGTTGTTAAAAGTATATCATTTTGATTTTTTAAATATTTTTTTATGTCTTTTTCTTTCGATGAAAACCTTTAGACAAGTGATTTAAAATTAAATTATGATGAATTTAATGAAATTCACTTTATTTTCCTTTCTAATTGTAGTTTTAGTAATTTTTGCTTTATAGGGACATTGTTGGTAAGGGTGATAATTGGGTGGATTGGGTTAAATTTGGGCGGCACATAATGAGTCAAAACCCAATCCAACCCAAATTTTCTTCGGTCAAAAGGGATCAAGTAATGGGTCATAACCCAATCTGTCAAATTTTTACTATTTTTAGTTATTTTATTTTTTTCTTTTTAAAGATTTTAGTACCTAATAAAATTAGTATCATTTTTATTATAACTAAATATAACATATCAAATTAAAAAAAATTAAAATAATTTGTCAAGATTTCTCATTAGTCAATTTTTATTACTTATCAACCCATTTTTAATATACTGAAATGAGTTGAGCTAATCAATAGGTGAGTCAGTAACCCGCCCAAACCTAAACGGATTGCGTTTGATTTTTCCACCTCTACCATTTTTCAGGGGTGCGGAGTTGGTGACTGAGGAATTCATATTTTTGGTAGTGTGGTAGGTGAGGAATTCATCTTAAAGATTTTATTATAATATTCTTTTTTCAAAGGTCTTAATCTTGATATCTCTTTAATATTATTTATGATATATTCTAGATATAATATATCTTGGGTTCTTAGATACATGTATAAATTATTTTTCATTAATTGTTCTATTAATTTTATATTTTCCATAGCTTCTATCCAATATTGTAAATATTCTAGTTCATTTTAATCTGAATTTATTTCTAAATCATACCATTCTATTCTTTCGAGCTCTAAATCATATAGGTATATTTCATACCATTGTTGGTTTAATATATCTTCTGATTCGTTATCATTAAATATTTTTTCCCATATGATTCTTCTTAATTCAATTATTTTTATACCTTTAAGTATATATAAGATTAAAGTTTCAGAGTTTTTTTTATCATTTCATCATGCATGTATGTAGTCATGTTCTTTATCATGCAGGTTTTTTATTTCCAATTATTCATTCCTATCATATTCATAATTGATTAAATTCATATTAGATCATTATGAACTAGATTATCTGTTTATCATGTTTTTCTGTCACTACTAGCATCGTACTTTAGCGGATACTTCCTTCTTATCAGCGCCTCAACTTTGTTTACTCCCCTAAACGGCTTTCCTCGCCTACCGGTTTCAACATTAGGATGGCATAGTATATAAGTTTTCTCCCTGATTCCAGTGTGCTAATAAACTAGAAATTATGATTCAAATAATTCTAATACATAATAACTAACATAAATTTATTCAAGCATATATATGATATTCAGGAATATATGAAATTAGTTCCGCATATTTTTTGAACAATATATCTTTGCCTCTTGCTTAGCCATGCTATCCGAAATATCTGATTGGATTTCAGATTTCTCCATATTAACTTTAAAGTATTTTTATAACTTAGGGGAGAGAGTGTTTTCAAGAAAATGTTTATTACGTTAGGCATTGCCTGCCTTTCATTTACATATATCCTCCCTTATATAGAGAAGAATTCTTACTTACTACACTACTCACAATAATGTACCTATATAGTATAATAATGTGCCTAATAATATAGTATGACACACCATACACTTGTCCACTTAATAAATTACACCCCCTACCATCCCTTACACATGCCCATCCTTATTATGACACACATTATGACTCACTACTTAACATTATGACACACTACTATTCACACCATACTTTATTGACTATTTTACAAGACAAATAATTTTACTCTTATCTCATCTTTTTATTTTGTCCGCATCTCATCTTCATCATCTTATCTTCTTATCATCTGCTTCCGTCTTTATCTCTTTATTCCAGATGGACGTCTGAGATTATATTATCTTCTCCGTTACATTTTAAACGTATATGGTCAGCGTATTTGTGACCAATTAGCTTGCAATATCTGGTTAATAATTCTGCCGAAATAAATCCTTCTTTTAGTGCTCGTGTCGTAGGTCGTTCTTCTGGCTTAAGTAGTGATAAAATCCATCTTTGGACTTCATCCATATCCGCTTTCCTTAGCTCCCTTGAATTGGAATAAATCATTAGCTGATCTCTTGGATAGTAGCTCCATATAGCGTTTTCGTTTAAATAGTTATTTGCTAGCTCTTGTATAATCGTTGATACACCAATTATCCTTTTGTTGGCATAAAAACTTGGTATCTCTATTTTGCATATCTCTTTTGTTGTCCGATATCTTCGGGTATAATCATATCTTTAGTTAATCCTATCTTGATAACCTGTATTGGAGGTTTTATTTCCTCGTATAATATCTCCGCTGGTGCTGTATAGAATTTTATATAAAATAAATTTCCTTTCGTAACTCTTTTGTATGTGAAGAATGCTTTGTGTAGTTCTGGTATTACACTAACTTCTTCTCCGTCGTATGTTTATACGATATTTAACAATCCGTAATTGTAACATGTTCTTACTAAATTAGCGTTAGTTTTCGGTTGTGCAATTAACTTGTTATATCCTTGTAACTTTTGTATCAAATAATCCTGGTTTGGTTCTTTTGTAGTTGACCTAGGGTTGCGGTTTAAATAGGTTTGGATTTTGTGGATATTTTCAATATAGGTTCGTGTGATAAAGTTATATGTCTTTTTCTCATTTTGGTTTTGCAAACTATCTGCGTATGTAGATGTTTGTGGTTCTATGGACATATGTCTAGGTGTCCTTTGGGTAAATGATTTTTCGAATAGCTGGTTTAAGTTAGCATTTTTATGTTTTTTATCACTAACTTGTTTGCTTGTACCTGCAGCTATATTTAAACAAATGTTATGGGTTTTAAGGAGTTTACCATCGTCTCCTTTTAGCTCTGGGTTTTTACCGTCTTCCGATCGACGTAGCTCCGCATTTTTATAGCCATGCTGCTGACTAGCTTTAGACTTCAGATTATCTTCATTAGTCTTTAGCTTTTGTATCTCGTTGTCAATACTGTCCACTTTTATACAAAGTGTAGTTATGGCTTTGAGAATCTCTTCCATTGCATTTCCGTTCTCAGTCTGAGTAGTTTGTCTTGATAAGTAATCTGCAATAACATTCTTATCAGTTTTTATTACTTCAATTGTAAATGTGAAATTTAATATATTTAATACCAATCTCCTTATTTCTTTTGTTGTTACCGAATCTTGTATTTTTTTGTTAGCCACCATTTTACTTGTGTATTATCTGTACTTATAATAAATTTGTTATATACAAATATGGTTCAAATGATAATAAACACTTATATACTGAATATAATTCTTTTTTATTTATTTCTCATTTTATTTCTGTATTATTAAATGTTCCTGAATAATACCTGCAATGATGTTCTATCGTAATGTCATCATCCCTGTATTTTAATATTCCTCCATAACTTTTTTCACTCGCATCTGATTCTATTATATAAGTAAATTTTTTGTTTTCATCTGGAAAGTATAGTTTAGGTAAGTTTTTACATAATAATTTTACCTTTTGTATTTGTATTTGGTCTTTTTTATCAAACTGATATTCTATATCTTTCTTTAATTTTTGTTGTAATGGTTTTAAATTCTCTATAATTTTGGTTTGTATTCTCTTACTTGATTTACTAGTCCTAAGAATGATTGTAATTTCTTTTTTGTGTTATTTGTTCATTTGAGTTAATTATTTTTGTACTATATGTGTTTGCATTTTTATTCCATTTTTATCAATTTGTATTCCTAAGAATTCTATTTGATTTTTCATTATATCACTTTCTTTTTACTTAGACTTATACCTGAATATTCTATGATGTGTATAAATTTTTCTAATAATCTTATATGTTCATCTTGTGTTTTGGAATATAATAATATATCATCAATGTACACTACACAATTTTCTATTTGTTTAAAGTAATTGTCCATAAAGTGTTGATATCTACCTGGTGCGTTTTTATATCCAAATGGTAATACATTCCATTCATAAAATCGTTGTGGTACAGTGAATGCTGTTAGTTTTTTAGATTCTTCTTCTAATTTTAAGTGATAAAATCCTAATTTTCAATCAAATTTGCTAAAATAATTATATCCTTGTATTTGTCTTATCTTTAATATTTTATTTGGTATCGGATAATTGTATGTTTTAGTTTTTGCATTTAAATTTCTATAATCAATAACCATTCTGTTTTTTCCTCTTTTTTGTTCACTATGTTTATTTACGATAAATGCCGGGCTTGTGTGCTTACTATTGCTTTCTTGTATATATCCTTTTTCTAGTAATTCATCTATATGTATCTTAAATTCGGTTAAATCATTAAAATTATACTTTAATGGTTTTGGGTTATTATTATTATCAATTAGCTCAATTTTTACTTTTGTTTTATGTTTTTCCCATCCTTGTAAAGGATCCTCACTATATAATAATTCTAACTTATCTTGAATTATTTTTACTTTATCTATAGAGAATATAATTAATTCTATTTTAGGGTCTTCTTCTTTTATATTTTCTAATTTTGTGTAATTTTTCACTTCCTTTTATCCATTCTGTTGTTTTTGTTTTTTATTATTTACTCTTTTTGCTCCTATTTTTTTTTTACACGGTGTCGTGAACCACCAGTGTGTTTTTGTTATTATATGTGGGTATAATTTTCTAAAAATGGCATTCCTAATAGCATATCTTTTGTAGTTAATTCAAAGTTATATATTTCTTCTATAGTTAATATTTATCCCATATTTGTACTTTTATATTTTTTGCCTTATATGTGATCATGCTTCCTTCATTATTAAATCTGTTACTACTATCGGTGTTTTTAATTTTTCCCATTTATCTTTTGGTAAACAATTGTATTTACATATATTAGCTTTGCTCCCGTATCTATCATTGGTGTATAATATCGGTTGTAATATCCTTCTATTATTATCTTTGCAAGTATATATATTTTCATATTTTTATTATACTAAAGTCCTTTTTATTATTACTCTTTTATTTTCATAATTTATTGTTAACTGTTTGTCTTCTAGATTATATGGTTTTACTTGTTCTAGCCATTTTATTCCTAAAATGATATTTTCATTTCCTTGATATATTTTGAATTTTATCACTATTGGTACTCCTCCAATGATTATTTCCTTTTCTGTAGTTTCTTCGGTATACATTAATGCTTTTGGTAGTTCGGGGCATGATTGTTCAATAGTTATTATTTCATCTTCCGTCACTAATTCTCTTGTAATATAGTTTTCTTCTCGTCCTGTATCTATTAATATTAAATATTTTCGTTGTTCCATTATTCCCGTTATGTAGTAATGATGTGGTTTTATATCTTCTTCCATTGATTTTTGTGGGGTTTTATCTATTCTCTTGAGTACTCATTTTTGATGATATTTGGGTATCTCATTGTTTATTTTTTTTATGTGATTAGTCTTTCTTTTACTATTTCTAAATCTTCTTCTATATCAATTTCATTATAACTATAATCGTTTTTATCTATGACTGTAACTATTCTTTCAAAGGGATCTTCTATTTTTATTTTATCTATTTTATTTTTAGCTGTTATTTTATGTTTTGTTGTTAGAACATATAAGTTTTTACATCTAGCTGTAAATATTTTACTTCCTGGGGCTAGTTCTATCCCTGACATTCGCCAGTATAATACTAGTGATTTATCTATGTTTCTGTCATTTATTGCTACTGAGTAGTTAGCACTTATTATAAACTTAAATTTTTGGTATATGAGGTTACCTCTTACTGCACTTATTATACTTTTTTCTATGGGTTGTATAATTCTATCATCCGCTAAGTATATTTCTATGGGTGTATCTATTCCTTCTCTAAACCATGTTTTTATTAATATTTCTGTTCCTCCTAAATGTACATATTTAATTGGATTTTTAGCCTTAATCTCTTGTATTTATTTATTTATTATTGGTGTTTTGATCTTTCCTTTAGTGTATTTGCAATCTATGATATGTTCTCTTTGACTTACTACATAATATTCTTTTTTTTGTCGTTTAAACCAGTTTCTTACTGTTGGTATTTTAAATGTTTTTGCTACGCTTAGGTCTAATTCTTTTCCTTTTATTTGTTCAAATATACTATTATCAAATATTATTTTCTGTTCTAAATATTCTTCGTCTTGATGTTCTTCTTTATTTATTGTTTGTATGTCTGCTTCAGTCATTTGTTATATTATAGAATTCATTTTCTATTTCTATGTCATTATCTATTTCATTTTCCGATAATTCATATATACTATCATTGTTTTCTAATTCATAATCTACGTATTATATTTGTGTATATTTTTCATCGTCTATTATTATTTCTGATATTTGTTTTTTCTTTGGATTTTTAGATAATTTACAATCTCTAGCTATATGTCCTAATTTTCCACAATTATAACAAGTACATTCCGTTTGTTTTCTTTTTGGTCTATATGGTCTTTTGGTTTTGTAATTTTTTACATAGTACCTTCTTCTTAGTTTTTTATATTTATATTTTGATCTGTATTTTTTATTATATTTCTTTTTATTTTTATAATACCAATCTGTAATGACCCTAAAGGTCATTTTTGGAAATTTTCATAAAATGACCATTTTACACCTCCCGATAGTTGCCCCGAGTCCTAATTGTTGTATTTTCGAAGTTGGTTTGAAGGAAAATTGATGAAAAGTTGAATTTTTGGAAAGTTGAGTTTTTATGAATTAAAGTTTGGTTAAAAGTGCTATTTTGAGTCATTTGGAGTTTCGAGACTCGAATCGGATTTCCGTCGATTCCAGCAGTTTTAGAATGTCGAAACGGATCAAAGGGAGTTTACGGAGTCGAATTTGGAGTTAAAACGAAGATTTGAGGTCCTAAGTTGCAAAAATTGTGAAATTTTGATCAAGAGTTGACTTTGGTCAACAAACGAGGTTCCGATGCTCGAAATGGAATTTCGAGGGCCCCGTTGGATTCAGGGGGTGATTCTAAGTTTAGAATGAGTCTTGGTTGAATTTTTAGAGGCCCCGAGTGTATTTCGAGTTTTTGAGCCTAAAGTTAGTTTCTTGACGCCTTATCGGATACCGGGTCAAGGAGACCTCGAATTCAAATTCCGACGATTTCATTGAGTCCGAAATGTCATTTTCAAGCTAGTAGCATATTTGGTTTGTGTTCAGGAAGTGCCAAATGAGTTTTGGATGAGCTTTTAAGCTTCTTGGATGCTTTGGCACTATTTCAGCAAATTGTGACAACTAAAGGGTTCATTATTAGTTTTAAAGGTCGAAAAATTATTCTGAAGGTTCTGAAATTTTGAGCATGAATTATAGGACTTATCTGCAAATTTTGGTGCATTTTCGCTAACCCGAGATTGGACTTTTATCGCAAATAAGAAATAATTGTTTACCGAGTAGAAATGATATTTGACTGGGCAAACGAGCATGAAATTGAGCTCAGATTGAACGAGAAGGTCCGTATCATTATTTAAGACATTTACAAAAAAGAATCGGGTCATTTCACTATCGTATGAGGAAATTACGGCATTTTTAGTGAAAGATTAACTGCTGTTTTTCTGGTGCATAACAGCCATGTACTGTTATAAAAATCTCAGACTGTGTTCATTTGGTATTTTGAGCATATCGGGAGTTCTAGAGATCGGAATGGAGTAATTCTTACGGGTTTCTTCTTGAATTAATATGAGGGTTAGTATTCAATCATCAATTCGACATTTTCTCATAATTTCTTTATCTGGTTTTTTTTCCTATCCGTAAATCTCTTGGGAAAAATTGGGGTTTTATCGATTTGGACTCCCTTTTTGATGAAAAAGGTATATTTACGATCCTTATGTTATGGGTCAACTGATTTTAACATAAAATTATTGATTCATCGATTATTTTCATCATATTAACCGCGTACAATTTGGACTTTCCCGGTAAAGTTAAAGTTTGATAAATTGAGAATTTCAAGGTCGATCTTAACTCCGTTTTTGATGAAATTTCATATTTGAACTTATTTAAGCATGGGTAAGATGTTTTTCAAGAGATATTTCATTTTCGAATCGGGGTTTCGGATCCGAATATTTTAGGCTTCTTCAAGAACGTGAATTTTCCTTCAAATTGAGTTTGTGAATTGATTTCAACTCCGTTTTCAAATTGGTTTTCACCATTATCTTCCAAATACTTTAAGGATCATTTTACATAAAAAAATTCCAGATTTGGGTATCGTTTTCCGGTATGAGACTTTTGGACCGTTTTGCCCATTTTCCCTAAATTTCTTGATTTTGATGTCATTGGACTCGAATTGTGATTGTGAATAATTGTTTGAATAGATTATCGTGATCCGGATTAATCTCGGAAAGGAAAGTCTCAAGTCAAGTAACTTTTGGATTTCGTTTTAAACAAGTGGCTTGCAAACTTTGTAAAACTCTTAGACTACGCATGACTACTTTCCTAATTGTGTTGGGGAGTAATGGGGATTGAGGATGGGTTTTATTTGTTGATTGAAATTGTTGTAAATGAAAGATGGGGAATCAAACGAGTTAAATGTGTTATATGTGACTTGAATTTGTTGAATAAGTCATGTGATAACTGATATTGAGGGGATAGAAGAGCATGAGTAGGCTATGATTGATACAGACTTTGATGTTGAGACAGATGATGTGTAATACTATGATGTGGTCGTGATATGGTTGTGATTGAGACATGTGATGTGTAATACTATGATGTGGTCGTGATATAGTTGTGATTGAGACATGTGATGTGTAATACTATGATGTGGTCGTGATATGGTTGTGATTGAGACAGATGATGTGTAATACTATGATGGATCGTGATATGATTGTGATTAATGACATGTGCATATTCATTATTCATCCCATGTGTGAACTATCTATTGCATGAGTTCTGAGACACTGATATGAGGATGGATGGATATGAGACACAGTTGAGACTAGCTCCGGCTAGAGATATATGAGATGGACTAGCTCCGGCTAGCGATTTGGATGCCGATGGGATTTGGTTCCGGCGGTGATACATGGTCCATGTGTGGCCCCCATGGGTTCTGATTTGAGTATTCAGCGCGGACTGATTACGTCAACAGATCTGTATCTTAGGACAGACATGCATCACGACTACATGACATCATTATTGCATTTTGCATCGCATTTGCCTTATCTTTGTCTGTGATGTGTGGATTGTATCGGTTTACCCTTC